>NW_024744038.1:347500-844651 GCF_018991925.1 Homarus americanus | reverse complement strand
GGTGAATTCCAATACAGGTTGACAATCCCTATCGAAATCCTTGGCCAGAGGCATTTAGGATTTTGGGAATTTTAGGTTTCAGAATTTTTTTCTCCACCGGGCACAAGTCACTGGCCCACATTGGGCCTGGAGACAAAATATTATTATTATTATAATAATAATAATAATAATAATAATAATAATAATAATAATAATTCATGGCCTGAGTCGTGTTTCTCCTTTTTATCTTTTTCATTCTTGAAAGTGGTCCCTCGGTTACGAGCACAATCCGTTCAGCAGGTTCTAGTTAACGAAACCATTCATTTTAATGGGTTTTGGGTAGTGGTTCAGCTCACCAATAGCCTAAATTCAACAAAAAGGTGAAAAGTACACTTACTTTGGTGTGTGTAGAAGGCTCTGGATGATGATGATGATGATGATGGGAATTAGAATGGTGGAAGAAGGCATTGGGTGGAAGAATCATCCCATGGCACCATTTCACCCTTAAAATTTTGATTCTCTTGGTGTAATTCAAGATTATTTTCTTTAAATCAACACTGCACTGCATTATATATTGTCAATATGTAAAATAAATTTCAAATGACCAATAATTTGTTGGAAACACAGAAAAAAAGTTTAGTTGAAGAGAGTCTCAAGCAACATATTTACCTCCCTAAAACAGAGAGAGCTAACATCCTGTCTGGTGTTGTTAAGGCTGGATGGCGCCAAACTAGTTTTCTTTACCTTCAATTATGTTCAATAATTGTTAAAATGACAAAAAGTTAATATTAAACTTTTAAAATTATTGAATAGTATAAACTTCTTGATATTTACTAAAATAGTGAGAATTTGGCCTAAACCGATTACTGTGGGACTAATACAGCTGGTGGACGCCAAATGCAGGCAATATGTTGAGTGGCTGGTTAATGGGGTGCTCTGGATTGGCTGATTAAGAATCTTATGGAAGGTAAATTGTTAACAGAAATCTGGTTAACAAAGGCTAGATTAACCGAGGATCACTGTATTTCTGTATTATTATTATTTTATTTATACAGTATTATTATTATTATTATTATTACTTTTATTATATTTTATTATTATTATTATTATTATTATTATTATTATTATTGTTATCATTATTATTTATTTTTGGTGTACAGTATTTTATTAAATTTTTATTTACTATGTAATTATAACTTTATACATTCCTTCCCCTACCAGGCCTCGATGTGGGTCAGTGATCTTAGACTTGGGCTAATCCTGTTTAAAAAAGTGCTCCTAAAAAATTTCGGATAAAGGGTTGTCAACCTGTATAGCTAATCAAGTATTAGCAGGTCATAGACCCCAAACTTCTATTCAATATGAGAAAGCTTGGAATCTTTTTCAACAATTTATCAAGTTAACAACTCCGGATTCATTATCGGAAACAGTTGTATTAGAATTTTTAGAATTCCTGTTCAGAGTTAAAGGCCTTCAAGGATCGACAATTGCATCTTATAAATCAGACGTTGGTTGACCCTCTGGCTTGGGGATTTAATATTACCTTGAACCCAAGGCTTTATCAAATGCTAAGATCGTCCTTTTTCATTCAGAGACCTCCTCGACCCAAGAGAATCCCGCCTTGGTCTCTGGAAAAAGTTACTAATCTTCTTATGGGGCCTAATTACAATATAAATCTGAACAGGGATAAATTACTCCAGAAGGCAGCTTTCCTTCTAGCAATAGCAACGGGTATGAGAATCAGTGAACTGATTTCAATTTCCAATAATCCATCATTATTGGTATTTTCTGACGAGGATGTTATCCTTTTTCCTACGGAGATCCTAAGAAAAAATGAAAGGGAAGATTTCCAAGCTCAACCTATTAGGATAAAATGTTTAATGAATGAAACTAGGGTTCCTCACATATTGTGTCCAGTTAAAAATCTTCAGGAATGGTTTACCAGATTCCCTAATAGAGGTCCTTATGTTTTCTCATCAAGGGATGGTAAGAAATGATCTCCTAGTCAATTGACAAAATCCTTATCTCAATTAGTGAATCAAGCAGACCCTGGCAAGAAATTTTTGGCACATGACACTAGGAAATATGCAGGGTCTGTGGCCTTTCTGTGGCATATGAGTCTCAGTCAGATCAAGGAAATGGACTTTTGGAGATCTTCAAAAACTTTCAAAGACAGCTATCTTCATCTATCTCTGAGAGATGCTTCAAATGTGGTGGTGCTGGGTTCCCCTCCCCCATCTAGTCAATCTCCACTACCAGGACCTTTTTCCTCATTAGAATAAAGTGAGTATCCTTTTTGAGTAAATTAACATTTTACCTTCCGGTAAATGTTCCTAATTTTGGAAATTTACAAAATAGTTTACAGTCAACCCTCGCTTTACGCGGTCCCACATTCCGCGTTTCCACGTTTACGAGGTACCCTGCCAAAACTGGAATGCTCACATTCCGCAGTGGGTGTACCCCATTACGAGGAGAGCGGCGCGAGCAGGGTGCGCACAAGGTCGCCCAGTCATCAAAACATTACCGAGTTCTTCACCCGCCACCCACCACAGCCGGCCCAAGTCAGTGATAGTGATAATGATAGTGAGGATATGGACTTATATGGACTTTGAGGGGTTTGACAAAGAGGCCCTGCAAGCCTCTGTGGTGGATAGTGATACAATTGATACAAGTGATACAGGTGAGGGCCAATAATCTGCCCTCTGCCTCGGAACCAACCCCCCATCCCCGTGTGCCCAGCCATCTTTTCTACTAATGTAAGTGTTAAAAAACCTAATATTATTGATATTTCTCTTATTTATTAATTGTGTGTGCATACCATCATAAAATTAAGAAGTTATTTTTACTACAACGTAGGTATTGTATCTGAAAAAGTGGAGTTTGGGGGTCGGCCCGGTCTCTGTTTCAATTAATCCCATATGTTATGTTGTTCACTTTACGCGGGCCGCCGTGGGTTGAATTAACCACGTAAAGTGAGGGTTCACTGTATAATATAATCAGGACCTCAGTCAGCGGAGCCTTGTATGCAAAGTTACCTCCTACTCGGGTATTCTTGCTGAGCGTCGCATTCAGAGCATTGAACAAAAAGCCGTTTTTTTCTAAAAACCAGTTTTTGTGATATAGCTCGAATGCGACGTCCATAACCCACCCATCTCCACCCCTCGAGAGTTGACTTTTAATTACTGCTCTCTCTGAGGCAAGAGATGAGCTTCACAGTGTGCATGGAGGCTGGATGAGGGAAGGACTTTGAAAATAGCAATTAAATGCCAGGTAGCGACGTGTCCTCCTAATATTACTTATTAAGTAATTATTAGATGTTTTAATTGCCTGTATGTTGGCCTGGCAAATTGGCTAGGAATTAACATACCTAGGTAGCATTGCCGAGCGTCGCATTCGAGCTATATCACAAAAACTGGTTTTTAGAAAAAACCGACTTATTTATCTATCTTATATTTTCTATTTCTCTTTTCTGTTATTATATATTACTTCCATATCACTTTCTTTACTTTCTTTCAATGTCATTATATTTCTTATATCTTCCTCTTATTCTTTCCTCATGTATGTATCAGGGTTTAGTTATATTCTATTCAATGGATTATCCTGGGAAAACCATATAATTCTTGGACTAAGTATACTATAAGGTACACTACCACCACCCATGCTTTTATTAGAATATATCTGCTATCATTAAGGTGTTAGGTAGGGTGGTAGATACGAACTAGGCACGTGAGTCACAGTATTTATTTTCTGAGAAACAATTGTTACGAGGGAATAAGCGGTGAGATTCACAATTTACTAATTCAATATCGATTAACATCAAAATGAATAAGATTACCATTTAAGCACACTCAGACAAGACTGCACCACCAGGTCTTACTTAATAAGTAACAAAATAGATCTTCCACTATTTGTTATAACATTAAACAACTGTTATATTGTATTGTATCCTTGACAACAAGGATGGCTATTTCACACACTTGTCAATAGTACAGATATTAATACATTCCTTATAACACCAAGTTAGTACTGAATGAACAACATGGAAACAGGTACAGGTACTCCCCAACTTACGATGGGGTTAGGGACCGACATCCAGGTCGTAAGTCGAAATGGTCATAAGTCGGAAATGCTTAAATAACACAGAAAATCGAAAATTTGGGTCTCTTTTTCTTCTCAGCACCAAAAAACACTCACTTTTAAGCTTGCCAGCCATTTTAAAGTGAATTACAGATGAAAATTTTGTCTGTGTACAGATGAACCTCGATTTATGCATTTGGTCATTTACGTGGTACCTTGCCAGAACCGGGATGCCCGATTTATGCGGTGAATTTACTCATTTACACTGGTGAAGTATAATTTGTTTATTTACTTTAGATATATATGTTTTTAGCTCATAAAATATAAAATTTACATTGCTGGAATCCTTACAAGATGGTGATGATTTTAAATATAAACATCTTAACATTTGCATCAGACATTCAGGTAGTCCCGACTTACGACTGCATGGACTTACGTCCATCGGTACTTACGACCTGCTCTGACCTTATGACCGTTGGGACATACGACCGCGGCAGTCATGACCAAAAATATTTTCAAATGACACGCTCATTTTCTATACCGAAAAGTTTCTGTCCCAGGCGAGAGCATGGTGCGGCTGGGTCGCCGCGTGGGTACACTCACTCAGTGGAGCGCTTAGTTAGCATTTGGCTATTGTATCCTATACTGATCACGCTGTGAACTTTCGTTATCGTATATAATTGACTTTATAATGACTGGAAAGCGTAAAAGTGAGAGTGCTGGTGGTGCTCCAAAGAAAAGGAGACAGGCAATTACTTTTGAGATGAAAATGAAGATAATAACTCGGCATGAGAATGGAAAGACTGTAGCAACAATCTCACGTGACCTAGGTTTCTCACATTCGACCATATCCACTATTCTGAAGGACAAGGAACGTATTCGTGATGTAGTGAAAGGAACAACACCAATAACGGGAACTATAATATCAAAGAAAAGACAAGGTCCTATCCACGATATGGAAAAATTATTGGTGATATGGATAGAAGGCCAGATACAGAAGCGTGTACCCTTAAGCCTTCTTACCATACAGGCTAAAGCAAGAAGCCTGTTCCAAAGCCTGAAGGAGCAGGCAGGAGATGAATGTGATCAAACCTTTACAGGAAGTCATGGGTGGTTTGATAGATTTAAAAAACGCTACAGTCTACACAATGTTAAGGTGAGTGGAGAGGCAACTAGTGCCGATGTTGGTGCTGCCGAAGCTTTTAAGGAGGAGTTAGATGAAGTGATTGTGGAAGGGAATTATTTGCCTGAGCAAATATTCAATGTGGATGAGACTGGATTATTGTGGAAGCGCATGCCTGAGCGGACATACATCCACAAAGAGGCGAAAACAATGCTAGGATTCCAGGCATTCAAGGACAGAATTACACTTCTGTTGGGGGGGAATGTTGCTGGTTTCAAGCTAAAACCCTTCATGATCTATCATTCAGAGAACCCCAGGGCTTTTAAAAATATCTGCAAGAACACACTGCCAGTGTTTTATCGCAGTAATAAAAAAGCCTGGATGACCATGGCACTGTTTGAGGATTGGTTCATGACTTGTTTCATTCCACGAGCCAAGGAGTACTGTCTGTAACAACGGATTCCATTCAAGATTTTGCTGATTTTGGATAATGCTCCGGGACACCCACCACACCTGGACGACATGCACCCTGATGTTAAGGTAGTCTACATTCCACCTAACACTACCTCTATCATCCAACCCATGGATCAAGGTGCTATTGCTGCCTTTAAAGCACGACCTTCGCTCAGGCTGTTGCTGCTACTGAAGGTGAGAAAACGCTCAGAGAGTTTTGGAAGGAGTACAACGTTTTGTCATGTATAAAGAACATTAGTGCAGCATGGGATCAGGTTACAAATCATTGCATGAATGTAATATGGAAGAAAATCCTGAAAAGATATGTGAACAGAAATAGAGGATTTAATGAAAATGAAGTTATTTCGGAAAATAGAAACAAGATAGTGGAGTTAGGTAAACAGCTGGAGTTAGAAATTGATACTGAAGATGTTGGACAGTTGGTTGAAAGTGTAGCAGAAGAGCTCAGTAACGAGGATCTTATTGAACTAGATGCACAGAAAATTGCAGAGGAAGAAGAGAGACAAAATGTAGAAGAACCTGCACCCCCCAAAAAGTTTTCAGTGAAACAAATGACAGAGGCATCTGCTACAATTAATAAAGGAATGCAAATGTTTGATGGCATGGATCAAAATTATGAGCATTATGCCAAAGTTGACAGAATGGTCCAAGAGTCACTTGCTTGCTACCAGGAGATTTATAATGGAAAGAAAAAGCAAACTGTGCAGTCTAAATTGGACATCTATTTCAAGAAGTCCCCCAGTGCTGTCTCCTCACGCCCCACCAGTCCTGCCTCTTCACTCCCTCAAGATGATCCAATACCTTCAACCAGCAAGTTTCCACAGTACATAAACCTGTCTGAAGAAAGCGACATTGATGACCCACCCAGCCCTGTCTCCTCCTCTGCTTCATCAAATTAATATAGTTTCCATGTATCCTGTAAATAGAAAATTATGGGGGCCCCGTGTGCATTCAGCTGACTACATTAAAGGTATGTGCTCAGTCACACTATATCCATTCCTCATTATTTATTACTTTTACTGTACTGTATTTCATTGTAATTTTTTTTTCTTTATCTATGTCGGACTTACGACCTGGATTTGGGTCCCTAATCCCGTCATAAGTCGGGGAGAGACTGTACAAATGTTAGATGTAATTTAAGGAGATCATGAAAATAAGCAAATATTTTATCTTTTGTGCAAAATATATGAAGATTACATTCAAAATATTCCCTGGCCTGCAAGGAATCCAGAAATATCAATTATATTATCCTAACTTTAGTCTGAGGTATTATTTATTACTAAGAATGTAAATATACTGTTTTCTCCCAAGCATTTCTCTGGTAGGGAGGGAAGGTGGGGGGGGTAGGGAGGGAGGGAGGGACCCAGCGATTGTGGGAAGAGGGGGGGGAGGTGGTGTATTTTGATTGACAGATAGTGTCTGGGTGAATAATAATTTGTTTATTTACTTTAGATATTTGTTTTAGCTCATAAAATTCATACAAATTACCCAACCAAAATATAATTTACATTGCTGGAATTCTTATATGATCTTGATTATTTTAAATATAAACATCATGGAATTTGCATTAGACATACAAATTTTAGATCTAATTTAAGAATTTTGATTACAAAGCCAAAATTTTATCTTTTGTGCAAAATATATGATGTGTATATTAAAAATATTCCTGGCCTTGCAAGGAATCCAGCAATGTCAATTATATTATCCTAACTTTAGTCTGAGGTATTATTTATTACTATACCTTAAAATCTAGTGTTTTCACCCAAACATTTCTCAGATAGGGAAGAGCCAGCGAGCATGGGAAGAGGGGGGGAGGTGGAGTCCATTATTTGAATGGACATTAACCTGGCGACTGTATTTCTCTTTAATATTAATTGTGTGTGCATACCATCATAAAATTAAGATGTTATTTTTACTACAACTAGGTATTATGTCGGTATTGTGCCGGAAAAAGTGGAGTTTGGGAGTCGGCCCAGTCTCTATTTCAATTAATCCCATATGTTCTGTTATTCCATTTATGCGTTTCTCGTTTTACGCGCTAGTCCGCAGGTTCAATTGACCGCGTAAATCGGGGTATTACTGTACTGACTTTGGGACTCAAAAATACATAACTTGACCACATTTTGGTACGACTGAGGCGGTCGTAAGTCAGGGACTACCTGTACCAGCATCTCGATTGGATAGTACCCATTGATGGTGTAATCACAACTCATAATAACAAATGTAATACTGGCAGCAATATTTATGGTTTCCATACTCAACCTGGGACAATTATATTTTTGCTAATTATCCCCAATCATGTACAACACTACTTGGCACATATAACCGAGATTAGTACACCAAGCAAGACTTGGTTACACCAGGCTGACACCTCTGGCTCTGGTGTTTACTACACAAACAGCTGAAGCTTGTTCACTATTAGCGCCGGGATAGTCTCGGTGCAGTGTGTCTTAGCATTGTTTTCCCTGGGTGCACTTATACTCAGATTCTAATCTCGCCATATTAAAGACATCCTTCAGTGGACATCTTGGTTGTAGGCGGCTACCAATCCTCGGTAGTGACGACAACACGGACAGGGCCTGGAGATACGATGAAGGAGCGTGACAAGAGTGTTTTAAAAGATTAAACTCAATTACAAACAATCGTACGTCTGGCAACGACACAGACAATATTTATGTTACGTTAATTCTTATTTGTCACATGAGAATTTCACTATGTTAAAACATGAACACTGATATTCACAAACTTCAACTGAGTTAAACTGACTTAATATGGCGGGCGCAAGACACTAGTTCACATACCAGGAGATACGATGAGGGAGCGTGACAAGTGTCGCGCTTCCTCGTCCACGTGTTTATATACTGGCTAACTGGCAACTCAGGCATGCCAAAAAAGGCAATTCGTGCATTGACATACACTTCATTTAAATCAGTTGCTGTACATTTGGCTATGAAAATCAGTGTCATGGGACAGATGATATTTTTACATCTATTGTTTCAATCTAATGAGAGGCTGAGCTTGCCAGGCAATATTGAAATGGATGTCAAATGCACAAGTTAATAACGTCTTTCTTACGACGTCATCAAAAATACAGACAGGGCCCACTGGTATTTTGCCGTTAGATCTTGGAGATAAGAAGACTGACATATTCTTTTCAGGAGATTAATTACTTTCTAAAATATCCAACTGCCAATAATTTCAATACAAACATCAGATTCTCTGATGATTGGGAATCAAAATGATCTAACTTCAGTATCAGTTTGTCACTCAGAGCGTCCCTACGGGCAATATTAAGACTTCGTCATTTCTATTGGCAGACTCTATTCAAACTGATTTGACAATTTTACTCACAGTAAATACAGTTGAAGCTTTCAACATCGCTCACAAGGGATCTTGAGAGTTTCATCTGTAATCAGACATATCTAATTTGACACAATACAATTGAGTTCTCTCTCAATTTCAAATTTCTGAACACAATATAAGGTATTAAGAAATATTAGTCTATGAGGTACATGGTTGAGAGAAAACGGAGGCTTCAGGCATCCTGAAGCAAAAAGAAAATGGACGCCTCAAAATAACAAAGTTACAGCTACATGTTTTAGGGGCTATTGAGTGCAATATGAATCGTTGATTTTACTTTAACTAACATGTATGACGTTGATCAGTACACCATGTGTACTGAAGCGATTGACAAAATTTTTGTTCCGCAGCCAAATGGCAATTCTGTACTGTAGTTTTTTTTTGTGGTATTATTTTTATTTATTCCTCACAATTATTGGTATACAATATATAATTTTATCTTATTTCTCATAGGAGTTGGTAACTGAAGAGAATTCTATTTAAGAGGTAGTAACACAGTTCATAGCATTAGCTGTTGTGATGGTGGTCACAGCCAAAACTCATCGGTGTTGCCTTGCTTCAAATTATCTCAAGGATTATATCTAGTATATCTAGTATTTCTCAATCCTTCATTTTTCTGTACAGGTAGACCTTTATATGCGATGGGGTTAGGTTCCTGAAAACCCAATTGCAGGTTGAAATATCGTAAATCAGGTTCATTATAACATGGGGTTCAATGGGATAGGTTCTTGGCCAGTCGAACACCCTAATGTATCACTGAAAAATAAAAATCCTAGAATACTACTAGCACAACAACACAATTAAACAACACTCACCAGATAAGAAAAAGTTTGGTCGTCATTACATGTCCTCTTTGAGACTAAGAGGACTCTTGAAGGTGAAGTGGAGACATCACTCAGACTCCCGCACAGCCTCTTAGGAGTCTCATGCTGCTTCACAATGTCAAGCTTCACCTCAAGAGTTACTGTTTTCCTGGATGCCTTGGCCTTCCCATACATTTTCAAAATTACACTGCTCACTTTAGTCACAAAAACAGAGGGACAGCACTTCACAGTCACTAAAGTAGAGAAAACACTTCAGTCACTGAAACTGAGTACAGTATAGTCTCGGTTTACGCGGTCAATTAAGCCCGTGGAGGTCCGCGTAAAACAAGGAATGCGTAAACGAAATAACAGAACATATGGGATTAATTGAAATAAAGACTGGGCCGACCCCCAGACTACCCTATTTCCGACACAATACATATATTGTAGTAAAAATAACATCTTAATTTTATGATGGTATGCACACACAATTAATATTTAAGAGAAATATCAATAATATTAGGTTTTTTAACACTTACATTAGTAGAAGAAATGGCTGGGCACACGGGGATGGGAGGTTGGTTCCGAGGAAGAGGGCAGATTATTGGCCCTCACCTGTATCACTTGTATCACTATCCACCACAGAGGCTTGCAGGGCCTCTTTGTCAAACCCCTCAAGGTCCATATCCTCACTATCACTGACTTAGGCTGGCTGTGGTGGGTGGCGGGTGAAGAACTCGGTAATGTTTGTTGACTGGGCGACCTAGTGCGCACCCTGCCTGCGCCACTTCCCCCGTAAATGATGGAATGTACAGCATAACTAATAATTGCTGGTCTGGCCAGGTGCCGCATAAATGACCAACCGCGTCAAGGAAATCCGCGTAAATCGAGACTATACTGTGCATGTACTGTCCCTGTACGTATAGTACAGTACACTGTGAAACTTTGTAATTTCCTGTAATTGTAAGGGAAAAAAAAATAAAAAAAATAATTATACCAGTTGCAGCTGCTCACCTCGTGTTCACAACAACAGAGGCAAAGCACTTTTCAGTCACAAAAAAAAAAAAAAACACTTCACAGTCACCAAAACAGAGTATATGAACTCTAGTGATGTCCTCTCACTGTAAGGTAAAAAAAAAAAATGTGCAAAAAAAAAAGGAAAAAAAAAGATGACCAATAAGCATTGAACTCCATTTCTTATACACACGTAACTAAGAAGACACAATGGCTGGAATGTAGTTCACCAGATGGCCACGAGGCAGTGTTCAGGTAAATGACACTTCAGCTGACTAATGAATAGTGATGCGTTCCATATGCCGACTTGGTGAGATGACGAATATCGTCAATGTGAATTCGTTTACATCGCAAATAGAGGAGTGGTCTCAATATATCGGCATCGTTAACGCGATATATCGTAGACTGGGATATTGTAAATAGAGGTTTACCTGTATTGTTCTGATGCGGGACCATGTGATCCCAGCCATGTCACTCCACAACAATAACAATGATCCACAAGATACCATGATATTTTTTCAAGTTTTTAAATAATTTTTCCAAGATTCATGTCATTATTAGGACGTGTTGTTACTCAATGATTATTGAGTTTGAAGAAGACCTTTTGATAAAGATGAAAAAAACTGTTACAAACTTCTTCATATTGGAAAAATGCTGCAGAGGATAATGATATACTGTTCAAGTTTTCATTTAAATACTGTATTATTAGTATATGGCTTGCTTGACCTTGGCAATAATTTCAGGCATGCGTGAAGCATTAAGGAGAAGTACTCGTCGATACGGTGTGTACTGGGCATCATCTTCATCCCAGTCTCCTGACATACCAGTGTCCCCCTTCACACAATACTCAAAACTGGCAATGCTTTCCTAAAAAAACAAGATAAAATACACAGTAAGCTGACTAGGACATGCTACCCTTTCTGAGGAAGACATAATTCACAAATCAACATTCAAGTTCAACAAATTACCATTCTGTAATTCACAAATATAAACTCTTACCTCAGCAATGACCTCTTCCTCAGGGTTACTCCACATTTCAGCCTCAATAGTCTTTTTCTTTTTCCTTTTCTCCGTCTTGTAAACTTTACAAATCATCAACAGGTAAGTAAAGTCATAAGGCATATCTTTTGCCTTGGCTTCGTCTATCTCCTTTCTGATAGCAATATAAAGAAAAGAAATGACAATGGTGAAAATTTGAAATAATTTGAGTTCTCTCTTTTTCACTCATTATGAACTCCTTACAAAACTGGTCCATATATGTTTTAACTACTGATCCACAGCTACATAAAAGATGGAAGCTTTATGCATACTTTTTCTGAAACATATCTGACTATGAGCTTATTCCCAAGTAAAAAGAAATAATTAATCTAGCTATTAAACTTATTTCACTGCCAGACACACAAGGAAACAATACTCATTCATATATCCCAATACAGAAAAAGTAAGGCCATCTTTGTGATCTTACTATGGTTGAACTTAAAGTATCTTTTCTTGGATACATTTGTATTAAAACCTCCAGAACAGTTTGTCTCTCTTTCCACCTTATTATAAGTCCATTAAAAGCTTAATTCTCTTTAATCAAAGTTTGGACTGGATAGTGGAGTATGTGATATACGAATGACAGCGAGACAGATTAAATGAAATCTTTAGAAACACTATTAAAGGGCAGTTATTCGGAAAAGAAGATACTACAAGGTCAGCTGATGTGAAAAGTAAAGTGGACAGTTTACCCACGCAGTCCCACATATTTAATATTAATAATACAAGGTCTGTACTCCCAAACCCCTCAAAATGTCTCTGACAATGCCAATGGAGAGAGCACCAGCTGTAAGAGGAAGTGTATCATGGTCAAACTACTTAAGAAACTTTATACATTGGTCCCTTTGTTAACGAACACAATTCGTTCCACAGTCGTTCGTTAACCGAAAATTTCGCTAACCGAATCCATTGTTTCAATGGGATATTGGGTAATTGGTTCCAGCTCACAGAAAAGTACATACACTTTGAGGTGTATATGTAGAAGGTTCCTGGTTGATGATGATGATGGAAATTAGAAGTGGGGGTGGAGGAGAAGGGAGACGAGAAGGAAGTGGGGATGGAGGAGAAATCACCTTTCAGGGGAGCCATGCTTGATGCAGTAAACTCAACAATACAATTTTAAGTTCACTAGGTGTAATTCAAGATTATTTTATTTAAATCAACACTGCACTGTGCTATATATTATCAATATGTAAACTAAATTTCAGAATGACCAATAATTTTAATGTAAAAATGCAAAAATATTCAAGACACCAACAAAATCGATGTTCACTCCACTGTAAACATAGCCAAACTGACGCCTGGTGGGTGAATCAAGCGGCTGATGGGCGCACAAAGAACTAGTTCCCTGCTAATAATTTTAATATAAAAAATGCAAAAATATTAAAGAGCACAACTTTCATGATATTTACTCCACTGGCAAAGAATGTAAACATAGAACAGATTACTGAATTGGCAGACTAGCCCATCAGCTGATAAGCTGATGCTCACAACATAAGGTGTTTGTTGTAAGGATTTCATTAATCGAAGTTTTGTTCATTAACCAAATTGAAGATCCTTATGGGAGATAATTCGTTAACCGAAATTTCGTTAATCGAACCGTTCGTTAACCGAGGGACCACTGTATACTGTACTGTATGAGGTTGAACAAAGGCCTCCATTATGTCTGAATAAAACATACTCAGCTACTACTGTATCTAGGATATTAAATTTGTGAGCAGAAGGGAAAGCTACATTTCTGATTACAGTACAGTATACTGTTTTGATAAAAGAGTAATATCGATTGCTTTCTGCAATACTGCATACTGTACAGCATAGGCAACCTAAAAATTATTCTCTTGAGAAACCAAGACTTAGAAATCAACACCACCCATTTACTGGATAACAGAATTTGAACTATTTAAGTGAGAAAAATAGAATTAAAGACCGTTAGATTTGTGACCTAAAAATGCGGTACATATTAAAAATACCTTTCTGAAGAGCAAAGAAATTGAAAAATCAGTGAAGCAACGATGATCTGTTTGTAACATTAATTTAACCATTTTCTTATTTATTAACTATTTCAACCCTTTTCCCACATACCAGGTAATACAGAGTGGCCAGAGAATGTCAAAACAATCTTTAGAACAACTTTCACTGTAAATGAGTTGTTTTGCAAAATTAATATACAGCACTTTCAGCATTTTTTTTTATCTGTATAAGCACTATGCATACAAAACAAAATTATATTTAAGGGCAGTTCTGAAGGTTCACATTGATTATTTATTGGAAAACTTACCTTAAACTCTCAAATACTGGGAGAGAAAACTGTGCAGGAAGGTTTATTAACCGTTCAGACACAAGGAGTCCCACATGCTTGCTTTCATTGCCTAATAAGTCACGCAGCAGCTGGTTAGTGGAGTCACTCGCATGGCTTGAACATTTCTCAACTAAAGCTGTTCTCAGCCCTGCTATGCATTTTTCATCCTGTAAATTAAATTATTCAAATCAAAATACCACTTGCTGTGCATAATGAGATGTACTGTACCTTGTATTATTCACAAATTTCAGGACAAAAGACACAATTTACCCTTAAGCCCTGGGTTAGCGTGCTGCTGGCAGTATCCCCCTCGCGGGGATAAATCGAGAAAAAATCAAATTTTCAAAAATAATTAAAAATAACTAAATAAATAAATAAAGTGGCGGGAATAGGCGGACGTTCTGGAACGTCACCCAAGGCCTAAGGGTTAAATAGAAATGAGTTCTTATATACAGTAATATGAGACAGATGAAACCAGGTGGTAACTGACACCTTCAAGGAAGTACAGGTAGAGTTCTGGATATTCTTTATTGGCTTACTGACCTTTCTGGATGTGAGGTTGATTATGGTTGTCACACCAAACACCTGCTCAACATCCTCCTCACTGTCCATGGGCATCTCTTCATCATCATCTTCCTCTTCATCATCTCCACTCACTTGCTATAAATATTAAGAACAAATAAAAACATGCAGTGGTACATTCAATATACACATTTACCATCCCATACCACGAAAAAAATGTAAGAAAAATAAAAACTTACCATTGGTCATATTTCCAAAATAAATGAGAGTTCCATTTAAATATGCAGGTACAGTATTTCATGCTACAGCATTGCTATTATGATAATCCAGAAAGCAGTACAACTAAAGGATACTGTACTCACTTTAATGACAGAGCCCACATAATTCTGAGAAATAACTGTGTCTGCTATGCCAGATATATCAACCTCAAGGCCACGGAAATTTTGTTGGAGTAATCTCTTGATGCCGTGAAAGTCTCCATCACTGGCCTGGAAACCTTCAAAGTCGACTTGCACCTGAAAAATATCAGTGACTTGTAAGTACAGTACTGTGAAGCATAATACAGTAAGTATACAATATTACGCCCCAGCTTATTGATGTAGATGCATACCTGTGCCTGGAAAGTACCAAGTTTGCACTTGAATCGTTAAATATGGTGCACCGGAACTTGGTTCTGGTCGGTTAGTTCTGGCTGGAACCAGAAATTTTATTTCAATGCTTAACTCCCTTCACTACAAGGGATGCCACTTTTAATATTTTATTTGGCTAATGTGAGACAATTTTATTTAGCTCATAGGGGAACCCTTGTACAAGGGATTATTGGACTATCTCCACTAACCCCTTCACTACAGGGATGCCACTTTTAATATTTTATTTGGCTGACGCCAGATGATTTTATTCAGATCAGAAGGGAACCCATACACAAAGGGTAAATACACTATGCAATATAACTTACTTTTGGAGACTGGTTTTACCAAACATTAAAATATCCAGACATGGCTCCACCCAGCGAAGATATAAACAATGAAGAGGAAACGCAATGTGTGGCCTGCAAATCATCCAAAGGCATGGAATTCACCTTGAGATGTGATGACTGTAAGATATGGCTACATTACTCTTGCACTAAGCTGTCTCTCCTCCATGTGCAGTGCTTCTCAATGTCAAACCTTTAGTTCACATGTGCAGATTGTTGTGTCACAAAATGTTATGTGGAGTGGCTCAGGGAAGCAAAAGCAGCTATAGATAGACAGTCTGCCAGGCTGAAAGCTATAGTAAGAACTATGACTGATAGCGGCAACAAAGTAGCATCAACAGTCGTAAATAGTGTAGAGGCACATCGTCCCCAAACAGAGACGAGTAGCAGTACAGCTATCAGCCCTGATCTGGGTGACACTCCAGAAGACATAGACCTCTCACTAACACCAGGTCCTTCCAACCTACAAACACCATCACATACGTCCCAATAGGAAACACAGGGTAAAACACCCCTCACCATAACTAACACCAAGCTAGGACCTATAAGACACAACACAGACAACACAGGGACCACTCAGGGCCAGGAAGACACCCTTCAAAGCAACCAAGGGACAAACAAAGTTTCAGACCCCACCAGGACACCAACTTCAGGAACAACAAGGAATAAAAGACCAAAAATCTGTAAGTACTATAGGAAGAATAAATGCAGATATGGTAGAGTAGGGAAGTCTTCACTACCCAGCTGTTGCAGACTATGGAGCCCTACATCAAGGTGTATCACGACAACATCAACACTAGCCGTCAACAAAGCATTACCGAGTTCTTCCCCCGCAACCCACCACAGCTAGCCCAAGCCAGTGATAGTGAAAGAGACAGAGACAGTGATGGTGACTTTGAGGGATTTGTCAGGGAGGCCCTGACAAGTGTGGATGACAGTTATGGTGACTCACCTGAGGGCCAGTAGCCTGCCCTCTGCCTCGGAACCAGCCACCATCATTCCCGTACGCCGACCAATCTCTTCTACTAACATGAGTGTTAAACCTAACCTTGATTTTTCCTCACATAACCTTACACTGTTTGAGTTTAGCTAGAATGGACTCAGAACTTTGTGAGGGCCAAACCATAAACCATGGTGTTATTGCAGTGGTACAGTATTATTATCGTTTCGGTCATCCAACGATTTTTTGGATTTTAAGTTTTGGAATCAGTAGTTTAGACAATTCTAAGACACTTTTCTGCCATAGCATTTCTTCCACTCATGATTATATACTCTCATAGAAAATCTCAATGAATTGTTGGAAAATCGTCATATTTTTTCTAAGTTCTTATTCATGTTACCACCGTCTGATTCTAAAACCTAAAAGGCCGTGATTATTTTGCTGTGACCGGTAAGTTCCTACTTAGGCTATTTTACCATGAGTGTGCTCTGATTGGCTAATCGTGCATTCTGGAAAACAACGTGAGAACTATATTTGACAGTGACTCTGGCAGCATTTGGCATTTATTTCTCTGTGAGTTGATTGTTGTGTAGCTGTAAACATACCTAACCATATTTCTGTTGTGCATGGAAACTTATCATTATATAAAAGGCAAAATTATACAAGAACCTAATAGAATCTGACCTAACCAACCAAAGAAACCTACCTAACCTTACCTAACTTCCTACATTAGCCCACAAGTGGTCACAGTTCAAGGTTAAAGAAGCCACAAGTCTGTGAGGGCAAACTTTTTCGGAGTGAGAATTGTGAACTCTTGGAACAATATTCCAGAGAGCGTTGTGACGGCACCGAGTGCGAGCAGGTTCCGATATATTCAGGACCCAGTGCATGTCTAGTACTTGGCAACAGTGTGTAACAGAGACGTGACCGACTGCCCAAGAGGAAGTGGGGGTAAATGTTCACTTAAGTGCTGCAAGCGATTTCACCAACAAAAAAAAATTTTCCAGCATGAATTTTGCTCCTTTTTTTTATTAGAGTTTGTTTTTTCTGGAGGAATTTTTTTTCCTAACCTAACCTAACATTACCTAACCCCTTAGTGGGGGGCTTCACCCCTTCCACCCTGAGTGGTTATATAATGTCATCAGTATTTAACTTATCCTTATTTAATCTAAACGCTATTTTTCAGAGTTGGAGAGGGGGGGGGGTCACATTCGTATAAATCACTCCAAATACCATGGGATAAAAATTTATGGTCGAACAGTAAGTAGTTGGGACTGAAACTGTAAATAAACCTAAAAAAGTGATCACCCTATAACAATTTACTTGCACAATGACAACACTAAACCCAGTCAATTTTCCACCAAGTTATAAGATTACATACACTTTGTCCTAACATCTCATCCTGTTCTATCTCTTCATCACTATCTTCCGGGACATATTTCTCCTCAGGATAGACAGCACGAGGCTTCTTCAATGGGCCAGACATGTTTGTGTACACACGATCACTGGTTCACCAGGTGTACGATGATTACCTCATCTGTACGGTAACATTACATTTATGCTTTTCAAATGTTCATTATGATCTTTCAGTTTACTCCACTTCTTTACTAAATCCCCTAGTTGGCAACATATCTCACTCTAATATTAAAATAATATGGATTTGGTTGATAAACTCAATAACTTACACATTAATTATGATTTTAAACTGGTCAGTTTCGATATAACATTGTAGTAGATACTGTAGTGGATTCCTCCTTTCCTTCAAGCACCGGAACTTCTCGAATTCCCCAGCCTACGCCTCCAGCGCAGCCCACGAAGCGGGGGTCAACTATCTACCCACGCCTACCCCCGCCTTATAAGGCCTGACACCGCTGTGACCAGGGTCTTTCTACACAGTGCCACCAGCAAGCAACACCTCCTCCGCGTCGTTCCCGCTAGCGACTTTGGCGTCCCTCAAGCCAAGTGTCACTCCTCTGGGCACCCTCACCACCCAGCTCTCTCTACTCAACGCTTATTACCATGCTACCTACCCACGCAACTCTGCCAACCTCCAGCCTCCCGCTGCGCCCGGAGAGGAAGGGGAGTATTGTAGTGGATTCCTCTCCTACAAGCGCCGTTTGTCGCTGAGTAGCTAAACCTTCTCGAATTCCCCAGCCTACGCCTCCAGCGCCGCCCACGGAGCGGGGGTCAACTATCAACCCACGCCTACCCCCGCCTTATAAGGCCTGACACCGCTGTGACCACTCTCTTTCTACTCACTGCCACCAGCAAGCAACACCTCCTCCTCCGCGCCAGCCTGGCGGCTCCCGCTCCCGCCGGCGACCTAGGCGTCCCTCAAGCCGCATGCCCTCACTCTGGGCACCCTCACCAGTCACCACCCAGCTCTCTCTACTCAACGCTTATTACTATGCTACCTACCCAGCAACAAGCTGCATTGTACATCCAATACAATATGTATACAGTGAGCACATTGTGAGTTTCCTTTCTCCATCCCTTCCTGAGTGTGAACCAATATCTCATAACCCCACAAATGGTGACCCCCGGAGATTTGCACTCACACAGGATGAAGGAGAAACTGATCACTCTCCCAGTCTTCAAGCAACATGGAAGACTGGCTTACCCACGCAGAAGCAGCTCTCATCGGCTCTACAGCTACTGTCTCTACACCGCAGGTTAGACACCCTAGAGCAGCTCTGCTACTCTAAGCAGACAGCCACTCCTCTTCCTGCCCCAAGCACCACGTCCTACCGACCGCAACACACCCGTCCTGCCTCAGACGCCGCCCCGGCCCAGCAGTACCCCCTGCCGCTCCTTCTGACACGGCCCCTGCTCCTGACGCAGACCCACACCACCCCTCTTTTCTCCCTCAGGTACCCTCTGCTACGGTCCTGCACCCACCCTGCTGCTATCGTGGACCCTGCTGCTGTCATGCACCCTGCTTCTGTCATGGACACACTTCCTGATGCAGCCCCTGCTCCTGACCTAGGCCCACACACCCCAGCAGGCGCATCTGAGGACTCTGTACCTGTGGCGAGGGAAGCACAACATTCATCGCCTCCACAACCCTCCTTCTCCCTCTTTTCTCCCACAGATCTCCTGTATCTAGACAGAGTTGCCCCCCCCACTAGCGGCTGGCTCATCCACGCCCTCGCCGTTATGTCCCACATGTGGCATGCACCGCCCGTTCTGCCTCACATGTGGCACACAACTCTGCCAACTTCCAGCCGCGGCCGGAGGGGAAGGGGAGTATTGTAGTGGATTCCTCCCCTACAAGCACCGAACCTTCTCAAATCCCCCAGCCTACGCCTCCAGCGCCGCCCACGGAGCGGAGATCAACTATCTACCCACGCCTACCCCAGCCTTATAAGGCCTGACACCGCTGTGACTACCCTCTTTCTACACAGTGCCACCAGCAAGCAACACCCCCTCCTCCGCACCAGCCTGGCGGCTCCCGCTCCCGCCAGCGACTTTGGCGTCCCTCAAGCCGCGTGTCCCTCCTCTGGGCACCCTCACCACCCAGCTCTCTCTACTCAATGCTTATTACCATGCTACCTACCCAGCAACAAGCTGCATTGTACATCCAATACAATATGTATACAGTGAGCACATTGTGAGTTTCCTTTCTCCATCCCATCCTGAGTGTGAACCAATATCTCATAACCCCACACCACCTCCTCTGAGCATCCTCACGAACCAACTCTCTCTAGTCCACGCTTGTAACCACGCTGCCACTCCCTAGCACCAAGCTGCATTGTACATCCAATACAATATATATACAGAGAGAGCATTGTGAGTTTCCTACAGTAGTAGTAGTATTAGTATTAATATATCTCCGCCCCCAGGCGCTGATGTGAGCCATTGACCTGTGCCCTGGTGGGCTAATCCCATAAAATATGTATTAGGTATATTTTGTAGACATGCGTAATTATTAGATGTGCGACAATTTTATAAAAGTACGATTTTCTGATGGCTGGGTACGATGCTTGAGGCTGGTGAGGAGCTCAGTTTATACTTTACAGCTGGCCGCCTCTGTTGGCTCAAGTGATCAGCTGACGGCAGACCTCACAACCATGGCCGGCATCCTCAGAAAATTCGCTTTAGCTGTATGTATTACTGATTGTTTGATCTATAGATTATAGTAATTTGAGTTACCAGGCACTTTGTTACTCGAAACAGATGACCTTATATGTTGTGTTTTGTATTGTAATACAGCTGAAGGAACTTAGATTTGTAGGTTAAGGTGCATGTTAATATCTTCATCCAAGTTGATAATTTTGCCATTATTTTGGTGGAGGGAATGTCCGAGAACAACAGTTGTTGTTCAATTGTTCGATTTCGTTCATTGGTTAAGATAAGTATTAGTTACACCAATGAAATCACAATCAAAAATAGGGTTTCCTAGTGTATTTTGGGTATTATCATTTCGGTCATCCAGCGAATTTTAGGTTAGGTTAGGTTAGGTTAGGTTGCATTTGAGAAGTAGTGCTGTGACTGATTTTTACTGGTTAGGTTAGGTTGAAATTATGTTTGGTTAATACAGTATTCTTCCATTGGCTGTCCGCAGGTTTCCAGTTTTCAATATTACAGACACAAAGACTAAAGAACCAAATATGCGACTTCATATCATTTCTGGTGCAAATCACTATTCACGGAGTATCTCGCAAAGGTATTTTTGCGTTTACACACAGCACATTCCTACCACTAATCTATTATCATATTCTAATAAGACTTCTAATTATAAGATAATTTTCATCTATTACATTACCGGCGGAAATGTATAATAACGGAGATAGCATATCCAAAATTTTCTCTATTTTCTTTCATTAATTTTCTGCCATTATCGCCTGCCTCATCTCCCACACTGCGTGTCTCCTTCATAAATCATCACGCGCATGCGTTCCCGTACACGTCACACGGCCAATCAAAAGCGTTTTTGTTTTTTTAACCAATTAAAATGATTTTGGGTTTAATTCGCGGAATATTTGGCCCAATCAAATTCGAGTTTCTCTCAAATTTTGAAATTCAAGTTCAGTTCCGACCATGGAAGTCTGCGATGGGTGTCACTTCAATTATATGGAACTGATAGCGAGTTTTTGGGAAAAAACGAAGAAACTATAGCATCTTTTCGATTGCATAGTGTTCTTCCAACCTCAGTAAAGTGTGCTAAGAGCAAGACTGAATGTAAATATCGCACAGACCAACATATGTGGCGCTTGTAAGAATCTCAGAATCCAGCGACGAACAAGAACCAGGCCAATAAGGTAAGAAATAGGTGATTCCATCAAATGGTGAAGAGTCACTTAGGTTAGGTTTGGTTTTTGTTTTTGTTTTTCTAGTGTTTTTTTTGGTGTATTTTGCCATGTTTTTTTTTTTTTTGAAAACGTCCAACAAAAAAAATTCGATAAAAAAACCCGGCTAATTTCCGCCAGAAATGAAGGTCATATTCAGTCTAAACACACACAAATACACTAGAAAAATATATTTTTGACTTTCTAACAGAGTGCGGTGTGACAGTGCAAATTTACCCTCACGAATTTCCAGGCGTAAATTTCTGTACCCTCCATGTTGCCAGTCACTTCTCTCTTCCTCCTTGTGACATGACAACCAATGACCTTAAAGTATTGTGTCATGTGACTTGGCTGGCCAATCATTTTGAATCAACCATTTTGAAGGCTCGCGATGGTGTGTGATAAGTGCCCTCTCCCTTATCTAGTTGTTATTCAAAGAGTTTATGAGAACAGTAGTGAAGTATTCCTAATATTACAAGATCATGGTGTCCTACCAACATCAAGAGGTAAATCTTTTCTTTCGGACATGAGTCCTTAGTGGTTGACCATATGTTTTTCCATTGTATTTTGGTGTTTTTTAAGCGAATCTGACCCTCATTTTTGTCGGAAATTGCTCGCGTTTGCCCCACCCTGACACCCCAACAATAATGGGCGAGAGCCTGAAAAATCGGGGTTTTCGGGTGGGGGAGAACACGAAAATGAGTCCTCTAACCTAACTTATAACTCAACCTGGCATATAAGTTGACCCCCCTTTTCAAGCAAAAAAAAATTGGTCATAGAGGTATACCTACCATATAAGTCGACTCCCCAACTCCAGCAGCTGTCAAGTGTTGTGAAGGACCAAGTCTACCATCAAAACACATACATAAACAGGTAAACAGTCAAACAAGCCACTCTATACATGATGCCACACACAACGTCATTAGTGACTGACCCAACAATCACAACAACACTGAATTTAGTTGACTTCCTGCTCATTCCACCACAGTCCACACACAGCCATCAATAACAAAAGGTGTTTAAAAAAAATAACTGAGAAAAACTTTATTTCATCCATAACAGAAATAGACCAATTATATTAAAGGTAAATATGAAGGTTGTCATACAAAATACTCTCACTTACGGTCATAATTTTAGAGGTCATCATTTTATACCCATCGTGTAAGTCGACCCCCTAACTTTGGACACTAAAAGTTTGGCTTCAAATATCGACTTATACACCGCCATAAACGGTAACTTAACAACTTAACGTAACATAACCTAATGTAATCTTACCTAACCCCGAGCTGGGGGCTCCACCCCTGGACCCCTGGTAGGCGTAGCTTAAACTAAACTAACCTAACCTATCCTAACTGGGGGGCTCCACCCCTGGACCCCCGGTAGGCCTAGCTTAAACTAACCTAACCTATCCTAACAAAATGTATCCTAACTGGGGCTCCGCCCCCCAGACCCCCCGGTAGCATGATCATCTTTCTCATAAAAATCGGCAATAAACTTAAAATAATCATAGGAATACGAATCACACCAACCTTCACCACAGCCATTGTCAGACTGGTGATTGAAATTCAAATCCCTACCTAGGCTGCTCCTTTTGAAAAAATTCAAATGTGATTGGTCGGAAAAAAAAAATCGTGTGATGAGATCGATACATCATTGGTCATGACTGGATGACGTCAGTCAACTTTGCGCATGCGTGATGTAAACACACTCATAATTAACTTGGTTTCACGCAGATAAAGAAAAGTACATAAAATCAATTAAATTCAATTGTGTTGCTATTTTCCATTTCCGAATGGTAAATATGGGGTTCAAAATACTGTACTCAGAATAGGGAGATCTAAATGTTTCAGTAGTTTATAACTTTGGTGTGCGTTATGTCCTAAAGTAAAATAAAACCCGTCAAGACTGTGTCCTACATCTGAAAAATTTTTACTTTTTAAGAAAAGACAATTTTTTTTGTGTGTAACCATAAGTGTACCAGATCGCCCAGCTGTATCCTCCACCACAGTAGCAGGGAAGCTCCAAAAGATGGTTAGGTTAGGTTAGGGTTTTTTTTGTGTGTTTTACGGTGTGTTTTACTTTACCTGACCACCATTTTGGTGGAAATTAGCAGTTTCTGTTGCAAATTAAAATGTAAATTTTTTCTAAAGTTGTTAATTTGTACCAGAAATGAAGGTCAGATTTGTGTAAAACTCACCATAATACACACACACACAAAACCCTCTTATTTTTGTATCAAAACCTGAGGACAGCCAATGGACGAATATTTACCTTATGTTTTTCCAATGGTTTTTGATGTGTTTTGAATGAATCTAACCATCATTTCTATTGCAAATTACTACTTTTTGTGATTTTCCCACACCCAAAACCCCTGGTTCCCACTGGGGTCTCCCATTATTTTTGGATAAGGGAGGGGGGTAGCTCAAAAAGTATTGATTTACGGTAGAAATGAAGGTAAATCATTCAAAACACATCAAAAGCCATCGGAAAAACATAATTTGGTAATTATTTACGACCTCACAGCCACTGATTTTTCATAGAAAACAAATTTAATAATGCAGCAATTTATAGTGGACACTGTCAGAGTGATGGAAAATGTTAAAAAGTGGTTATTTCTAAATTAAACCTAACCTAACCTTAGTTGATAAAAACACTCGACAGAAGCATTGTTAGAAGACCTCACCAACCTAACTGGCATATTGAACAGAAAGAACTTGCTATTAAATGGTGTAATTTGACAGTTTTTGTGAACATGAGAGCAGTCGCCCAATCCATGTGTCTCATAAACATAACAGGGGCGGCTGACGTTGATCGGAGATGATTGGCTATGTACCACCATATCAAGCTGAGAAACACAAAGTGCACGACTAATCACCTAATTATCTACCAAACAAAGCAATTTCCATATAAATGATTATTATATCTGAACTCGCTGATGAAAATACAGTAAAAATATAAACATCAAAACTAATAATGCGTTGGCTGTGAAGTCCTTCATATTAGCCCAAAGTTTCAACTTCCAAATACTGTAGGTGGATGACCGAAATTATAATTTTGTGTTGTTTCAAACGAATTTGACCTTCATTTCCATCACGAATGACCCTTATTATTCAGAAAGTACCTGGTACTTATTTTGATATCTGCTACCAGTCAAGTTTACATTCTTGGAGTGTCATGGTGTAATTTCAAATTTTTTGTGAACGTGGGAGTGTATTAGCCCCTGTCTCATGGCAATAACATTTATATAAATTTGGGTTAATACATTCAGTTTATTTAATCCAATCACCCCACTGTAATTTTCCATAAGCTGTGAGGTGCCATGTGCTGTTCATGTGAGGGGAAATTCCTCTCCCAGTAAGCCGACCTTGAGAATGTAGGGTTAGCCCAACCTCTCCTTCAGAGCTCCAATCCTCACAAGGACCAGTCCTCACTTGAAGCTCACCAGAATCAGACGGGTGACCTAACTCAGCCAAGCTGAGCCCCCGTCCTTAACTAACACTCACAGCTTACAGTGTTAATTATGGTGCATCTACTAATAGACTGTGACCAATATAGTTTTACCAATAAATGGAGAAAAGACCATTTTGGGTTTGTAACTTAACCCCTCAACTTATTTATATATGAGCCAAGTTAAGGGAATTCTACCCAAAGCTTATATATAAAGATGTCAGCGAAAAGATAGAACCATTAACTGAACCAGTGAAGCAGTGTAACTAACTGTGCAAGGAACTAATGTCGCTGTAACCCAAGTAACAGTGAAATTTTCTAAGTGTCATTCTCCAAGGCAACAGACTATATACTGTATACAGTATATTCTCATGAGCAATGTTATATGTCTAGTGACACATTTAAATGTCATCCCAGATCGACATACAAAAATTTGTTCTCAATAACATTTAAGTGAGTTAACATAATTCACTGTAGTGTGGCAACACCTCTTGACAACAGGCCGATGACTGAAGTCCCCATCTCAAGTGGACGTGACCTAGTACATTCGTTTTAGCCTGCTATGTGGGCACCCATCACTATAAAGACTCCGTCTAGACCAGGCCCATGAGCAGAACAATGCCTGCATCAAAGGTGATGGTGGTGCAGTCGATTTGACTGGAAACCCTAGTGCACTTCGACAGTGGATGGTTGCAGGTCCAGAAGTATCACGGATCATTGCTGAATTTGAATCATCGCAGAAAGCTGAGCAAACCGAGGCTAACTTCCACCACCATGAGCAAACCAACACGACGCAGGACAAGTTTCTTCAGGATGTGAAAGCACTTACACTTGTCATGGAAGAACTGGGAAACCCATTTGAAGAAGAAAGTGCTGACCTAATGGTTCTTCATACAAAGGAAATCTTGTGTCCAGAATCCGTGATGAGTGTGCAAAATGTTGTCAAGCTTGGACGAGAACAATTCCATTCTTATGTAAGAGAACGCCTTGAAGACAAGTCTAAGCCTATTGGTGAGACTATTAAGATCAACAAGCTAACACTATTCAGTTCTATGAAATCCAAGTCTCCAACTAGGAGTAAGCAGCAACTAGCCTTCACAAAAGACGACTGTGGACTCTCCTCCAGGCTCTATATAGCCTGTCAAACGAGAGGGTGATTTGGACGAATTCTTCAAGCATGAAAACCAGGCCTATCCACCAGCACTCTCCAGTAATGGGAAACTCCGCTTCAGCAAGAAGGCCAACTTACTCACACCCCTTGAACAGCTTGCTGACAAGATCACCGACGCTCCACATGTCACCTCAATTATACTCGATGGATCTGCCGTTGTGGAAATGTTGAAGCCAGGAGGCAGTAGGACATTTCAAGAATACAGCACAGCTGTATTCATTCCCTATATTGAATCACAGCTCGAATATCGATCTCGACTTGACCTGGTATGGGATTGCTACCTAAAATCTGGGAGCCTAAAAGCAACAGTAAGATGTAACCGTGGCAAGGGCATTCGAAGACGTGTCACTGCCTCTGGTCCTCTACCTTGCAACTGGCAAAACTTTCTCTGCAATAGTGACAACAAAGAGGAACTCTTCAGTTTCCTGTCAGAACAGGTTATGCAGTTGGTTGTCAAAGAAAGTAAACAGCTGGTTGTCACATACAAGAAACAGGTACTCACTGTTTCACCCCGGAAGGACACTACCAACTTGGCACCATGCAACCACGAAGAGGCCGACACTAGGATGATGGTTCATGCAGCCCATGCCTTGGAATGTGGTTATTGGCGAATACTCATTCGTACTGTCGATAGAGATGTTGTCATCCTTTCAGTTGCTCTAGCGAATGAACGGAGTGAGGTACTAGATGAAATATGGCTTACTTTTGGCACAGGAAAGAATCGACGTTACATAGCAGCACATCAGATTGCAAAGGCCCTGGGACCTGAGAAGTCGAGAGCTCTTCCAGTGTTTCACGCAATAACGGGCTGCGACACGGCATCTGCCTTTGCAGGTCATAAAAAGAAGGCAGCCTAGGCCACATGGAATGCATTTCTGGAAGTGACAACCTCCTTCCTCAGTCTGGCTTCCACCCCAAGTGAGCAAGCCTGTCGACACTGGAGAGATTCATCTTGCTGCTCTATGACCGTACGAGCACATGCTGTGACGTGAACGTGCTGAGAAAGAAACTGTTTTCAAGAAAATCAAGATCACTGGAGCATCTCCCACCAACACGAGCAGCTCTGGAGCAGCACATAAAGAGAGCTGCTTATCGGGCTGGACATATCTGGGGACAGGCCGCAATAGCGTTTGTCAGTCTGCCATCACCATGTGACTGGGGTTGGATGAAGTCGGGTGATGAGCTGGAACCACTCTGGACCACACTCTCTGAAGTGTCAAAGTCATGCCATGAGCTCATCTCTTGCGGTTGCAGAAAACACTGCGGTGGCAAGTGTAGGTGCAAAAAAGCTGCGCTTAAATGCACTGGACTTTGTGCATGTGAAGGTGGCTGTTAAGGCCAGAGATTCGGCCTCAATAGCCTAATGTTCAGAAAAATTTTTAAGTTTTGGGAGTTTGGAAAATTTGTATGTTAATTTTCCAGTGTAATGCTTTTACTTGTTTTTTTTTCATTGTAATAAACTTCGAAAACTATCACAAATGAGTTTCGTAGCCCGGATTATGTATATTGATGCATTGGAATGAAATATGCAACCGTAAAAACAGAAATACATAGTTTAGCGTATGTGTATCCTGAACGGTGGCCATCTTGAAATTCAATATGGCGCGCACAGAGGTTGAGTTTCTAGTGGTTCCATACCTGTGCCAAAGTTAATGCTTTCATCATAAAATGCACAATTGTTTGGCTATGCCGCTGTACTATTGGGCACGTTAAGGAAGAAACAATTATTTCATCTGGGGTCGAAATTGCTTCACAAAAGCAGAAATATTGCTTCTTGTCTCCCTATTCAGATAAAGAATCATCTGTCATGGTTGACAAATTTGGACAATCTAATCGGTTCATCTCCCTGGGTTCCCCCTCAAACAGACTTGGTCGTTTGTACGGACACATTCGAGATAGGATGAGCATACTATTCCTCACAAGGAGAATTCCATCAAGGGAAATGGAGCAACTTCCTTTGGGACAAACACATAAATGTAAAAGAATTAGCAGTAGTCCTGTTCTTTTTGTTGGCAAACCAAAATTTCAAAAACATGACGATTCTGTTTGCCATGGACAACAGAATGGCAGTGTTTTGTCTCAATCATCAAGGCTCAACCAGATCTTGGCCTCTACTAAAACTAAAAAAATTCAAAGTTTGTGTCACACAAACACTTTACTCAAGGCAACTCACATACCGGGAGTATAGAACAATTGGGCAGATGCATGCTCCCGTCTCAGGCCAGTATCGACGGAAACAGAATGGTCCCTAAAGATATCGAAGTTCAAGAGTTGTGAGGAGGTTTGGGACTCCACAAATATCTCTTTGCCTCACAAAACAATCACGAGATGCCAACTTAAGCATCTCTGGAACAATCGAATCTTTTAGGAACTGCTCTACTCATAGATTGGAACCGTTGGAATTTAATCTATCTCTTCCCACCTGTGAAAATGTTGCCCAAAGTGGTTTACAAACTCAGATCCTTCCAAGGACAGGTCCTCTTAATTACACCATATAGGATCCTACGACCTTGGTGACTAGATCTGTTGGACTGATGCCCGCATCCACTACAATTGCAACAAGGATGTCTATACCAGTAACTGCACCCTCAGTTCGAAATATCCTTGGCACTTCACGCTTGGAGTTTCTCAAAAGATGTTTAAATAGATTGTTGGGTAATTTCGATATAGTTAACCAAGTAATAGCAGGTCATAGACCCCAAACTTCTATGCAATATGAGAACGCTTGGAAACTTTTCCAACAATTTATCAGGTTAACGACTCCAATCACATTGTCGGAAACTTTGGTGTTAGAATTTTTAGATTTTCTGTTCAGAGTTAAAGGCCTTCATGGATCTACAATTGCATCTTATTAATCAGCATTGGTTGACCCTCTGGCATGGGGTTTTAATATTACTTTGAACTCAAGAATTTATCAAATGCTCAGATAGTCCTTTTTCATTCAGAGACCCCCTCGGCCCAAGAGAATCTCACCTTGGTCTCTAGATAAAGTTACTAACTTTTTAATGGGGCCTAATTACAATATAAATTTGAACAAGGACAGATTGCTCCAGAAGGCAGCCTTCCTTCTAGCAAGAGCAACAGGTATGAGAATCAGTGAGTTGATTTCAATTTCCAATAATCCATCATTATTGGTATCTTCTGAGGAAGATGTCACCCTCTTTTCTACGGAGATCCTAAGAAAAAATTAAAGGGAGGATTTTCAGGCTCAACCTATCAGGATAAAACGGCTGATGGATGAGACAAGGGTTCCTCATATATTGTGCCCAGTTAGGAATCTTCAAGAATGGTTAACCAGATTCCCTAATCGAGGCCCCTATGTATTCTCATCACAGGATGGTAAGAAATTGTCTCCTAGTCAAATGACAAAATATTTATCTCAGTGAGTAAAGCAGACCCTGGCAAGAAAATTTTGGCACATGACACCAGGAAATATGCAGGGTCTGTGGCCTTTCTGCGGCATATGAGCCTCAGTCAGATCAAAGAAGTGGGCTTTTGGAAATCTTCAAAAACCTTTCAAAACAGCTATCTTCATCTATCTCTGGAAGATGCTTCACATGTGGTGGTGCTGGGGTCCCTTCCCCCACCTAGTTACTCTCCACAACCAGAACCTTCTTCTTCCTCATCAGAGTAAAGTGAGTATCCTAATTGGGATATGTAAATTGACATTTTACCTTCCGTGGGTTCGAATCCTGGCGGGTTGAGGTGTTGATTGTATGTAGAAGTCCGCGTGCTATTGGGCTAATGAAATATATATATGTATATATATATATATATATATATATATATATATATATATATATATATATATATATATATATATATATATATATATATATATATATATATATATATATATATATATATATATATATATATATATATATATATATATATATATATATATATATATATATATATATATATATATACAGTGATTTTACGAACACCTCGGTTAACGTAATTTCGATTAACGAACTGCCTTCCATAAGGATCTTCAATTCGGTTAACGAAAAAAAATCGCTTAACGAACTTCTTACGAACCGACCTCAACATGTTTTCGCTTGCACTGACCGGGCAACCAGCTTTAGTATCAGTCCGCCAATACATTAATCGGTTCTAGGGCTTAAATTCCTTACTATTTTTGTAAATATCAAGAAGTTTATACTATTCAATAATTTTAAAAGTTTAATATTCAATTTTTTAGTCATTTTAACAATTATTGAACGAAATTGAAGGTAAAGTGACTAGTTTAATGCGCGGCATCCAGCCTCTTAACACAGCAAACAGGCGTCAGTCTCTCTCTGTTTTCACTGGAGGTAACATCTTGCTTGAGACTCTCTTCAACTAAATGCTTTTTTTCTGTGTTTCCAAGCAAATTATTGGTCATTTTGAAATATATTTTATATATTGACAATATATAATGCAGTGCAGCATTGATTTAAAGAAAATAATCTTGAATTAAACCAGAGAGCTAAAATTTTATGGGTGAAATGGCACCATGGGGTGACTTCTCTTCCACCCCAATGCCTTCTCTTCTTCCTTCTCCTCCACCCCATTCTAAATCCCATCATCATCATCATCATCCAGGAGCCTTCTACATACACACCTCAAAGTAAGTGAACTTTTCTACCATTTTGTTGAATTTAGGAAATTTTCGGTGAGCTGGAACCAATTACCCAAAAACCCATTGAAACAATGGTTTCGTTATAACGAACGACCTTCTGGAACGGTTGAGTTATAACTGAGCCACTTATATACATATATATATATATATATATATATATATATATATATATATATACATATACATATATATATATATATATACATATACACCTACACGATACACGACGGTGTTAGGGACCCATAAAAAAAAAATTTTTTTTTTAATAAAAAATCTACAATGAAATACAGTACAGTAAAAGTAATGAATAATGATGAATGGATACAGTACAGTGAAAGTAATAAATAATAAGGAATGGATACAGTGTGACTGAGCACTTAACCTTTAATGTAGTCAGCTGAATGCACATGGGGCCCCCATAATTTTCTAATTATACATGGAGACTACATTAACTGGAAACGTTTCGGTATAGAAAATGCGTGTGTCATTTAAAAAAATAAAATAATTTTTTTTTTTTTTTTATCTATATCTGAGGCGGTCGTAAGTCCCGACGGTCGTAAGTCCACGTAGTCGTAAGTCGGGGTCTAGGTGTAATATATATATATATATATATATATATATATATATATATATATATATATATATATATATATATATATATATATATATATATATATATATATATATATATATATATATACACTGTATACTGTATATAATCTGGACCTAAGCTAGCGGAGCCATATACACAATGTCACCTCCGTCTCCACCTCCTACTCGGGTGATTAAAGCTAGATGTTGCATTCTGGATTGAAGTAAAAGCCTTTTTTTTTCTTCTAAATACCAGTTTTTGTGATATAGTCCAGAATGCGTCGTCAACATCCCACCCATCTCCAATCCTCGAAAGTTGACATTTATTTAATGCTCGCTCTAGGGCAAGAGATGACGGTAGCAATGCGGGTGATGGAGGGTGCGGGAGGGGGTTTTGAGAATTGCAATTAAATGCCAGGTAGCGACGTGTCCTCCTAATATTACTTATTAAGTAATTATTAGATGTTTTAATTGCCTGTATGTTGGCCTGGTGAGTTATTGCTAGGCATTAACATACCTAGGTATAAAGCTAGACGTTGCATTCTGGACTGTATCACAAAAACTTTTTTTTATACAACACTAGAAAAAAACGGCTTTTTGTACATTCTATATGAACAATTGTGTGTGCATGTAACAAGAGTAAAAATTATTAAATAAAATTACATTTATCTACCCAAAATTAAAAGTAGAAAAATAACAATAACAGGGCTTGACCTGGTAGGGGGATGTAGCTACAGGGACAGTCTAACTTGGCGACATGCCAAGTCCACACATACGTTCACTTCACACACATGGACAACCATGTTCTTATTTTTCTTATTTTATAGCAACATACTGTTTTCATGTATATTTTTCTAATCCACTTTGCAATTATGTACAGTAAGCGGGGTATGCTTTGCGAATAAGCAGGGTTGTGAATAGCCAAGTACAGTAAACCCTTGCCATTCATGGGGATTAGGTTCCAAGGAATGGCGTGAATTGGCAAAACCGCGAATAACAACTTATACTACCTTAGTGCACTACTGTATGCCTATACAGTACTGTGTATGGAAAATCCAAGTCACCAGTACTGCTTACCTTTTTATGTGGAAGTTTGGGGCCCGATGAAGTGTACGTTTCACTCCACTATTATCACTAGCACTGACACTAGGCAGTCTTTTAGGGGCTGTTTCACAGAGACACTAAAGTTTCCAGTACAAACGAGAGATGCTGAGTCGCAGACAATGGTTGAAACCAAACAAAAGGAGAGGGGATGCTGCAGGTGTGTGGGGATGGCTGCGCTGTGGGAGAGGCTTGTAAGCTAGTCAACATCTGCTTACCGTGAATAATCAAAATTGCGAATCGCAAACCTGTGAATAGCAATGATTTACTGTTTTCCTCAACTGTACAATATCTTGTAAATTTTGTGGATCAGTGAATAAAAATGCTAAATTATACATATAATTTTAGTTGCATCAGCCAGCTTGATTAATACTATCTGAAGTCATAACTGAGTGCCAGAACACTTACTGACCCTCCAGCACTGATACAGCTTATGACCAGTGCTCTTTACATAGACTGATAGATATACTTACGTACTCAGTAAAATTGTCATACAAGTTTTTAATTATTTGACCAAGTATATAGACAATGTAGGTATGTACACTCGACAAAGAAAAGTATCCTTCAGGAGGGGTCTGATGAATTTGGAACTGAACTATTGTGTTGTCTCACTAGGGTTGGTAGGCATGATTGTGAGATATTTCTACCTATTATGGTAGGCCTAATTTAGTTATTTAATTTGAAATAAAAATTTGTTCATTGCAATGTGATTGGTGAATAACAGTATGCTTCATGGGCCTTTATCAAAAACCTTCGTCTGTGGTGTAATTTTGTTTTGCACAAGAATTGTGAAGATAATTTTTTTTTACTGAGAGTACATGAACAGTTGTGCATGCATGTAGACAATGGAGGTACTGTATACCTTAACAGTGTTGCTGTACAAACACTGGTAAACAGTAAGGCACTTCTGTCAAGGGTGGCAAACAAAACCATCAGATTTTTATTTTATTTTTTTCATTAATTGCCCTCTTTCACTCTTGTTTTTATTTTACAGGCTACACGCAGCACTCTATCCAGAGTAAATGTACAGCGCAATTTGTCTACCACCCTGCGTTCTTTAGCTGTTGCTGTCACCCAGCCGGCCCCCACCTTCAAGGGTCAAGCTGTTGCCGGAGGACAGTTTAAGGAGATCTCCCTTGAAGATTACAAGGGCAAATATCTTGTGCTCTTCTTCTATCCTTTGGACTTGTAAGTCATTGGTTCATGAGTTGTGTTTATGAGAATGTAGGAGTGTACTGATATCTTATCTCTTGTGACATATTAGACAGACTTCTCATATAATATTTTTAGAACATTTTACAGTACTGTACAATGATGGTGTATAAAATTTGTCTTATAGGCATAGTAAGTTCAATTTTTCAATTGGCACAATTTGTATTAATATTTTTTTAAACTCAGACAAAACATAATTCAAGCTTTCATGTGGGTTACATTGTAATCAGGTAGTCAGTGAAATTACTCAGGTTTTAATTATTGTCATAAATACCAATTAATTAGAATCAATGAGATGGCATACTTTCTTGTACAGGTATTGTGTTTACTTCATGGTTAACAAGGTAATATTTTTCCAGCACATTTGTCTGCCCAACTGAATTAATTGCGTTCAGCGAGAATGTTGCAGATTTTAATGCTCTCAACTGTGAAGTATTGGGTGTATCCACTGACTCTCATTTTTCTCACTTGGCCTGGGATAACATGCCTAGAAAGGTAAGTTTTTGATAGATGTTATGCATTAGGGTGTCTTTTGCCTCTGGCCTTTCTTCTTACTTCTTATGCAGTGTATCTTTATACTGTACATTGCAGGTTGTCCTTGAATATGCTGAGGGTTGCATTATTAGAAAAGGATAGTACTGTAATGTACTGTACATTATCAGTAAAAAAAATGGGAGGTTGATGATTTTTTTGGAGTGTTTTTTCTTTTTATATTGTCAAAGATATAATATAAGTACAGTAAACATCTATATAATGGACTAATTAGGGGAAAGGCCGGTCCATTATAGCCAAACGTCTGTTAAAGCTTAAAGTCTTTATAGTACAGTAATATCTCCGTTAGCCGGAATCCCTCTAACCCGGAAATCTCTGAGAGCCGGAATTGAAATTTGCTCGGAAAATCATTCCCAAAGCTGGAATTTTCCAAAATTTCCGGCTTTTGGAACTAATTTTCATTGGAGTTAAAGTTGTTGTTTTTTTTTGGGGGGGGGGGGGACCTGACCTGACCTGGTGGAGGTAGGGTGTGGGATTAGTGGTCTCATATTACTGACCTGATGGAATGTCAGGTCACCCTTTCTTGGGTGGGGGATTAGTGGGTCTCATGACCTGAAGATGTCTTGAATAAACACGAAACCTAAAGTATTTTTAGGGAGATTGTGGTAAGTATAAATATAAATAAGCAAAGTTGTACCCCTTTAACATTACATTACATAACATTTTAAAATATGGAGTGAGAAAGCAGAAAGGTGTGGGTGATTAGAGAGATGAAGTGGTAACATGCGCCAGTGTTGCCAAGCGATAAGCTCCTCAACAGCTGATCTTTTTATTCGCCTCCATGCAGTCACACGACAAGACCCTTCTGGATGCTTGTTGTCTTAATTCCCGTGTGTGTGTGTGTGTGTGTGTGTGCGTGCGTGCGTGCGTGCGTGCGTGCGTGTGGGCGCGCGCACCACCACCACCAACACCCACCACCACCACCAACACCCACCACCACCACCAACACTCACCACCACCACCACCAACACTCACCACCACCACCACCAACACTCACCACCACCACCACCAACACTCACCACCACCACCAACACTCACCACCACCACCAACACTCACCACCACCACCAACACTCACCACCATCCACCAACACTCACCACCATCCATCAACACTCACACATCACCAACCTCACCACCACTCACCACCATCACCAACACTCACCACCATCCATCAACACTTACCGCCATCACCAACACTCACCACCATCCATCAACACTCACCGCCATCACCAACACTCACCACCATCACCAACACTCACCACCAACACTCACTACTATTGCCAACACTCACCACCATCCACCACCACTCACCACCATCACCAACACTCACCACCATCTCCAACACTCACCACCATCTCCAACACTCACCACCATCTCCAACACTCACCATCACCCACCTACTACTACTTTGCTGTCACTCGGAATCAAGTATGACGATCATCCAGCGATGATAAAGCAAAATGAGTTATTAGGGATATCACCTTCATTGGTAAGCTCCAAGGTGACTCGAGATGCCAATACGGTACCGGCAGGGTCATCCACAGATGTTGCACACGTGGAGGGCTACATCTAGCGCGAGAGGGACGGCAACAGTGTCTTTCCAGCATTGGCATACCGGTATGTCTGCCTCGGTATGCAGTCGGGCTAACTCAAAGGTATTGACACCTTCATCCAGTACTGGATGTCCACCCAGCTGGCTAAATTGGCACTGGCACGAGTAAGGAAGGCAGCCATGAAAATGGGAAAGAGAGTTGGTGCCAGTACATATCCTTGTTTTACCCCCGTTACTCAGACTGGGTGCCAGTGTACAGAACACTGCCATTCATGCCATCCTGAATTTGCCTCACAATGGTAATGAATTTTGGTGGGCAGCCAAAATAAACTTATCATACTGAAGGACACCATGGATTCTCTAAAGTTCTAAACCATATAAATTTCAAGAGTGGTGCAAATAATGATGAAGGAGAAGCACCTTGAAAATTTAGAAAGGGGTGAAAAGGGCCAAAAATGAAGCAGGCAGAGGAGAGAGTTTGGGGGCTAGAATTGACCTACGTGTTGTCTGTAATTAGTGACAGGAATATCAAAGCATTCGACCAATATTTAAGGCCCCTTGTATCTCAACCAGATGCTCCCCTTAAAGTTGTTAGGGTCGGTGTATTGATAAAACGCAAGCTACGTAACCCCACACTCGTACACTCATTTCAGTGAAAGTGGTTCACCGAGACATGCTCACCACTTTTCTTACGACATAACTTCTAATTTTACCTCCATCCCATAGCTACTACGCTTCCTTTTAGCCACACCACCACCTTGCTTCAGTTTGGAACGGATGGCTACAAAAATAGTCCACCAATGTCACCAAAGACACAATAAAGTTGATAATTATAGTTCTTGGAGTACTTCAAAATAATGCCTGTGGACACTGGTGACTGGTACTAGCATGCATGGCGTGTGTGAGAAGAATGACCTTTAAGAGAAAGGAAAGCGGGCAGGAATTTCAGTTGCTCAAATGCTGTGCTCCCAAAGATTGACGGATTTCAGCCTTTGATTACTCTTGACTGTGGGGACTTTTTACGTGTAGGTCCACATTTATTTGACCACTTACATGCAAAACCACTTATAATGAAGACACTTATAATGAGGATCTCCTGTACCAGTAAATGTGAGGAATAAGTAAAAATAATACCAAGAAATAAGTTAAAAAAAAATAATGTATTGCCAAACCAGTAAATAAAAGCCATGTGAAAGTTTAATACAGTCACCATTTGCATATACTCCCTGCTTCACTATAGCAATGGAGACAAGTAAGGACGCTACCTCCGCCCATTCCCTAGCAACGCTCCCTCTCCCCCACACACGGCGCCATCCTCCCGCTCCCCCACTGAGCCAGCTAACTCTTGTGCAAAGGAATGTATATTCCCTTTGTGTTTTGCTTTTGGACAATTATTTCTTTTACTTTTTTTCACAACATGTGTGTAGGATGGTGTGTGCATGTAACTGAGTAAAAATAAATGGAGAAAGTTATGTATATCTACCCAAAATATGAGTTGATAAACAAACATAACACCACGGCTTGGCTCAGTAGCCTGGTGGTTACAGTGGCGAGTCTAACCTGGCTACTATGCCGCCAGCAATGTTAACAGATGCAAATGTGAAAAGAAAGTTTTCTGTAAATCTTCATTTGTATCAGGTATTTTTAAATTTAAAAATAAATGTTACAGGTATGGTATTAATAGATTGTAATGCTTGTAAGAGTTCAGAAATGGTTACTGCTTAACTAACTCTGAAGAGTTGGGTGTCAGTCATACGGATGTTGATCTTCTCGGGTTATCATCATTAGAACAGTAGTTATAAATTGAGCTTTTATATTTACAATAATTATTTTTTAATTGATTAAAAGTAATGTTTTTAAGTATGCAATAACATATTTTTAATTCTGGAGTTGGATTAAATAGAATTTAGCCTGCTGCGGACAGCAACCAGGGGATTCATTAATTTATGGGAGACCACAGCTTCACAGATACGATGCAGGCTGAATTTTTTCAGCCAATTTTCAGACAAAAAAGTGTTTTACATGTCTGAAAAATATGGAAAGTCATGTGTTTTCTTTTAAAGTGTATTTTAATTTTTCCAGCAAGGTGGATTAGGAGGTCTCAAGTATCCCCTTCTCTCCGATTTTAACAAAAATATCTCTCGTGACTATGGAGTTCTACTTGAGGATGCAGGTATTGCACTTCGTGGGCTGTTTCTTATTGACCCTGAAGGTGTGCTTCGTCACATGAGTGTTAATGATTTACCTGTTGGCCGTTCAGTTGAAGAAACACTAAGGTTACTCAAAGCATTCCAGTTTGTTGCTGAACATGGAGAAGGTGAGGTTGATATTTAATCTTCTCTATTTCAAATTAACAAACTTTTTTTAAGTCTTGAAATCCATTGCAGTATTTTATTATGCAAATCTTGTATTTTTTAATTTTGCAAGCCCTGTCTTTCCATGCTGCAGGGTGAGCAGTCATCTTATGTTTTTTACTAGTCATTAAACATTGTTTTCCTTTCAAAATGCAAGGTAACTTGATTCAAGTTAAAAGTAATACTGTTTAATTGGATGTCTTTTACTAATGGTACCCAGTGATATCTCCATTAGCCAGAACAATTGGTGTGGAGCTCTTTCAGGTATGAGAGATTTCTGGGTAACGAGACCACCCTCTCAAACTCTGGAGTTTTTCCGAGTACTGTACTGTATTGGGAAAAGTTTCTGAGAGTCTGAGCTACATACAGTAGAACCTCAATAAATCGGACTAATTGGGGCAGAACCCAGTCCCAAAAATGCAAAGGTCCTAAAAAGGCAAATATAGGGGGTGGTGGCAATAACACTGCTTATCTGAAGTGTTTAAAGAAAATCAGTTGTTAGGTTATTACTGCACTTCAACAACTAAGTTCTTTAAGTGTATAACAAAGTTATTAAAAGACTATTACATCAACAATAAGAAAATACAAAACAGAACTCTCTGGGTTGAAAATCAGACATATAAGTCTGGTTGTCAACAACTGTTTTCACTAAGATGATTGTAATTACTGTAGAGTGTTATATATAAGTAACTGCAGAATTTGCCTTTTGAGAAAACTGTATACAGGTTGACAATCCTTTATCCGAAATTCCCAAAACCGAAAAGCTCTAAAAACTGTAAGTTTTTTTATTTTGTGGGAGCAATTTTTTTTTTTTTTTTTTTTTTAAAACAGGGATTAGCCCACCCAGGCATAGATCACTGACCCACATCAGGGCCTGGGGGGGCGAAAATGTAATAGTAATACTAATTATAATAACAATAATTATTCATAGTACTGTATATAAAAATTTTAATAAAACATACACCCAAATAAAATAATAATGATAACAATAATAATAATAAAATTAATAATAATAATAACAATAATACTGTATTAATAAAATAATAATAATAAAGAAATACAAGAATGAAAAAAGATAAAAAGTGAGAAACACGACCTAGACCTATGAATAATTATTATTATTATTATTATTATTATTATTATTATTATTATTATTATTATTATTATTATTATTATTATTATTATTATTATTATTACTACTATATTTTCTCCCCCCAGGCCCCAATGTGGGTTAGTGACTTGTGCCCGGGTGGGCTGATACATATTAAAAAAAAAAAAAAACTAACTAACCATTCTGAAAACCGAAAAATTCCGAAATGCCTCTGGTCCCAAGGATTTCGGATAAGGAATTGTCAACCTGTACTGTATAGTACTATTAAGAAAAAATAAGAACAAATAAGTGGAGGAGTATATTGTAGGTGGAAGATGAGTGTTGATCTGGGAGCATAGGGGAGAGGGCGGGTGGGTGGCTCCCTCCCCCAAGATCCCTTTAACACGTCTTTATGCAATTTCACCATAATTCTCATATAATTTAGGATTATTTGGTGCCAGGTTGATAAACTATTATCCTAAAAGAATCAACTTTCCTGAAAAAAGAATCCCACACTCAACACCATGAATCATTTGTTTACAAAGGGCAAACAGCTGATAGGCTTAGCTGCTTACCACTATGTGTCATCAACACTTTGTAAATTACTGTAGTACAGTACAGTAGTGTATTTATCATCACTTAATAAATACTTTCGTAGTGTGTTTATCATCACTTAAGAAGTACAGTAATATCTCGTTAGCCGGAATCCCTCAAACCCGGAACTCTCCAATAGCTGGAATTGAAATTTGCTCGGAATTTTTCCGGAAAATTCTCTGAATTCTGGGTTTGGGAACAAATTCTGAGGTTGAAATACAGGAGCATTTTCTGCCAATTAAAAAAAAAAGGGAAAGCTGTCCAAATTTGTATTTCTGGGTCTAGGGGCAAATGTCGATAATGAAATAATGCACAATTACTGTACTGGAAATTCTGAGAAAATTGTAAGATCACTCTAAACCTTTCTGCTTAGATCCTGGGGACAAGGGTTCCTGGCATTATGAAAGACTGCATCATGTTTAGCCACATCCTCACATGGTTGGTGTGTGGGTGGTAAGACCAACCTCTTGGATAATACTGTATTTTTCTGCTCTGGGTCTATTTATAATTAAGGTACTGTGTAAATTTAAATATTGCTTTAAATGTACATACAATACTAAAAAAGTAAAATTATACAATAATAAATTAATAATTCTGAGCCGAGCTAACAAGGCAAAGGGTGTGGTTACGGAGTCAGGTGGTGAGGTGATATGCCAAGACACTACACAGCACTACTAAACCATTGTCTTAAAACATTTTACTTTATAATTTCTGTTTTAAAATTAATTGATACATGATGGCTCGATTTGGCAACGTTTGCACTTGGACAACTGATAAGTGAATAAGCCAGGGCATATGGAGACACATTATACACTATTGATGTCGTGAAGCAACCGCATAAATTATCACAACCTGTACTCAAATGTACTACAGTAAGTTAATTACTAAAAATTTTGTCTAGTGCAAACTCTGAGATGTTTATACTCAAATTAATTGTGATCTTGCAAGAGTTCCAGCAATGCAAGTTATATTCTGCTAAGTCAAGTCAGCGATATTTTATAAGGAAAAAACTTACTCCCTGTCTTTTATAATCCTTGAGACCCTGACAACTACGTACACGTTAATCTCCCTTCCAGGCTGTCAACACCCATCCCCCCATCTAGCAGGGGAGGCAGATGGTGGTGGGTGATAACAATTAATGGGGTGAAGGTTGTTTTAGGCTTAAAGTTTTACTCTTATAAAATGTCACAGACTTGACCTTGCAAAATATAACTTGCATTGCTGGAATCCTTGCAAGATAGCAATTAAAATGAGTATAAACATCTTATAGTTTGCGCAAGAGATAAAAATTTTAGTCCGGGAGCTTAGTATATATGAGTGAAAAGTGAGTACGGTACAATACAATAATATGTTGCTCAAAATTATTTTTTTTTTCATAGGGAAAAATCTGTATAACTAGCCCCAGTGGTCAGAATATTAAGGTATTGAATGTTAGAGTATTTTGAATAAATTCTTTGTTTAGTTCTGGTCAAAGAGACTTGGGGATAGAGACTGATAATTTGAGCTTATTAATACCAGTACGCTTCATATACAGGAAAATACATATTTTACCTTATTATTCGGCTTATCATTTAAGGGGAGCATCTTGCTAAAAATTGGAAAATTACGAAAATATTCAGAAAAATTCCTGAGGAAAGCTGTTGCGTATGGCTATATGCCGACATATTTTTATTGCATATACAGTAATTTGTAATATTTATCTAGCTATGCATGATTGGTCTTCCCCCCCCCCCCTCTTCATTTAGAAGGCCCTTCTGTTTACTTAAGAAAAGCTGTTGTAAAGTATTTATAATAATATTTTGGTGTAAAATACTAACAATCACTTAGTAAAAATCTGACAGTTAACCACAGGAGGCCATCATCACGAAGTCAATGACCCATCAAACATGCCAGAGTGAAGTACGATCGTGAGTTGCTCTCGTGCCACCTTTATCGGTCCATATCTCAGAATGAGTTTTTCTAACCTTCAAATCCTTAAGGCTCTGTCATTTATGGGCCAATTCTAATATAACAAAAACTGAGTAGAAGAATAGCATATTAGGTATGGATGAACCTATAGATTTTCTTTATATTTGGTTTGGTTTATTATTTGTTGATTTATCTTTATAAATATTTGGAGGAAAAAATGGTAAGTTAGGAAAAAAATTCATGCACCCAAAACTAAAGAGATAATCAGGAATTTCTATATGTCACGTTCAAAGGGAGTAAATTACGTATACTCTACCTGAATTTCAACGTGATTTAGCGAGAAGTTATGGAGAAGTAGGATTTTGAAAACTGATAAAAATATAAGGGAAAAATCGATATTAGGGATTAGGCAGAACCGATTCAGGTATATAGTAGCAATGTATCTGGTCTCCTTAATTGCTAACAGGAAATCGATATTGATTGATCAATTATTAACGAATTTCGTGCTTCAGCCGAACGCTCCCCTTAAATAAATCATATTGGAAACGTCTAGTAGATAATTTATTCAGTATCATTATGGTATCAAGTTCATCTCTTTAACACAAATAGAAGTTTATAATGACTGCTGTGAGTAAAGGAGGGAGAGGGGGAAGGGTCCATAGGAGAGCAAATGTGACTGCACCACACTCCCCCCCCCCCCCCTCACTGATTGTTACCACTGTACTGACTCACTCATGATACAATATTGTTTATTTGTTTTTCATTAATTAGTAAAGATATGTTACTGTAATAATCTGTGCTTATTAATACATGTACCCTTCATATATTATACAGTACAGTACTACAGTGGGGTATGCTATAATGAACGGATCCTACTACGAATATTCCTATAACGAACGGTTTTACCTATAAAATTGAGAATGCTATAACGAACGAAACTCCTACAACAAACATAATTTAAAAAATTTTTTTTTTTACTAATTTATTGTTTTTTTATTACAAATATTAATGATATTCTTTATTTCAGGGGTTTAGATGCATATTTATGCACTTTTTTACAATTTTTACAATTTTATATTATATTTTTCAGTGTTAAGTGGTTGTATTTGGGGGCCTGGAACGGATTAATCCTATAACGAACGAATGCTATAACGAACAAGGTTCTAGAACCAATTAGATTCGTTATAGCATACCCCACTGTATGTATATACCTCATAGGTGGAAAATGATGTTATTCAAGACATATTCAGGTCACAAGACCCACATATCCCCACCCAACAATGGGTGACCTGACATTGCATCAGGTCAGGTTGGTAACGTGACCCAATAATCTCCCACCCAACCTCCATCACAAGTGTTAAGACGTGATTACAGTTATGTATCACAGTCAGCTGAGTGAAGTGTCAGCCTACTCTAGGCTAAAGATCACAGGATCTGCTGGCGAGTATAATATATATACAAGTGATATCCCCATTAGCTGGAACAATTGGTGCATAGCACTTACGAGAATGAAAGATTTCCGGGTAACGAGACAACTCTCTCAAAGCCGGAAAAATATCCCCTCATCCCCGTGATTTTCCGGGTAACGTAAATTTTTTCTCAGAAGTTCCAGAAATTGCCCATTACATCATCTCTCGAACCCGGAAATAAATCCCTCATCCCTGTAATTTTTGGGGTAACGGAAAAATTCTCTCTGAATTTCCAGTAAATGCTCCTGATTTTCATCTCTCAAACCCGGAAAAAACTCCCCCATCCCCGGAATTTCTGGGTATCGGGAAAATTTTCTCAGAATTTTCCAGAAAATGTGCCCCTTGGAAAATCGTTCGTAAAGCCGGAAAATTACGGCTTTGGGAACGATTTTTCGAGAAAATTTCAATTCCGGCTATCGGAGAGTTCAGGGTTTGATGGATGCCGGCTAACAGAGATATTACTACAGTATAGTAGTACAGTAGTAAACGTTATTATGTTTACAGTATGAACAGTATTGTACTTGTACAGTGGTGTTTGTGTAAATAACTATAGCTCCTAGGAGCTGCATCATTTACTCTTGGAAAATACCACACTCTTTGTTGTAACACAGCTCTAGTTATGCCCGTACCATATAGTGTAGATATTTTTTTTTTTTTTAAATATTTTTATTTAACCAAACTTTTAGATAAAGTATTCAGGATTATTTTGATAAAAAATGGTGAGCTGGATGATGGGTGTGTGTGTGTGAGTTGATTTATATGGTGAGGCAGGAGCGCAGGTTGAAACCACATATCTTGGCTCTTCCTTTACCTGATCCAGTGGTGCAAGTGTTGCAACGACTGGGGAGAGGGAGAGATGCAATGGACTGCCGATAGCTCAGCTTGTTGGGTTTCGCCTTTGTAGCCTGTCCATCATGCATTGCCTTCGTCCCCTGGTGTAGTCATTGGGTTCCCATGTTGGTCACCTCTTCTGCCTATACTGCCATTGGGGTCTTGTTGGAGCTCTTTAAGCATGTCTGCCTGATCCAGGCTCCACCACAGATGTAATGATATCCCCGTTAGCCGGAACAATTGGTGCAGAGCACTTCCAGGGATGAGAGATTTCCGGGTAATGAGATGACTTTCTCATTCCTGGAAAAATTCCTTATCCCCCGAACCTTATTCGGTAACTGGAAAAAGTTTCCGAGTGTCTAAACTAGACATCTTGCACAGATGCACACTAGCCCACTTCCCCAGAATGTTTCTGGGTGCTGGAGATATTTTCCTCAAGTCTAAATTACTGGAATCCGTAAATACAGTTCTAATTAAGTTAGAAACTTCATTTCTTTAGTATAATAATCCAGAATAGTTTGGTTAAATAAATATATTTAAAAATAAAAAATCTAATGGATATGGGCGTGAATGAAGCTGTGAGTTATAGCAAAGACTGGTATTTTTCACTCACATGGAGATGTGGGGGATTAGTGGGTCTCTTGTAATTGATCTGACCTGACAGTGTCAGGTGGAGGTAGGGTGGGGGATTAGTGGTTTCATATTACTGACCTGGTGGAATGTCAGGTCACCCTTTCTTGGGTGGAGGATTAGTGGGCGTCATGACCTGAAGATGTCTTGAATAAACACGAAACCTGAAGTATTTTTAGAGAGATTGTGATAAGTATAAGAATAAATGAGCAAAGCTGTATCCCTCCAACATTACGTTAAATAACATTTTAGAATATCGAGTGAGAAAGTTGTGGGTGATTAGAGAGATGGAGTGGAATTGAGTGTTGCCAAGTGCTCCTCAACACCTGATATTTAACTCACTACCATTCAGTCACACACACACTGATGTGTCATACACTAAGACCCTCACTCCTCATGTTTGCTGTCTCCATTCTCTTGTTGGGGGTGTGTGAATGGTGTTGGAATGTATGGGGAGGGGCGGGTGGAGAGAGAAAGAGATCCTACAGAGGCCATTGGCCTTTTTCCCTCGGCATAACCACCTATAGTGGGTGGCCATTAGGTAAATAAGGTAAATTTACAGTATTTTAGGAAACTACTTGGAATGATGTGATGTGCATAGATCCTTCAGTGTTATTTTGTGTTTCAGTTTGTCCAGCTAATTGGCAGCCTGAATCACCAACCATCAAGCCTGACCCAAGTGGATCACTTGAATACTTTGATAAGGTCAATTAAACAGTCACAAGATACCAAAAATATCAACTAAATAACCTCATCAAGATGCTGTATGTTACTAAGTTAATAAAACCTTTTTATTTTGGTATAACCAAGCTGTTGTTGGTTCATAGTCAAATACTTGTGTAGGGATGATTCATAATACAGGTTGACAACCCTGTATCCGAAAACCGAAAAGCTCTAAAAACCGATTTTTTTTTTTTTTTTTTTTTAAACCAGGGATTAGCCCACTCGGGCATAAATCACTGACTCACATCGGGGCCTGGTGGGCGAAAATGTAATAGTAATAATAATTATAATAATAATTATTCAGAGAAAATAAAATTTTTAATTAAAATACTGTACACCAAAATAAAATAATAATAATAATAATAATAATAATACTGTACTAAAATAATAATAATAGTAAAGAAATACAAGAATGAAAAAAAAAGATCAAAAGTGAGAAATGCGACCTAGATCTATGAATTATTATTATTATTATTATTATTATTATTATTATTATTATTATTATTATTATTATTATTATTATTATTATTATTTCCCCCAGGCCTCGATGTGGGTCAGTGATCTATGCTCGGGTGGGCTTATAGACAAAAAAAAAAAAAAATTGAAAAACGAAAAATTCCAAAATCCGAAATGCTTCTGGCCCCAAGGATTTCGGATAAGGGATTGTCAACCTGTATTCTTAAATGTCTTATCCTTGTACATATCAAATGTACAATGTTTACTAGTCCTTCATTGTACCGGTAATATAAAGTTTCTATCAGGGACTTAAGATTATTGTAAATTATTGCCTTACCATAGCTCTATAATATCTGCACATTAATACTAGATATAAATTTGAATAGGCTGCTATTGTATGTATGAACATTAAAATAAATGAACGTTGGAGAAAAAAGTTATTTTACTGTACCTTATAATTTAAAAATTTTCATATTCATTTTAAGCGATGTCTTTATCTTTTGAAGTACAGTACCTAATAAAATAAAAGATAACATAACTAAAAATCAAAGGTTATGTAAGACAGAAATAACTTTGCAAATAAGATAACCAAAGAAAGTGATATACAGTGGTCCCTCGGTTAACGAACGGTTCGGTTAACGAATTACCTTCCATAAGAATCTTCAATTCGGTTAACGAACAAAAATTCGATTAACGAAATCCTTACGAACATCACGTTTTGTTGTGAGCATCAGCTGATGGGCTAGTCTGCCAATTCAGTAATCTGTTCTATCTTTACATTCGTTTCCAGTGGAGTAAATATCAATAAAGTTGTGCTCTTTAATATTTTTGCATTTTTTATATTAAAATTATTAGTTATTTTAACATTTATTTATCATATTGATAATATATGCAGTACAAGGAACTAGTTTTTTGTGCACCCATCAGATGCGTGAGTCGGCCACAAGGCGTCGGATGAGCTTTGAAAACAGTGGAGAGAGCACCTATTTTGTTGGTGTCTTGAATATTTTTGCATTTTTCATTGAAATTATCGGTCATTCTGAACTTTAGTTAAAATATTGATAATATATAGTAGTACAGTGCAGTGTTGATTTAAATAAAATAATCTTGAATTACACCTAGTGAACTTAAAATTTTATTGGTGAAATGATGGCATCAAGCATGGGTCTCCTGAAAGGTGATTTCTCCTCCATCCCCACTTCCTTCTCTTCTCCCTTCTCCACCCCCACTTCCTTCTCTTCTCCCTTCTCCACCCCCACTTCCTTCTCTTCTCCCTTCTCCACCCCCACTTCCTTCTCTTCTCCCTTCTCCACCCCCACTTCCTTCTCTTCTCCCTTCTCCACCCCTACTTCTAATTCCCATCATCATCATCAACCAGGAGCCTTCTACATACACACCTCAAAGTAAGTGTACTTTACTGCATTTTTTTTTTACTTTGTATGTACTTTTCGGTGAGCTGGAACCATTACCCAATATCCCATTGAAACAATGGATTTGGTTAACGAAAGACCTTCTGGAACGAATTGTGCTCATTAACCGAGGGACCACTGTATCCCCTTCTCCTATTACCCACTCCTCTTTCATTACTTCTAGGAATCGTTGTTAGGTTATTCTTCATGGGGCCAAGCGGAATTTTATAAAAAGAAAGGCCGCTGACCTGATTAACTCTTCTTCTAGTACATCCTTCTGGTCCTTAACCAAAAACATCTGTAATAACTTCTGCACTCTCTCTTTTCTGCCTCTCTTTTAACCTGATAAATCTATAGCCAACTCTTCCCCTGATAAAGCCAATCTTTTTGGCACCTTATTCTCATCTAATTCCATCTTAGACAATTCCAACTCTATCCCTCCTACTCCTGCTCCTCCTACTGAACCTATGCACTTTCCTATTATCTCCACTCGTAGGGCTGCCGGTGTGTTATCCAGGTTGGATGTGAGTAAGGCACACGGACCGGACGGAATACCCCCTCGCGTTCTGAGGGAGTGTGCTTAAGTTCTGGCCCCCCTGCATGTTCGCCTGTTTCGCCTTTGCCTCAAAACCCAAACTTTTCCTTCTTCTTGGAAGCATGCCTTGGCTCATCCTATCATGAAGAAGGGTGACCATTCCAATCCCTCTAACTATCGCTCCATTGCCCTAACTTCATCCCTCTCTAAGATTTTTTTAAACTATCTTAAACTCTCATTTTCTCTGTCACCTTGAACGCCATTCTCTTTTGTCGGATCTACTGGTTATCTGCTCTCCTACTGCATCCATCTTTGGACATCCTCTCTTAGGGGTTATGGGGAAACTTTCGTCATGGCCTTCGACATCTCCAAGGCATTTGACAGGGTATGGCTCAAGTCTTTGCTTTCTAAACTTCTCTCCTATGATTTCTTTCCCCCACTTTGTTCTCCAATTTCTAGCTTCCTTGAGAACCAATCCATGGCAGTTGTTGTCGAGGGATCGATCTCTCGCTTTTTCTCTACCAATAGTGGTGTCCCACAGGGTTCTGTTCTTTCTCCTACTCTCTTCCTTCTTTTTATCAATGATTTACTTCACACTACGACTAATTCTATCTATTCTTACGCTGATGATTCTACCCATCACTCCTCTTCATATTTTTCCCTTCCCCCAATTCTCAAACTAGATCTGTTTCCAGAGCTGATATAATTTCATCTATCAATGCGGGAATCTCCGAATGGGGAGGTAGAAACTTGGTTAAATTCAATAATAATAAAACAGCATTTAACAATTACACTTTCCAAAATAGAAGATCTCCCACCAAACATATTTCAGGATGCAATCATTTTGTCAAATTCTAAAATAGATATGCTAGGTCTCACCATTTCCTCTAAAATGTCATGGAAGCTGCACATACATAACATTGCTAAAGCTACCTCCTGAAAGCTGGGAATGCTGCACAGATGCTGTAGCCTACTAGTCTCTTGAGCAGTCGCTTCAAGTTTATAAGGGATTCATTCGTCCTAACTTGGAGTACTGCTCTCATATCTGGGGTGGCTCTTCTTCTGTCCAACTGTTAGATAGGATGGAATCAAAGGCATTTTGTCTCATTAACTTTCCTCCTTTAGTTGATAATCTCTTCCCTTTCTCTTCACCGAAATGTTGCTTCACTCTCTCTTTTACAGGTACACTCAAGCGCCATAGTTTCGATGCACCTCTACCCCTGACTTGATGGAAGTTGTAGCCTTGGCTTCATACCAAACATCCCCCTCCCCTCACTTCCCCCCACCCTTCATTCAGTGGTGCAATGTAGTAGCTCGAAGCTTCGCTGGATTGTACAAATAGCATTTCATGATGTAATATTCTAAAGAATATATGCACAAGTTTTTTTTTAGTGACTTCACAACACTTTATTTACCATCACAATACAAGAGGGACCGGTCGGTTTGCAGCCCTGACTACTTCCCTCGAGCCAGTAGGGGTAGAGGGTGCATCGAAACTATGGTGCGTGAGTGTACTTTAACAGGCAATGTTTGATGGATTTGGCAACCTGTGTACCACTGGTGTAAGGGGTGGGGGGATGAAATAAGTTTGTTATTCTTTCACTAAATTATTAATACATATGTGTAAGAGGAGAGATAATTTCTTTTATAATTTTACTGTTTTCTATTTATTTTCTATTTAGTATATACAGGTTGTACCCCTCTAGTCCGGCATTCTGTGGTCCAGAAACTCCCGTGGTCCGGAATGACTTTAGTTTGTCCAATAGGTAGATAGGCAGCTTTTTTTATTAAAAAAAACCTATGCCCGGGTGGGCAAAGCCGCGGGAAATTAAGGTTTGTTTACATCCGGCAGTTCGGCTGCTCTCTCTCTCTCTCTCTCTGCTTGTCTATACAGAGTACAACATTTAACCCTTCAATATATATGAGCAGTAAATAAGTGTTGCTTTCATATTCTTATGTAGAGTAATGACGATATGTTTTCACATGTGCGCACTTACATACGCGCAGTCTCACTTTTTTTTTTACCATTAATGGTTAGCTACTTATATTGTTCCATTTATTAACATTAAATAACATTACAGGTACTTCAAACAACCATATTAATTTTTTTACATTAATTTTACTACAGCTAAAATCAGGGTCTTATTTTCTTCAGTTTTATATGTAGAACCAATCAGTCACTGGTTTTGTAAGCTTTAACATAAACAATGCCGGCAGCCGTCTCGTCTCCTCTAATATTCCACGTATTATTAATAAATTGTATTGTTAATTTTGCACACACAAACATTAATTCAATAAAAACAAATTCAGAAGCATTAATTTAAATATATATGAACAGTAAATAAGTGTTGCTTTCATATTCTTATGTAAAGTAATGACGATATGTTTTCACGTGTGCGCATGCGCACTTACATACGCGATCTCTCTTTTTTTTTTTTACCATTATCGTTAGCTACTTTTATTGTTCCATATATTAACATTAAATAACATTACTTAAAACAACCATATTAATTTTACTACAGCTACAGCCAAGGTCTTATTTTCTTCAGTTTTATATGTAGAACCAGTCAGTCACTGGTTTTGTAATCAACATAAACAGTGCTGTGTCATTTCCTCATGTGTTTTAATATTCTACGTATTATTAATGAATTGTATTGCTCATTTTGCACACATAAACATTAATTCATTAAAAAAGACATTCAGTAATAAACAATAATGAATCTTTTGTACATAAGAGAAATGACGCTGTTTACACGATTATGCATGTCGTCTGCATGTTGGCGGGCCGTTCAAACCCGTCGAAATTCAAGTTTCCGCCGTCAAAATTTTTATTTAGTTATTTTTTTGTGTGTTCCAATAAAATACGTTAAGAATTAAAAACTCGCGAAATTTGAGAAGCTACTATACGACATTTAACCCTTCAATATGTCTTCAAAGAGACCATGATGCAGAGAAAGTGGTGCAAGTGCTTCCAAGCATAAGCACAAGTCACTATCTATCCAGGAAAAGGGTGAATTTCCATGGTCCGGCAATTTCCATGGTCCGGCACTGGTCAGGTCCCGAGGTTGCCGGACTAGAGAGGTACAACCTGTAGTACAGTGGTCCCTCGGTTAACGAACGGTTCGATTAACGAAATTTCGGTTAACGAATTACCTCCCATAAGGATCTTCAATTCAGTTCACGAAGAAAACTTAGATTAACGAAATCCTTACGAACAACACATTTTGTTGTGAGCATCAGCTGATGGGCTAGTCTGCCAATTCAGTAATCTGTTCTATGTTTACATTCGTTTCCAGTGGAGTAAATATCATGAAAGTTGTGCTCTTTAATATTTTTGCATTTTTTATATTAAAATTATTTGTCATTTTAACATTTATTTATCATATTGATAATATATGCAGTATAGGGAACTAGTTTTTTGTGCGCCCATCAGCCGCTTGACTCACCCACCAGGCGTCAGTTTGGTTTTGTTTACCGTGGAGTGAGCATCGATTTTGTTGGTGTCTTGAATATTTGTGCATTTCTACATTAAAATTATTAGTCATTCTGAAATTTAGTTAACATATTGATAATATATAGCGTGAATGAATCCGTTCCTCTCTTCTATTCCACTTACACTGGTCATGGTAAGTTTGTGAAATGGAAGTACATTGAACAGTTGCACAACCTCCAAGAACATAAAGGACTTCATTTTGGCAATAAACTGAGAATTGCACACATTTTATGGATAAAAAAAAAATGAAAGCCTAATTAGCTGCACAGTTACTTAGTGAATCAGTTGCAAGGTCTTTACGTTTTGTCTTAATGAAAAAGTAAGTGAATTTGATGGCTGTGAAGCTACTATTGATTTCATTATGATTTTTAATGCACTGTTTGACATAATGAACTCAAGGAATTTACACCCCAGTAGCTACAAATGTAGCAGAAACATATATCAGATCGTTAAAACTCCTTGATGGTCAAGAACTACTGAAGTCCAATCGTAAAACTGGTTTTCTTGGTTTCATATTTTGCATACGGAGTTTGCAGAGCTTATATAAAAATTTGGTGGCATGTCCTAATCCTGTTTTAAGCTTTTTGTTGACATACAAAATGAGTCAAGATCATATTGAATTGCTTTTTGGAAAAATTAGAAACATGGGAAGGATGTAATAACAACCCACAGTTAGGCAGTTTTCTGCCTACCAATACTGACTGTGCCTAGCAGCTGTGAATGCTATCAATAGCTCTACAGCTACAGACGAACAGAAGTATGACGCCCTGGTCTGTTCCCTGTCCACAGAAGTCGCCACACAAGTCTCAGAAGCAATCAATAAGCCCCCAGATGACAACAAATTCACAGCTCTACGAGACACTCTCAAGAGGCGATACCAGCGGCCTTACACCGGTCTCCTGCAAGACCGATCCGGTCTCTCCCTCGGCAACTCAACGCCTGCTCGTCTCTGGGACGAGATGGAGAGACTGAACTCCTGCCACACAGACAGGCTTCTTGACACTGTCCTGCGCCAGCTTCATGCACAGAAGCTCCCTGCAGAAGTTCGCCTCGCCCTGTCCGCACTAGACTACTCTACAACCCCGGCGATCTACGCAGCCACGGCAGACAGAGTGTTCCATGAATACACCGCTGTGCGTCATGCTGCCGTGGACAACTCAGTGGCCACACCTCCACTTAGGTTCGGTCTCATCAACCAGATTAACGCTCCTCAGAGAAGTAGCATTCCACCAGACAAACAAGACATGAAGGACCTGCTACAATCTCTACACCGCAGGATGGACACCCTCGAGCAGCTCTACTTCTCCAAGCCTGCTGCTTTTCCTGTTCCTGCCCCACGCACTGTGTCCTACCGACCCCAACACCCCTGCCCTGCCTCAGACCCTGCCGCCAGCCCCCAGCACAGTGTACCTACCTTCTGTTGGTACCATCAACGTTTTGGTGCCAATGCTAGATGCTGTGAGGCTCCCTGCAACTAGACGAGCAAGCGACGTCAAGGGGGGTTGGTAAACGCCACAACCTCCGTCACTTCAGGCGTCTCACCGCTGCATGTCACCGACCACATCCATGGACTCAGTCACCCACGTGTACGTGCTGCCCAGTGCCTGGACTACCAGTCCTCTAAGATACATCGACACACACGGGCTCCCTTAGAAACTTTTCCTGTACCCATAGGACGCTTCCAGTTAGTGCACCTCGACATCGTGGGACCTCTTCCAGCACCCTGCGGCAACACCTATATCTTTACCTGCATTGATCGTTTCAACAGCTGGACAGAAGCCATTCCCATGCCTAATGCTACAGCAGAGTCAGCCGTCCGCACCTTCCTGTCTGGTCGGGTCTCCCATTTCGGTCCTCCCACGACTGTCATCACTGACCGAGGAGCCCAGTTTGAGTCACAACTCTGGCATAGTCTCCTACAGTTCCTCGGCACTTCCAGGCACTTCACTACTGCTTACCACCCTCAATCCAACGGCATGGTAGAGCGGTTTCATCGGCAGCTAAGGACGCCATCAAGGCACAGCACGACCCCTAGAGCTCCTTGGCATCCGTGCATCACACAAAGAGAACATGGACTGCAGCCCAGCAGATCCGTACCCTTCGTTTGATTTTCAGCCTTTCGTGGGGTACACTGTCGAAAGCCTTGGCAAAATCTAGGTAAATATTGTCGATATTACCACCCTGTTCTAGAATATGGGTCCAAATATCCAATACCTTGAGCAATTGTGTTAAGCAAGAGCGCCCCGGCATAAAACCGTGTTGGCAATCTTTTACAAGGTTGTTTCGTAGTAGATGTTCCATCGCTGCATCTCTGATAATACTCTCAAGTACTTTACATATTATGCTGGTCAGGCTCACCGGTCTATAGTTGTTCGTGGAGTGACTATCGCCCTTCTTGAAGATAGGACTCACATAAGCCACTTTCCATTCACTGGGGACCATTTGTTCATCCAGGCATTTACAAAACAGAATCTTCAGGGGCTCTGCAAGCTCGTTGCACAGCTCTCTTAGCACTCTAGGATGCACCATGTCAGGTCAGGGACTCTTATGGACCTTTAGCCTGGACAGTTTATTTCTAATACCTTCTTCTGTGAACACAATGTGGGTCAGTGCTGTGTCGAACCGTCTGTCCTCAAACGCAGGAAGGTTAGTTGCATCCTCTCTTGTGAACACTGAGGAAAAGAAGCTGTTTAATGCCTCAGCTTTATCCTGGTCAGAATTTGCGTAACTACCATCTTCAAGCCTCAGGTCTGATACTCCTACTCGCGTTTTCAATTTCGACGTTGCATAGCGGTAAAACGCCTTTGGGTTTGACTTGACCTCGCGTGCAACCAGCCTCTGGAACTCCTTTTCAGCCCTCCTACACTCTATCTTTGCTTGGTTTCTGGCTCTTGCATACATCCTCCTGTCTTGCTCATCGTTTGACCCAACCCACTTCTTGAATTTCTGGGTTTTCTTTTTAATTTTGTCGACCGCCGCATGGTTCATGTGTAGGGGTCCCCTCGTATTCCTAGAAGCACTGGGTTTGGTCTTGGGTATATATTTATCGATCAAATGGGTCATTTTACTAGTTATGATATTCAGCGTAGTGTCTGCGTTCTTGTACCTTAATAAGTCAGGCCAGTTGATACCCCTCATCTCTTCCCTCATCCCATTGTAATTTCCCTTGTAATATTTGCACCTTGGCCTGGCCTTATCTTGAACTAGGTAACAGTTAAATCTGAATGACAACACTGTATGGTGACTGGTGCCAACTGGGGCAAGGTGTTCCAGTTTGGCCACCATACCCTCCTCGTTTGTTATGATGAGGTCAAGTGGCTTGGGTGTTTGCTCCCCTCTGTAATGTGTCGGGTCTCTCACATGTTGGAACAGAAAATTATCTGCTACAAAAAGAGTAGCAGGATTATTCAAGTCATTCGGGGTGGACTCGTTTCTCCAGTCGATGTCGCCATAGTTAAAGTCCCCCATGATAAGGAGGTGGCTGGGGTTGAGCATCGCCGCATTGTTTATTAAGGTTCTTAAGTTCCTTTGATTTAGTGGGCCACAGTTTGGGGATCTGTAGATACACCCGACGATAAGTAAGTCCCATCCCTTTAATTTAATTTTACACCACTTGGACTCTTCAAAAACATCCTCTCCCTGTACCCTCGCCTGGCTGGCTCTAAGGTCTTGCTTAGCGTAGATAACCACACCCCTCCTGCAGGATTCTTGAGTTAGGTTCGTAAATGAGTCATATCCAGCAATACTGAACTCACATTCCTCTGGGTCGATTCTCCTGTTCTTGTACAACAGTTCTACAACTCCTACAATATTTGGTTGGTGTACTCTTAGTAGTGTTTCAAACTCTCTCTCTTATCAAGGAACGTGTCAGTATTAGTGTACATGACATTCAAGCCAGAATTTGTTCTCGGTAACGTCTCTGCTCTTAGTAATAAACTCGCTCCACCCACATTCTCAGAAGCTGCAGCATTTGCTAAGTACACTGTATTTTGCAAGGTGTGGTTAGAAATGTCATTGTTTACACGGCGCTCGTTCCCTCCTGTCCGGTAGGCTGAGCTGGTGCCGCCTCCCGGGTGGGGGGTTGAGTGGGTGGAGGGTGCACTGCTGCCCCCTGGCCCTGTGTCGGCACACTTGTTTCCACTACCCTCCCCCTGAGTATAACCCATGTACACATGTCCCCGTTCCTCCTCGACTCCTCCCTCTTCTGCTTCAAGTCCTGCAGGAGCTTCTTGTGCTGTTCCCTCTGCATTACCGTGCGGTCTGAGTGAATAAATACATCCCGAAATGCCTCGCTCCTTGCTAAGTTTTTTGCCTGCCGAATAACTTGCCATTTCTCCTCCTCACTCCCTAGTGTGATCCTGAGGGGGCGAGGCTTAGCCCCCTGCTTTTGTCCCAGCCTCCTCACATCCTGAGGGGTTGCTGGAATCTTCAGAACCTCTGTGCAAATATTTCGAAACAGCACCTTGTCGTGTGTTTCCTTACTCACAGTTCCCTCTGCCTGGCTCTCTGTGACTCCAAAATCTATTACATTGTTCCTGCGCTGGAGCCGTTCCTGGTGTTCCTCCTCTCCCCTAACAGTAGGTCCGTTAATTTTCATTGCTTCGACACACTTTTTCAGTCCCAATCTGCTGTAGAACCTGTACTGATTCTGCATTACTCTCCGCCCCCCCCGTGGCCCTCCTAATACGTCAACATAACTCCTCTTAGCAACCACCTCCATTCTATTAGCTACTTCCTCAGTCTTAGCAAGGATCTCTTTTCCAACTTGCTCCAGTTTGTCAACCAGCAGGGCTCCTGCTTCATCTATTTTCGTCCCTAGAGAACTCGTTCCCTTATGGATTGCAATCGCTTCATTCACCTTGACTATGCAGCCAGAGCAATACCAGCAACAGCCATCATGCTTTACGGCAGTTAGTAACTTCCTAAACGTTGCATTAGTTAGGCCTGTATCCTCCATATCCGACGTCTCCCTGCAGTAATCACATATCAAACTCATGGTTGTTGTTGTTGTGGGGGGGGGGGTGCAGACTGTGTATAAATCTACACCTATTTCAAAAAAATAAAGAGAGAAAAAGTACTTAGCTACTCTCTGTTGCCTATAGAGTTGTCGTCTGCGACTGCGTACACTGTATCTCCCTGTGAATGGTGTATTGTAGGCACAGTTTCAGTCCTTGAGAAAGCACACAATCAAAATAAAATTTAAAGTCTCTGTGGCACCTATGACACGACTTGGTTTCAGCTGGCACGGTGCCTTTCCAGCTTGCTTGCTAGTGAGCGCTCACTTTAAGTTATTTACAACTTCAGCGGTCACTGATGACACTATGAACTATCACTGTGTACACTGTATCTCCCTGTGAGTGGTGTATTATAAACACAGATTCAGTCCTTGAGAAAGCACACAAACAAAATAAAATTTAAAGTCTCTGTGGCACCTATGACACGAATAGGCTGGCAGTTGTCCTTACCAGCTCGATTGCCAATATGTATTCACTTTAAGTTATTTATAGTCTCTTCTGCATTCACTGATGACAACTATGAACTGATTTAACTGAAGGCACAGTACTACACTCCCTGGTTGGCCTTTATCACAGCCGTGACCACAACACCCTAAAAAATAAAATAAAATAAAAGCTTTGTCATGTGGCAGTGATTGTGTGGTTATAGGCCTGTGACCCTGGCTGTACCTCCAACTCGGTGGAAATTGAGTTTTCAAAAATACAATCGTGTCTAGCATGAAAAGTCCTACATCGATTTACACTTTCACCTCACTAAGACGATCTTGACGAACTTATGTAATCACTGTCCAATTTCTGCCGCTCTACATCGAAGGCCCGAATGCCGAACACGCTTTGTTACAGAGACGCAACACGACCCGCCCGCTACACCCGCTACATTGTTAGGGTATACCTGTAACAGTAATAGTTTGTTTCCTTGGAGGATAATTGTTGTTCTTTTAAGCTCTTTCATCCCACATTTTCAGCACATTCATCCCTGTAGAATCATCCTTTTGTATCCTACTCTTTCCTAGTCTAACACTTATACTGTAAATGTCCATTACTCTAATAAAGTTGAATTACTGTAACTGTATATAAGTGTTTTAACAAGACATCCTCTTCACCACTCAAGATCCTTAGATGCTCAAACTAGGCATAACCAATTCCTGAACCTGGACAATAATTTATGTTAGGGTTGTGGTTGGTTAAGCTAAGTTCAGGGTTCAGAAATTTGTCCAACACTTATGCAATTGATATCTGTCTTCCTATATCTTACAACTTTTTAAAGAAACTACCTAAACAAAGAAGTAACATAAAGAATGTGTTGTATGGGTGTCTTGAAAGTTATTGTTTTTGCTCAGGAAATGTAAGTTCATAATACTGAATAGTGTTTAACATGAAGACCATAAAATTATTTATGAACTGAATCATCTAGCTTATGGTGACAAAGGAAAGGAATTGGAAATTAATGTTGGTTAACCTCTATTTACGATGGGGTTAAGTTCTTGAAATCCTGATCACAGGTCGAAATATCATAAATCAGGATGATTATAACAGTTGAACACCCACATGTATCACTGAAAAATAAAAAAATCACCACATTATTAAGAACAAGTCTCATCATCATCACATGTCCCCTTCGAGGCTAAGGGGACTCTTAAGGTGGAGTGGAGATATCAACCTGAGTCCTACACACACACAAACACTTTGGGGACTCTGAGGAGTGGAGACTGGAGGTATAGGTTTAAAGATGGTGAGCAAATGCTTGCTAGACATTTTCAAAGTTGTACTGCTCATTTAACAGTCACAAACACACAATAATAATGATGGGTACTCAATTGTTTTATGAAAAAAAAATCAAGAAATGTTGCAATGTAGGTGTGGTAGGGGATTAATGAATCTCATATTACTGACCTGACCTGATCAATATCAAGTGGAGGTGGGGTGGGGATTAGTGATCTCAAATTACTGACCTTCTGATGCAATGTCAGGTCACCTTTTGTCAGGATGAGGGATTAGTGGGTCTCATGACCTGAAGATGTCTTGAATAAAGACAAAAGCTAAGGTATTTTTGAGGTGCACATATATTTACAGCTGGCAAAAAAAGTGTATAAATTTTTATTCACAACATTTGCTCAAATTGGGTTAGAGAAATGTGTTCCTGATGACTTTTTTTTTTTTACCTATGAGATATACACAGTATTGTATATGAAGGGTACAGGTATTGATAAGCACAGATTATTACTGTAATGTATCTTTACTCATGAATGAATAACAAATAAACAATATTGTATCATGAATGACAATTATAGTAGAATGAGTGAGAGAAGCAGGAGTCGGTGATGCACATTGGGGGGAGGGAAGGAAGCGACCCTTGGGGGAGAAAGTTACTCCCTCTCCCTCCCTCTTACTCCACCACTTCATAACCCTAGTGTAAAAGTGTATAAATTTTTACTCAAAGCATCTTATCTAATTGTGTTAAAGAGATGAATTTGAGTGGCTTGGCTCTGCAAGGGATGACCCAAGTGGAGTTGAGGCATTCTTTTTCCTTACTTAATGATCTGGAAAAAATAATTAAACACCCTACACGTGTTCCAAATGAACATGATCAACTTACTAACATTCTTGATCTTTGTTTTACCTCTAACCCCTCACACTATTCATACTCAATTTCTGCCCCCTTAGGGTCTTCTGATCACAATCTTATTTCTATTAAATCAATCTGGGCACGACCACCTCCCCCACCCCCCTCTAAACGTCAACTATGTAACTATCGAAGGGCAAACTGGCAATCCTTGTGAGAATTCTTCTCCAACTTTCCTTGTGATGAATGTTGCTTTTCCACTTGGGATGCCTAGGTATGTGCTGATAGCATTGCAGGGGTTTTATTGGGTGGTATGAGTGCCAAGCAGAATTTTATAAAAAGAAAGACTGCTGACCTGACTAACTCTTCTTCTAGTAAATCCTTCTGGTCCTTAACCAAAAACATCTGTAATAACTTCTGCACTCCCTCTTTTCTTCTTCTCTTCTGATTGGGGGGGGGGAGGTGGTGACAGTGACATGTTTGACAGTTGGGGCTGAAGGTCTAGTGAAGTATTTACAGGTATTTGTTTATTTATGTCCTTTAGATTGAGTTTTTGTTTATAAAATGTCACAGAAGTGACCGGGGAGAATATAATTTACATTGCTGGAATTCTTATAAGATAGTGATTAACTTTAATAAAATCATGCTATAGTTTGCACTAGACAAAAATTTTAGTAATAATTTAGTACATTATTTTGGGTACATGTACAGTACAGCATTGCCCTTAGGACAGTGTAGCGTGCCCAGAGAAACATTATGCATGAATTTTAAAATATGATGCACCAGATTGACTCGCGCTAAATAGGAAAGATTTGCTTTAAATTAAAACATTGTCCTTAATTGTGGGTGTCACTTTAAATCAATAATCTTAAATTGAATCGCTTTAAATAGACGTTCTACTGTATTAAAAAACACCTATTAAATGTTGCAACCTACAATAAACTGGTTGCCTGGTCCCAATAACTTGGGAGCACCAAGTGAGGGGAGTGTAACCCTATTATCTATCATATTCATGCTAGCAATTTTACAAGTAACATTCTGGTAAACAAACTGAAGATTCTTTTTCCCAGTTCATTGCAGCCTTGCCACAGTAAGACCCACAACTCTGATCAAGGCACACCTACTCTTGTAACATAGTTACTAAGTGATATAATTAAAACAAATTTATGAAATATTAAACAAAATATAAAATAATTAAACTCATAATTTATCATAAATTGCTGGTGTAAATGCAAGACCAACATTAAAAATTCTTTGGTTACTATCCCTGATGTTACAAGGAAAAGAGACATGTTGAGATCAATATACCGGTAAAAGCAATATTTTTTTGATCACCACAGATAAAAAATAATTGTCATCACAAAAATATTGAGAAAACTAAATTTTACACACTTCATGGACACTTAAGCAAACTACAGTATTATTAACTTGAAAATATTTAAATTTCAAAACAAAATATATATTCAAACTGAAGAAAAAAATCATATTGGCTGGTATGATGTCTGAAGGAGGTTGTGGCGGTCTATCTTTGATCTGGAATAATCCTCTTCCACAAGAAGTAGTGGAATAAATGCTGCTGCAGTTGTGCCAAGAAGTAAATAAGTCACCCACTGATAACCTGAGGAAAATGAAGAATCAGAGATTATTTCTCTTCTACAGTATTCAAAAGCACCATCATACATGCTGTAGTCTAAAAGTGTATCTATAGTACATGTCTTTGGCTGGAGACAGCATTACAATACAAAAGAAAGGAACATATAGTAATAGGAAAACCAAGACTTGTTTCAAGTCCTCTGATATTTCAAACAAGTCATAAGAGTTCCAAGAACAACCAGTCCACCTTTTACCAGCCACCTGTGGTACTTTTATGATGAAATCAGGGGATGGCAAAAATAATACTATACTCTCATAAAAGGAACCTCAGTCAGCCTTCAACAATACTGCATTTATTCTTGTTAGAATTAAATTTTCTGCAGTGGCTCCCAAACTGGGGGTCGTAAGGTTAGACTTGTGGGTAAACACAAAATGTGTCCTTGAGAGAGGCCGGAAGAGCTGCCTTAAAAGGAAATGCTAGTTTTATGTTGCTATGTTCATGGTAAAACACCTAAAAATGTGACTTAACAAGTTACAGGCATAACAATGATACAGTAAACTTTTAAGGTATTTTAATCTAAACATGTGTAATTAATTCAATGGTCATTAATTAACAATAATTCCTCGAATTTCAATTTTGTAACCTAGTTTTTTAAGCAGCATGCCATGGAGAACCTTAATATGAAAAATTAAAGTGAAAAATAGTGTTAAAATGGTAAAGATAGAGTAGTGTACATTTGTGGTAAAAGTCTAATACTAACATGATTTGAAATTTAAATGTATTCTAAATGTGTTTCATTATTTCAATGGTCTTCAATTAATACAAAAACATATAGTATATTTCTTTAACCCAGATAATTAGCGAGCATGTCAAGGAGCACCTTTGAATGAAATCTGAACAAAATCTAAATCTTCACCATTGCCTAAGTTTCATATCACATTTTTATGTCTTATAATGAATATACACTAATCTTACCATCTAAGCAAGTTACTTTTAAAATTCCAGATAGTGTTTTTGGCAAAAAAAAACAAAAAACATCTGGTATTTGAGTAGAAGTGGTAAAAAATTTGATTTTGTTCAAATTTCATAGAAATGGACCAGTAGTGTACTCCTTGACATGCTGGTTAAGAATCTGCATTAAACAAATTTAAATTCCAATTATTGTACTGTACACCATGCCTGTAAGTTTTAAATCGCCTTTTTATATGCTTTACCTTAATATACTGTACACAAACTTAGCAAATATTAGCATATTGATGAATACATACTTATAAAGAGATTTGAGTAAAATCATAATTTTTGAGATTATGACAAGGTGATCTTTTGGATAAGAAACCCCTTTTCTCTCAGAATTGGAAATTAACATATTTAAATACAATACTGCTTCAATACTGTGCATCAAGAATAACAAAAACACCAATATCCACACATAAAAAAATCCCAGGTAGCGAGTACTGTAATTATTGCTGCAAAGTTATTAATTACAACTTTTTGAGTCTAGACCCTTAATCAGCATGTCAAGGAATATTTATATTGAAATTCCGACTAAAATCAAAATTTTTTATGATAGCTGTTCAAATGGTAAGGTTTGCCCATTATTTTTCAAAATATTAACCTTTGCTGCTCTCAGTCTTCATTACTGTACAGTATAGTGTCAGTTTACGCGGTCAATTAAACCCGTGGAGGTCCACGTAAAACGAGAAACGCGTAAACAAAATAACAGAACATATGGGGTTAATTGAAATAGAGACTGGGCCGACTCCCAAACTCCACTTTTTCCGACACAATACCTATGTTGTAGTAAAAATAACATCTTAATTTTATGATGGTATGCTCACACAATTAATATTAAAGAGAAATACAGTTGCCAGGTTAATGTCCATTCAAATAATGGACTCAACCACCCCCCCCCTCTTCCCACGCTCCTGGCTCCTCCCTCTCTGAGAAATGTTTGGGTGAAAACACTAGATTTTAAGGTATAGTAATAAATAATACCTCAGACTACAGTTAGGATAATATAATTGACATTGCTGGATTCCTTGCTAGACCAGGAATATTTTGAATATACAGTTGTACCCCACTTAACGCGGTCAATTGAACCCAGAGGGTCCCGCGTTAAGTGAAATCCGCGTTAAGTGAACAACAGAACATATGGGATTAATTCCAATAGAAACCGGCCCGACCCCCAAACTCCACTTTTTGAAGGCACATACCTATGTTGTAGTAAAAATAACATCTTAATTTTATGATGGTACATGCACACAATTAATACTTAAGAGAAATAGAGAAATACAGTCGCCAAGTTAATGTCCATTCAAATAATGGACTCAACTCCCTCCCCCTCTCACACTACACAGCCGGCTAACAGATGGTCGGTCGGTCCCTCCCTCCCCCCCCCACCCCCCACCAACCGTCCCAAGGAGATGTGTGGGATAACCTCAAACTAAAGTTAGGAAAATATAATTGACATTGCTGGATTCCTTGTAAGACCAGGAATATTTTGAATATAAATGTCATATATTTTGCACAAAAGATAACATAGTTACCTAGAGAAAAATTTTTATCTAAAAATTGTAAGTTTAAAGCAAAATATATGATGTTTATGTTCAAAATGATCACCAAATTATAAGAATTCCAGCAATGTAAATTATATTCTGACCGGGTAATTTGTATGAATTTTATGAGCTAAAACAAATATCTTCAGTTAATAAAAAAAAAATAATCTTCACGACACTATCTGTCAATCAAAGTACCCCACCTTGCCTCCCCCCCTCTTCCAACCGCGCGGTCAGTCCCAACCCTCCCCCCCACCCCCCACCAATCCTCCCTTCCAGAGTTTTTAACATTTAGTATTAAATAATACCTCAGATTAAAGTTAGGATAATATAATTGACATTGCTGGATTCCTTGTAAGACCAGGAATATTTTGAATATAAATGTCATATATTTTGCACAAAAGATACCATAGTTACCTAGAGAAAAATTTTTATCTAAAAATTGTAAGTTTAAAGCAAAATATATGATGTTTATATTCAAAATGATCACCAAATTATAAGAATTCCAGCAATGTAAATTATATTCTGACCGGGTAATTTGTATGAATTTTATGAGCTAAAACAAATATCTTCAGTTAATAAAAAAAAATAATAATTCTTCACAGGGTAACAGATGGTCGGTCGGTCCCTCCCTCCCCCCCACCCCCCACCAACCGTCCCAAGGAGATGTGTGGGATAACCACTAAATTTTAATAAATAATACCTCAAACTAAAGTTAGGATAATATAATTGACATTGCTGGATTCCTTGTAAGACCAGGAATATTTTGAATATAAATGTCATATATTTTGCACAAAAGATACCATAGTTACCTAGAGAAAAATTTTTATCTAAAAATTGTAAGTTTAAAGCAAAATATATGATGTTTATATTCAAAATGATCACCAAATTATAAGAATTCCAGCAATGTAAATTATATTCTGGCCTGGTAATTTGTATGAATTTTATGAGCTAAAACAGGCAGTCAGGCAGGGTGGCGGGTGGGGCAAATCTAAAAATAGCGTCTCGGACACTCACCGCGTATATGTGGAAAAAATCCGCGTTAAGTGAAAGTTCAGCTTTGGCAAGGCACCGCGTATATGCAAAAACGCGTTAAGTGAAACCGCGTTAGGCGGGGTAAAACTGTACACGTCATATATTTTGCTCAAAAGATAACATATTTGCTCTGTGTAAACAAAATTCTTACATCAGATCTAAAATTTGTATGTCTAATGCAAAATCCATGATGTTTATATTCAAAATGATCATCATAATGTAAGAATTCCAGCAATGTAAATTATATTCTGACCGGGTAATTTGTATGAATTTTATGAGCTAAATAAAAAAATTATTCTTTACCCGCGTATATGAGTAGATGCACCGCGTAAAGTGGGAATTCCAGTTCTGGCAGGGTACCGCGTAAATGTAGAAACACGTAAACGATAACCGCGTAAAGCGGGGTATTACTGTACAGTACAAGTACACTGCAATACAGTGGTCCCTCAGTTAACAAGGGACAACTTCATTTATTTTCATTCATTTACATCCACACACCATACTAAAAGAAACGTAAAAGAAATAAATGACCTAAGTGCAAACCTGTACTGTACATGTACTAAATGATTACGGTACTAAAATTGTTACGTCTATTGCAATTATAGCTTGTTTATATTCAAATTAATCACTATCTTATAAGAATCCCAGCAATGTAAATTATATTCTCCCAGGTTGTTTGGGTGGCAAATTATAAGAGAAAAGCCTAGTCACTCTTAAGGACTGATAAATAAACACAGACCTTCAGCGCCAACTGTCAAAATATATCCCCTCACCTCCCGCTCCCCCCCTCTCCCCCATCTGCCCAGCCAGGGTTTTAGTCTTCAAGTTTTTCATATAATATCACAGACTAAAGTTAGGAGAATATAACTGGCATTGCTGGAATCCTTGCAAGACAGCGAATAATTTGAATATAAACGTCATATATTTTGCACAAAATATAAAATTTTTGCTCTCTCTAATAAAATTCTTAAATTAGATCTAAAATTTGTATGTTCAATGCAAATAGTAGCTTGTTTATATTCAAATTAATCACTATCTTATATGAATTCCAGCAATGTAAATTATATTCTGGCCGGGTAATTTCTAAGAATTTTATGAGCTAAAAACAAAAATCTCAAGTAAATAAACAAATTATACTTCACCACACACTATCTGTCAATCAAAATACTGTCCACTCACCTCCCGCTCCCCCCCTCTTCCCTGGCTGGCTCGCTCGCTCGCTCCCTCCCTCCCTCCCTACCCCTGCCTTCCCAGACAAAAGTTTGGTGGTTTCTTTAGGGTTTAAAGTGTTTATCTTATATAATATCACAGTCTAAAGTTAGGAGAATATAATTTGCTTTGGTGGAATCCTTGCAAGACAGTGAATAATTTGAATATAAACGTCATATATTTTGCTCAAGAGATAAAAATTGTAGTACAGTGGGGTATGCTATAACAAACGTAATTGGTTCCAGAACCTCGTTCGTTATAGCATTCGTTCGTTATAGGATTAATCCGTTCCAGGCCCCCAAATACAACCACTTAACACTGAAAAAATTCTGTGGAAAATGTAAAAAATACGGTACTTTATTTTACCTTAGTGTTATTCAGCATGCAGGTACCCCTAAACAATGGCACAGCACTATCACTTCCACTGGGAGTCTTGGCTTTAAGGTCCTCAAACAATTGTTTAGCCTTCTCACAAATTATAGCTTCACTAATGTTACCACCTGCCATTTCTTTCTCCTTTATCCACACTAAGAGTAAATTTTCCATCTCTTCAATCACATTACACCTTGCTTTGCTAAGTCTAAAGATTCCCTTAGCCACTTGCACAGTTTTTAACTCCTCTTTATTCTTCAAAATCGTACATATAGTCGATTTAGCCATCCCATATTCATCACTAAGTTTCGCAATGCTTCTTCCATTCTCACGTTTCTTTATAATTTCTTTCTTAGTTTCAAGGGTTATTAGCTTTCTCACTCGCTTTGGACGACTCATTGTTACAATTGTATACTTGTATAACAAAATAGTTATACAAATAACGCGAATTTCCACATCAAAAGACGAAATTTCAACAATAACAGTGGTGCACTGGCTACACAATGAGACAAAGATGGCGCCTGACGCTCTTGTTGTGGGTCGCGGTACAACAATATTCATGCGCCAGGCGAAATAGTCCGGTATTCATCCGCGTTCGTTGTAGGAGTTGCGTTCGTTATAGCATTCTCAATTTTATAGGTAAAACCGTTCGTTATAGGAATATTCGTAGTAGGATCCGTTCGTTATAGCATACCCCACTGTACATTAGTGTACAGTACTGTATTACATTTTATTATATAAAGTTTTTCAACTGTATTTTTGGGTAGATATACATAAATTTCTTCATTTACTTTTATCCATTTACATGCACACACCATACTAAAAGAAATGTAAAAGAAATAAATGACCTTAGTGCAAAGCTGGAGTATACATGTACTAAATTGATTACGGTACTAAAATTGTTATGTCTAGTGCAAATTATAGCTTGTTTATATTCAAATTAATTACTATCTTACAAGAATCCCAGCAATGTAAATTATATTCAACCAGGTCATTTCACTGGCTTTTTATAAGAGAGAAGCTTAGTCACTTAAGGACTGATAAATAAACATGCATTAGACCTTGGGCCGGTGCCAACTGTCAAACGTACCTCACCTCACCTCCCTCTCCCCCTTCCTCCCTCTCCCCCATCTGCCCAGCCAGGGTTTTAGGCTTACAGTGTTTATCTTATATAATATCACAGACTAAAGTTAGGAGAATATAATTTGCATTGCTGGAATCCTTGTAAGACAGCGAATAATTTGAATATAAACGTCATATATTTTGCACAAGAGATAAAAATTAATCACCTGTATCACATTACAGTAGTGATTTAAGAGTAAAAGTGTATATATACGTATATAGTATTCCACATACACGTAAGTATAAATATAAAGTTTATGTGATGATCGGACAACGTCCATTTCGGTTAACACTTACGTTAGTAAAAGAGATGGCTGGGCACACAGGGATGGGGGGTTGGTTCCGAGGCAGAGGGCAGATTATTGGCCCTCACCTGTATCACTTGTATCACCTGTATCACTATCCACCACAGAGGATTGCAGGGCCTCTTTGTCAAACCCCTCAAAGTCCATATCCTCACTATCACTGACTTGGGCTGGCTGTGGTGGGTGGCAGGTGAAGAACTCGGTAATGTTTTGTTGATCGGGCGACCTAGCGAGCACCCTGCCCGCGCCGCTTCCCGCGAAAATGATGGAAAGCACCGCATAACTAATAGTTGCCGGTCTGGCCAGGTGCCGCGTAAATGACCAACCGAGTAAAGGAAATCAGCGTAAATCAAGACTATACTGTACTGTTAAATTAAAGAATTTACATACATAAATAAGAGGTGGTCTTTTATGCAGCAGGTTTGTAAATTTAACATTCAGATACAATAATGACTTGCTGAAAAATATCATAACCATCACCACTCTCACTGGGATAAATTATAAGGCTAAGTGACCCTCCAGAAAAACAATGAGTACCTTTGACCGTAACCCGTTAATAGTCATTGACGTAAATTATGTCATCCCTGGTCATATGCTAATTGGTGACTGATGTAGTTTAAATAACATTAAGCTAGGGTTCTGTGGGATTTGCTAAGGGCTCCACATCTGTAGAAAAACTTATTTTATATGACTTGGCAACTTGTGGCTCAAAATAGATGAGTGTGTGGAAAAAGAGAGAGAGAGAGAGAGAGAGATGTGCCTAGTGTGGCAGCATTATGCTAGTGTTAAGATGCAAGCAATGCTTGCTTCTTCTCGCTTTCAGCTACTGCCGCTGGCTAGCCCTCGTGGTGAACAGGGAAACAACTTGCACAAGTCTTACCCTGCCAGTACACAGCCTCTTCACCATCAACACTCCTGCTGTGCCTCCTCCTGGCAACACACAGTAACTGGGTGCCTCGTGGGCCCAAGCTAGACCAGCAGTGGATCTTGGAGCAGCACTGGACCCAAGAGGGACGGCGCATAGGCCCACTGGCATGTGGACACGCCCTGGTACCTACCAACCACTGCCTCGTTACCTTGGAAGGTATAAGGCTACAAGAGTAAACCCTGAACGAAAAATCTGCGGTGGAGCCCCACATCAGGCAGACATGATTACAGAGCTCCCACAAGACCCCCAATGGCGGTATAGGCAGAAGAGGTGACCACCATGGGAACACAACGACTACTACACCAGCGGATGAAGGTAATGCATGATGGACAGGCTACAAACCCAACAAACTGGGTTATCGGCAGTCCGTTGCAACTCTCCCTCTCCCCAGTCGTTGCAACATTTGCAGCACTGGATCAGGGAAACAGATCCAAGATATGTTGTTGCAGCTTGCACTCCTGCCTCACCACATAAATCAACTCATGCACAGCCATCATCCAGCTCATCATACTTCTCATCATCATCATCAAAACCCCTATGTATGTATATTATGTATGCTGATTATGTATCATGTATGTATATTATGTGTATGTGTCTATTTATATTTATTCAGCCTAGCTAGCAGCGTGTGGCAATGTTATTACCATATCCCACACGCTTAATTAATGTGCCTGGCGACGTATGGAAGCTGCTAATGTATCACTTGCCATACGTCGTCTATGGTAGTTGACCAGGACCTTAGCTAGGGAGCAGTGCTATCCACCTCTGTGTACATACTCTTATCCAGTAAACCGAACCTACAAAACTATATAGGTGTTTGTGTTCTCTCCTGTATATAGAACTTATTACCCAGAACATCTAACATGGCGCAGTGCGTAGGATTACTGGATTATTACGAGTGATTAGTGCAAGTTTGTGGAAAGCCGGCTGATGGATCCCCGCCTTGGGTCAACCCCGCGTCATCCCTCGAAGAATTTCGCAACTTTGAGCAGTGTCAGTGACAGTGATTTTCTGTGAAGTGTTTAGTGCATTGTGTGTTTCGTGCCATTCATGTGTGACCTTGTTCGAACGGATTTCCAAGGTATACGGCATGTTCTGGGCATTTGTGGGGTGTAGAGCTCAGCGCACCCTCCTCTGACCGTTTACAGAGAGCGACTGAGCTACTCCTATCTCCACCCCCCTCCCTCACAGCGCCGCCTCCACCCCCCCTCACAGCTGGGGCGAGACGCTCTGCCTGCCTGGGACACACACACATACATGTACTAACACTTGCTGACCGCGCTGTTTCTTATATATATTTTATATATATAACCTACTTATCTGTGTATTTAATTAAATTTTTTTGTCTGAAATCTTGTTGATACGACGGGCTGACCGGTCAACACTGATTTAAGACACAGTACACAGATAAAGTAGTTATGTCTCATGCCTTACGTAGCCGTGGACCCAGCGCCTGGATGAGTCAAGCGGATGATAGTCCCCCAGAGATGGATGACCATGCTGACCATGACACCCCAGCTCCCACAACATCGCGCAGCCCTTCACCTCACCATTCAGCGTTATCTCCAGAGATAATTGCCTTAATGAAGTTTATGAGAGATGAGAGACGCGAGGATGAAGCTCACAGACGTTTGGCGGATGAGCACAGAAGGCAAGCAGAGGCAGAACGAGACCACCAACGGAGAATGGAAGACAGTGCACGGTTTGAAGCCTTGATATCTCGCCTCACTGTTAACCAAGCCCCTGGCTCTAACACTGCCTCGGTACTGAATGGTTCAGATACCTCATCCATGCTTCCTTCACGCCCCCCAGCCCCACCCAAAGCAGCAGCTCAAACGCCGCCCATCTTGGAGCCTGATGTAAATTTCCAGACTTTTCGCGAATGGCGGCGGCGGTGGGCTGATTATGCTACAATGGTGGATCTCCAGAGTTTGTCACAGCCTAAACAACTCATCCAGCTGCGTATGTGCCTGTCCTTGGAAGTTCAGCGTGTCTTAGAACATACGTTGCAGGTACCCCCAACCTCTTCGCTGTCCGTAGAGGAGGTACTGGACGTTCTACAACGGCACATCAAAGGACAGCAGAATGAAGCCTGGCGCAGGAGGGAATTGTTTAGCTGCAGACAGATGAGGGTGAGTCTGACGCTTTTTTATGTACGTCTTGGGAGAGCCCCGGAAGAGGTAGATATATGTTTAGCCACCACCAGCAGTGCGAGGAGACCCAGTTGAAGCAGGTGATCCTGATGGGTGTTATGACGAGGAACTTGTCCAACGCCCTGCCTCCCCCGACTCTTCCTCTTCTCTTCAGGATGTGTTGACGATATGTCGCTCCTATGAGGCTGCCAGGTGTGCCACCTCTGCCATCCGAGCTCCCCCTACAGCTGTACGCGCTGTTTCCCGGTACAAGAAGGACAAGAAGTCTGCTCCTACGCCTTCGCCCACCACGTCCACGCCCGGTTCATTTTGCAACAACTGTGGTAAGCAGCACGGAACACAGGTATGTCCAGCTGTTCAGTCTACCTGCAACAGTTGTGACCGTAAGGGCCACTGGTCACTCACAGTACGGTGCCCAGCCAAACGCGTCCAGTGCAATGTGTGCGGCCGTCTGGGCCACTATGACAAGTGTTGCCCTTCCAACAAACCCAAGGAACAGCGTCAACGGAAGCTTCAGCGCCCTTCTACCAGTGAGGGCCGCCCACAGTCGCCAAATCAGAGGCACGACGACCCGGGACAAAGCCCGACCCATTTTAGGAGGGTGTACTCGCATCCCAGGACCAAAGCCCCCCAGTACATCAGCGTCATCGTGACCTACGGCGGTGTGTCATCCCGTCTTCAGATGTTGCCCGACACCGGCGCTGATGCTACAGTCATCGGTCCCCAGCATTTGCGATGCTTGGGGCTCTCTCCAAGCGATCTAGGACCGCCTCCTGAGGACCTCTGCGTCACGGCAGATGGTTCACAGATGGCCCCAGCCCTGGGTTCACTCTATGCACATGTCACCTTTGGCAACAGGTCGTGTCAGGCCTGGATTGACGTGCATAATGGTGTCCCGACTCCCTTGCTGTCCTACAGACATTGTCAAGAGTTGGCCATCATCTCCCAGGACTTCCCAACACCGATTCTCGAGGTAAGACACGCCAACAGGGTGCACGAAGGGAGCAGCAACTAAGCTGCTGCCGCCCTACCCCTACCTCTGGCCAGTGACACCTCTCCTTCGGTAGTTGTCCCTGCTGCTTCACGTCCCCACGCCTTGGCTCGCCTCCACGACAGTCACTGTGGAGCCGAGGCCACCAAACGGCGTGCAAGACAGACTGTGTTCCGGCCTGGCATCGACCCCGACATCTCCAATGCTGTCCAGGTGTGTAAGCCCCGCCACGTATTACAACCCAGCCAGCAGCAGGTACCCTTCATGAGTGACGACAACCCCACCCGCCCCTTTGAGTCTGTGTCGGCCGACTTTTTCTGTGTGTCAGGAAAGTCCTTCCTGGTTATCGTCGACCGTCTCTCTGGTTGGCCGGTTGTCATCAAGTGCGGTAATGACACGACGTCTGCCGCCACCATCAGCAAGTTCCGCCACTACTTCCGTGACGTGGGCGTTCCTGTACGCCTGCGAACCGACGGAGGGCCTCAGTTCACAAGCCGGGACTTTGCTGCGTTCCTTGACCAATGGGGAGTCCGGCATGCGTTGTCATCGCCCCATTACCCGCAGTCCAACGGCCACGCTGAGGCTGCTGTCAAATCCTTGAAGCACCTCATCCTTAAGGTGGCCCCTTCTGGGAATATTGACTGCGAGGCCTTCGACCGGGGTCTTCTTGAACTCCGCAACACACCCAACTACACCGGACGCTCCCCTGCCCAGGTTTTGTATGGGCGCCCCCTTCGTTCTTGTGTCCCTGCTCACCCTCAATCCTTCTCCAAGGAGTGGCAGGCTAAGACAGAGGATTGTGATCGCCGAGCCGCCGAACGTGTTCAGGACGTCGTCGCCCGCTACAACGACCACGCCCGTTCTCTCCCCAGGTTGAGTGTCGGTACCCAAGTCCGTGTTCAGGACCCGACCTCCCTACGTTGGGACAAAGTAGGCGTAGTCATGGGTCTCGGCAGGTCACGGGACTACCAGGTGCGGTTACCCAGTGGTCGTGTGTGGTGGAGGAACCGCCGTTTTCTCCGCCCCGTAACACTGCCTTCTGCTGACCCCGCCACCAGTGTTGAGTCCCATACCCTTCCCAGTGATGAAGTCCCTCGACGCTCAGAACGGATCCAGAAGAAAAGGTCCGCTCAAGACTTTGCTATGAGCGTATAGGGGGGAGGGAGGTGTATGTATATTATGTATGCTGGATTATGTATCATGTATGTATATTATGTATGTGCTCCATTTATATTTATTCAGCCTAGCTAGCAGCGTGTGGCAATGTTATTACCATATCCCACACGCTAATTATCAATAGCCTGGCTACGATGGAAGCTGCTAATGTATCACTTGCCATACGCCGTCTATGGTAGTTGACCAGGACCTTAGCTAGGAGCAGTGCTATCCACCCTGTGTACATACTCTTATCCAGTAAACCGAACCTACAAAACTATACAGGTGTTTGTGTTCTCCTGTATATAGAACTTATTACCCAGAACATCTAACACCCTATACCCCCAAAAGTCCAATGGCGACGGACGAGTGGCGACGGGGACAGGCATAGATGACTGCCGGAAGTCTCTAGTCACAACTCTGCATATGGACAGCATAGATAAGATGGTCGTTTATGCACTGAGATCTAGGCAGCAGTACAATCCAGTTCTGTCTATGTGACTGAGCAGCCCTCTTGACAACCCACTCCACTCACCCCACATAGGGAAGGGGCCAGAAAAGGTGCCCTAAACATAGCCTGCCTAAATAACCAGCCTGACTGGGCAACTGCACTCAATAAGGTCACCCTTATGTGGTCAAAAACACAATCAAAATCACAGATCAAAACAAAAACAAACTATACAACCTCTTAAGGTTGCTGCATGGAATATCAGGACCCTTCTGGATACTGGAACAAATGAGCATCCTGAAAGAAGAACTGCACTTGTGGCAAAAGAGCTGGTGAGATATTATATGGACATAGCAACCATTAGGGAGTCCCGGCTCCCAGCCAAGGGACGACTCACAGAACGGGGGTCTGGCCATACATTCTTCTGAAAAGGTAAGCCTGCTGAGTAGAGAAACCACATTTATGGAGTTGGCTTTGCCATCCGCCACTGCATCTTATATATGCTAACAGAAATGCCTGTTGGGATCAATGAGTGCCTCATGACGCTCTGAGTTCCACGGAATCACTCATGTCATGCCTTTTTCATCAGTGCATATGCCCCAACACTGGATGCATAGGATGACATAAAGAAGGCCTTTTATGCCAACCTTGACAGAGTGCTAACCGCTATCCCCAGAGAAGATAAGGTAGTGCTCCTAGGTAAAGTCAATGCCAGAGTTGGCAGAGACGCTGACATTTGGCAAAGACTCAAAAGGAGAAATGGACTCGTCAAGTGTAACTCCAACGGCCTACTCCTCAGCAAGTGTTTGGTACACAACCTCACTATCACCAATACCTTGTTTAGGCAGGCAGACAAGTTCAAGGGTTCGTGGTAACACCCATGATCCAAACACTAGCATCTCATTGACTACATTATTGTCATAGAAAGAGATTGCCGAGATGTCCTCATCACCAGAGCCATGCATGGCTCAGACCACTGCAACAATGATCATCAGCTTGTCAAGAGCCAAGCTTTCACTTCACGTTGCCCCAAAACAGCGAAGGCAACAAGCCTGCAGAAAAGGTTTTAACACTAAGCATTTGGAGGACCCAGAGGTAGCACATGCCTTCAGAGAGCAGCTAGAATATGGGCTGATGAACAACCCGGCAACAACAACCCAGTGCTGAATGGGGTGTTCTCGACACTGCCATGACAAAAACCTGCAGAGAGGCCCTTGGCCAGATCAAAAGAATACACCAGGACTGATTTGATGAAGATGACCCAGAAATCAATGTACTGCTTTAACTGACTGGCAGAACAACCCTCAGTCTCGAACCAAAGCTGATACCTTCCACAAGAAGAAAGCGGCGGCCCAGCGCAAACTTAGCAATCTACAGAACGACTGGTTAAAAAATGAAGCATGTGAAACACAAAAACTTGTGAATCAACACAAGATGCACGAATTTTTAAATTTCACTAAAACATTTTATGGGCCAATCATTCATGATGCAGCCCCCCTCCGCTCATCCAATAGTCACTCCATAATTAAAGATGAAGAAGAAATCCTTCAATGCTGGAAAGAGCACATGTGGATGTCCTGACTACCCAGCAGGTCCCTCAGCATCCAGAGCTGATCCACCTCAGCTATCCTCCATCCCTAGATGAGGTAGCTACTGCCATGAAACAGATGAAAATAACAAAGCCTCAGGCCCTGATGGAATCCCAGCCGAGGTCTATAAAGCAGGAGGACCTCTGCTTACCAGCCATCTCCACTCTTTCCTGCAGAATATATGGGAAAAGGAGGAAATCCCCCAAGCTCTTAAAGAAACCTCCATGTCAATATTTATAAGGACAAGGGACACCGGTCAGACTGTGGCAACTACCGTGAGATCTCGCTGCTGTCAACAGTTGGCAAGAATATCGCCCGAGTCCTCCTAAACAGACTTCTTCCTGAGGCAGAAAACTTCCTCCCAGAATCTTGATGTGGCTTTAGACCATCACGTGGCACCACTGACAATATCTTTTCTGCCCGCCAGATACGGGAAAAGTACAGAAAACAGCGCCATGACTTGTACATGGCCTTCATTGACCTAATAAAGGCCTTGGACTCGGTCAACAGGGAAGCCGTTTTGACTGTTCACCAAAATTCATTGCCATAGTGAGGCAACTGCACGATGGGATGAACGGCAGTGTCCTACACAATGGCACCCAATGTGAATTCTTCCCCATTCAAACAAGGGTATAATAAGGATGTATACTGGCACCAACTCTCTCTTCCATTTTCTTGGCTGCTTCCCGTACTCGTGTCAGTGCCAATTTAGTCGGCAGGGTGGACATTCTGTACCGGATGAAGGGTCTTTTCAACATAAGACGACTCCAGGCATGAACAAAGGTGTCTGCAGCTTCCATTACTAAACTTCAGTATGCAGACAACCTCACCCTTGTAGCTCACACTGAATGCAACCTACAGGCGATCCTGAACACCTACGCAGATGCTTATGCACACTTCGACCTTGAGGTGAATATACGTAAAACTCAAGACTCTCTTTCAGCCTGCCCCTGGTTCAGCCACACCTCCACCATCCATCCAGCTTAATGGTACTACCCTCTCTAATGTCACCCACTTTCAGTATCTCAGCTCCCACAGACATCGATGAAGAGATTCAATATTGTATCAGATGTGTATCTCGAGCCTTTGACAGACTCCGTCCCTGTGTCTTTAGCTTTAGGGAGCTGAAATTATCTACAAAGCTGCACATATATTGAGCAGTGTTCCTTCCCACCCTGCTATATGGCAGTAAGACATGGGTCACATACAGGAGGCACCTCAAGGCACTTGAAAACTTTCACCAACGTAGTTTATGTTCAATCCTCTGAGTTCGCTGGGAAGACAAGAGAACAAATGCAAGTATTCTTTTCGACACTAACTGTAGGAGCATCGAGGATACCATTTTCTATGAATTGGACTGGCCATGTTACCTGCATGAACAACAAAAGACTGCCAAAGCAGCTACTTTACAGTCACCTAACAAATAGTAAACGTAACACTGGCGGGCAACTGAAAAGGTATAGGGATAGTGTTAAGACAAACCTGAAAAAGTGCAAAATTTACCCCCTCACCTGAGAGATGATTACTCCACATCATAAAATTTGGAGAAGCACCTCACAAGAAGGTGTCAATACTTTTGAGTTAGCCCGACTGCATACCGAGGCAGACAAGCGCCAATGCCGGAAAGACGCTGCCACCACCCCTCCTGCACTATATGTAGCCCTCCACACGTGCAACATCTGTGGACGGCACTGCCAGTCCTGTATCGGCCTCTTTAGTCACCTCAGAGCTCACCAACGAAGGTGACATCCTTAATAACTCATATTATTGAATCATAGCTGGATGATCATCATACTCGATTCCGAGTGACAGCTAAGTAGTAGCAGTAGCATATGGGGAGATAATTCTAAATGTCGATCAGGGCAGCTTCACTCCTCTGGTGTTCACAACCTCTGGTGGGATGGGACCAAGTGCAAGATGTTTCTATGCAAGACTGGCTGGCGTGTTATCCGAACCGAAGCAGCAGCCCAGAAGTTACGTTACAACCTTGTTGAGATGTCGACTGTCCTTCTCTCTCCTTAGGTCTGCATTGCTCTGCCTCAGGGGAACGAGAGCATTGGCCCCAAAGTCGACAACAGTCGTAGATATTGACTATGAGGCTACAGTCACCGAACGCCGCATAGATCTGCGGCTCAACTAACTCAACACAGTTAGGGTAGCTACTTTTGTATTAGGATATTTAATTTTAAAGTAATAAAAAGGTGGCGAAGGTGTGGCTATTGGGGGAGGCTGGAGGCCATATATTAAAAAATAAATAAATAAAATAGTAGTAGTAGCGACTAAAATTTATAAAAGATGGAAAGCAAAACACCGAGGATGTTGACAGAAAGTTTGGTAACAAGATGAGTGTGGGAAAAGTGTCTTTGGCGGTAAGATCTCTCACAGAGGAATCTTCCGGTTGTGTTTTGCCAATAAATAGAGAGACATTACAACAACTGAAGGAAAAACATCAGGTTCCAGGGTGTCTATATCCCTCCAAACGCTGTCACGTTCGAGAAAAAAACAGTTGGGATGGTGTGAAAAAAGCACTGAAGACACAGGTCTGGATGCAGACGGTTGAAGAGTCATCCTCAGCACTAACAAGTTTTGCCCCATAGCAAGTGATCTCTGCAATGCCATCGCTGCCCTTGCAAGAAAGCTAGCAACCTCGTACTGCCATCACCTTCATGCTCTGATGGCCTGCCGTCTCATTCCCCTGGATAAAAATCCAGAATGTAGGCCTATAGGAGTGGGGGAAGTGCTGAGGCGGATCATTGGAAAATGCATAATGGGGGTGGTAAAGGATGATGTTAGGGCAGCTGCAGGGAACCTGCAAGTATGTGCTGGCCACCAGGCTGGAGGGGAAGCTGCCATTCACGCCATGAGAAAGATTTTTGAGCAGCGTAATTGTGAGGCAGTACTCCTGGTTGATGCTTCCAATGCATTCAACATAATCAACCGCAAAGCTACACGGCACAACATCAAGATCAAGTGTCCAAGCTTTAAAATGTATGTTGAAAAATCTATAGGAACCCAACAGACTTCTGTATAACAAGCTTCAAGACTCTAAGGGGAGATACCATCATACAGTCAACTGAGGGAACGATGTAGGGGGACCTTGTTGCCATGGCAATGTACGCACTAGGCCTGTCCGTGCTCCAACACACAATAAAATTTGAAACAACCACAGTCAAGCAAGTGGCGTACGCTGATGACCTTACAGAAGCAGGAAAAGTGGAGGACATCAAAAAGTGGTGGAACCTGATAACAGCACGTGGTCCACAAATAGGGTACTACCCAAATGCCAGCAAGTCCTTCCTCATTGTGAAGCCAGAACACTATGAACGGGCAATGGAGGTGTTCGGTGGAAGAGAGGTTAAAATAACAAAGGATGGCCAAAGACACCTACATGCAGTAATCGGCACGAAGGACTTCAAGACCGAGTACGTAACGGGAAAGGTAATTGAATGGGTTAAGGAAATCCAAGCTCTGTCTGATATTGATATAAAAGAGCCACATGCAGTTTTTGTGGTATTCACCCATGGAGTCAAGCATCGCTGGAATTACCTGATGCACACTATCCCTGATGTCAGACCCCTCGTCCAACCTCTGGAAGAAGCCATCAGCGTCAATTTTATTCCCAAATTAGTGAAACACCTTCACTTAACCCCAACAGAAAAGTCAATCCTTGCACTACCACCAAGACTGGGAGGAATGGGACTGACCAATCCAGAGGAGCTTGCTGCCATTGAACATCAGAACTCAGTCAAGCTCACGTCAGCCCTCACAGACTACATAATAGCTCAGAATGCAACAGGTGAGGTGGATAACAATGAATTGAACAAAATTCGACGGTCCATTACCATGGCAGACCCTGCTGCCATATGGCATCACGAATATTGTGACCAAGTCCCAGGTTGCTGATCTGACTTTCTGCCTGATTTACACACAATTGCAGGGTCTTAATTGTTTCTCTTACTATTGACAACACAACATACATATATCGTTTCTCACTCTTGATCTTTTTTAAGTTTTTGTATTTCTTTATGGTTCTTTTTTATTATTATTATTACAGTATAGTCTCGTTTTACGCTGTCAATTAAACCCATCGACGTCCGCGTATAGAGCGAAATGCGTAAACGAAATAACAGAACATATGGGATTAATACAAATAGAGACAGGGCCAACCCCCAGACTACCCTTTTTCCGACACAATATGTACATTGTAGTAAAAATAACATCTTAATTTTATGATGGTATGCACACACAATTAATATACAAGAGAAATATCAATAATATTAGGTTTTTTAACACTTACGTTAGTAGAAGAGATGGCTGGGTACACAGGGATGGAGGGCTGGTTCTGAAGCAGATGGCAGATTAGTGGCCCTCAGGTGTATCACTTGTATCACCTGTATCACTATCCACCACAGAGGCTAGCAGGGCCTCCATGTCAAACCCCTCAAAGTCCATATCCTCACTATCATATCACTGACTTGGGCTGGCTGTGGCTGTGGTGGATTGCGGGTGAAGAACTCAGTAATGTTTCGTTGATGGCTAGCATTGATGTGGTCGTGATACATCTGGACTTATGGCTCCATAGATTTCAACAGAAGGTTATTTGACACTTCATAGCGATGATTGACTGGGTCTTTGGCAAGGATGAGCTTGATTTTCTCAACAAACTCGATGACCTCCTTCACATCACTATGTGTTAGTTTCTGTTCCTGTTCTTCCGTAACACCTGGCTGTTCACTGACGTCATCATCTTCTAATATCTCCTCCGCAGTCACCGCAGGTTGCCTGATTACCTCCAGGATGTCATGGTTGGTGGTCTCGGAGAAACCTGCAGCTCTAACGCTTTGTGCAGCCTCTCTTGCAATGTCCAATGCCACAGCAACAGGCTGAGCCTCACCGGCCACCGCTTGACTCTGCCTCCCACCTGGGATACCCTCCAACACATGCCGCCACGCGTGACGAATCGTTGCCACAGACAGCTGCCTCCATGCCTCCACCAAGAAATCAACAGCTTTCTTGACGTTAAACAGTTTCCAGAACTGCTTGACCCGCACTTCATGCTCCGCCAAATCTTGTTCTGGATCCTCGTCCTCGCTCTCGCTATCGGTGCCACTCAGAAGGTTCTGCAATTCATCCTTGGTGTTGGTGAAGTCGTTCAGGAACCGAAACTTCTTTGCGGAGAAAGCAGCCTTGACGTTTCACATCAACTCCTGATCCATGGGCTGGATTAATGACGTAGTGTTAGGGGGAAGGAAGACCACTTTTACATTGGGGTGACGATCCAGCAATAGGGGCAAGTGTCCTGGTGCGTTATCAAGGAGCAACAAAATGTTGAATGGAACATTATGTTGCTCGCAGAATTTCTTCACGTCAGGAAAGAAGGGGATGCGTGGGTGGTAAGGATGCGTGGCCCAATCACAGTCCGAAACGCCATCTGACATCAGCGGTGACGCAAGAGCGACCTAGTGCGCAGCTTGCCCGCGCCGCTTCCCGCGTAAATTCAGGAATGTACCGCGTAACTAATAATTGGCGCGTCTGGACAGGTGCCGCGTAAATGACCAATCTCGTATAAAATATCCGCGTAAATCGAGACTATACTGTATTGTTATTATTATTTTATTTTATTTTATTTTTTTATTATAAATTTTATTTTCTATGAAATAATTATTATTATTATTGTTATTATTATTACATTTTCGCCCCCAGGCCCTGATGTTGGTCAGTGTCCTGTGCCCGGGAAGGCTAATCCCAGCCAAAAAAAAAAAACTTGCTCTCGATGCTGCACACAGATTAGAGCATATGAGAAGATAATTCTGAATGTTGATCAAAGCAGCTTCACTCCTCTGGAGTTCTCAACCTCTGGCGGGATGGGACCGAGTGCAAGATGTTTCTATGCAAGACTGGCTGGGGTGTTATCCGAACAGAAGCAGCAGCCCAGAAGTTGCGTTACAGCCTGGTTGAGATGTCGACTGTCCTTCTCTCTGCTTAGGTCTGCATTGTTTTGCCTCAGGGGAACGAAAGCATCAGTCCCAAAGTCGACAACGGTCACAGATATTGACTATGAGGCAACAGTCAATGAGTGTAGCATAGATCTGTGACTCAACTAACTCAACACAGCTAAGGTAGCTACTTTTGTATTAGGATATTTAATTTCAAGGTAATAAAATGGCGACAAAGCTGTGACTATTGGGGGAGGCTGGAGGCCACATTATATATATATATATATATATATATATATATATATATATATATATATATATATATATATATATATATATATATATATATATATATATATATATATATATATATATATATATATATATATAAAAGTAGTAGTGTGTGTGTGTGGTGAAGGGAGGAGCATCATGTTCCTGCCTTCTACACTGCAGTGGTGCCATATCTCCCAGTAAAAACTTTCAGGATGCTATCTGCCATGCAACTTTGTGTTTTCAGTGTACATAGTGTATATAATATACACACTATGTACAGAACTAATTTTATTGTTATATTGATAAGTAAATAACATAAGGAAGTAGATAGAAGTGATAGTAGACATGCTGGTACAGTGCAGAAATGTTTTCCTACACCCCTGTGGTTTCCTACACCCCTGTGGTAACCAATGTCTCCAAATGGCACCGTTGCTGTAGTAGTATCACTATTTATGAATGAATGGGCATTGTTCGTGTAACAATGGACGTGATTGAAGGATAGGTTTGCTATAAATCATATAGGTTGGCTGTTTAGAGACACAGATTACCACAGGAAATGTAGGAACACATTTCCGCAACTGTACCTCTGAATGACACTGCAGCATGGCAATATTCTTATACCCGAGACCTTTAAACCATGCAACAAGCTCATAGGTGTGTTTTTCATTGTTACCATGTGACTTTTGGGGTCCTTTGTGGTTGTTTTAACCAACAAAATTTTTTGGAAAATCTTTGACTATCTGGGAATCACTTGGGTTAAATTGACCATCTATGGGTTAACACGAGAATATATGTAAGGACATGTTGCAACATCTATAAGTAGCAATTTTCTCAAACATTTTAGTATTGAAATTATAGCATTCAATAAGAATACAACAATTGTTTTTTCTTCAATAAGAACACAAAATATTTAAAATAATTACATTTTCAATACATACCTATGTTTGGAATGAAGAAAATTAAGAGGAATAACAACCCCACCAAATTATTGGAAGCAGTAATGAGACCACCAACAATGACCTCTGAGCAGGGGTAGGCATTCTCCACAGCCAATTCAAAGAACAAAGGAACTGCAGCAAAGCTGAATGTGAATCCTCCAACAACAGACACACAAATCTGCACTGCGAACAACATGATCATTAATATATATACAGTATATCCAATGACCGATTATATTTCTGATTTAAAAACTAATGTCAAGTGATCGGATATCTAAATGTAGCCTAATGGTACATTTGAGGTAGTTAAAGATAAGAACTGTGGATAATGAAATCTTAGGATAATTTCATGTTTATGGAAAGGCAGAAGCTCTAAAGATATGAATAAAACTTTAAGAGTAAAAAAAAAAAAAATTGCAAGATGAGCTGCATTGTTTTGGAGTAACTTGAAGAGTAAAAGTGGCTAAAAGCAAATGTAAATTTCAACACTTTATCTGTCTGAATGTAAAGGTGCTGTGGACTCAGCCATTTTCCCACCAACCTTTGTGATAAAAACACCCCCTTCTGCCACAGAGCAAGTTAACACATTAACAACACAGAAACTGAATACTGTAAATTAATATTAGTCCTCTGACAGCTCTGGACTGAGATAGTTCATACAATACTTACATTTAGTAACAGTTATAGATCCCCAAGTCAAGAGGAAAAACCAATATAAGCAGCAAATATCTGCTATCAATATCACAATGAGTGATATCTTCACATGGCCATAAACCATGTCTGTCAACCGACCAGATAACAAACCAGCCACTCCCGAAAGTGTCAAACTCAGGAGTCCTACCAACATAGCATCGTTCTGGGGAAAGAAATAATAGTATAATACAGATAATTCACTACTGTATACTGTACTTTGATTTGTTAACTCTAACCTAAATGAAGAAAACAGGATGCAGACACAGTAGATATTTGCGCACTGTACAATATATAATTCCATTATATTAAAAAAATATATATATTCCTTGTTGATAAGATGCAATTTATAAAATGCTGGTCATCAGTAAACAAACTGGTCACTGTATATATACAGTGATGTCTCCGTTAGGTGGAACAATTGGTGCAGAGCATTTCCAGGAATGAGAGATTTCCGAGTGACGAGACGACTCTCTTAACCTCTATGCCCCTGTCGCCAGGCTGTCTTTGTGTTTGTTAGAGCAAGTAATGCATATAAATGATTATCGGAATAAAAAATACACAAATAAATACATTTATAACATAATGATAGCATTATTTTCCAGTAATACTACATTACAATACAACTACACTACTTTTAGCAATATTACTTTGATACAACATGATAAAATGGACAAACAATGAAAATGAAACAAACAAAAGTAGATAATTACGTTCAGGAAGTCTCCTTGTGGCTGAGCGTGTGGTGTGACAGGCAAATAGTCACACTGGAACCTGATAACCTGCGCTGTGCATTTAAACAATGCCAAGAAAAGGCGCGCGCTCCGGAACTTCAACCGGGGAGCCCTAGATGGATGTTCCGGAATGTCAACCAAGGCGTAGGTGTTAAACCCAGGAAAATCCCCCATCCCCAAATTTTTCTGGGTGATGGGAAATTTTTCTCTGAATATCTGGAAATTGCGCCGGGTTTTCATTTCTGAAACCCGGAAAAAATCCCCCACCCCAGAATATTTCTGGGTACAGGGAAAATGTTCTCGGAATATTCCTGACAATACGCCCCTCGGAAAATCATTCCCAAACCCTGAGTTTTCCAGAAAAGTTCCGAGCAAATTTCAATTCCGGCTATCGGAGAGTTCTAGCTAAGAGGGATTTCTGCTAACGGAGATATTTATATACAATACAATACTCATAGAAACATACAATGAGACTTAATTATCTGGTACATAATGCTGAACAGGTTTGATAAAATAAAACGACAAATTAGGGAAATTTAGGAACAGTACTAAAGTCAAAAAATTTGTTTATGGCTTTTTCCATTTAATGATGATATACTGTACTGTGAACACTAGAAGACATGGTTGTCTGCTTAAACTTCTCCAGGGGAGGGCAAGGTTAGGTTAGTTTTGGTTTGGTTAGGATTTTGTCCTAGGAAGTTTTTATTCCGAAGTGGTTTTAGGTTTAAAGTTTTTCTCCTATAAAATGTCACAGACTTGACTTAGGAGACTAGAACTTATATTGCTGGAATTCTTGTAAGATAGTTATTAATTGGAGTATAAACATCTCATAGTTTGCACAAGAGAAAAATGTTAGTCCTTTTTCTTTTCTATTTTTAATTTCTTTTTCCTCTCATTTTTTCGCCACCCAGGCCCCGTTGTGGGTCGATGACCTATGGCCGGGTGGGCTATTCCCCGTGTAAAAAAAAAGAAAAAAAGAAAAAAGAAAAGTACAAAGTGAGTACAGTAATATGTTGCTCAAAATTATGGCTTTTTCACAGGGAGAATTCTGTATAACTAGCCCCCGTGGTCAGGATATTATGGTATTAATTGTTACAGAGTACAGCTCCTCCCAGACTTATGACCTACTCAACTTACGACCACCCGCACTTACGACCTGTCTCAGTCGTACCAAAAATTTTGTCAAATTACGTATTTTCGGGTCCCAACGTCAGTGCACAGAGAAAATTTTTGTTTGTAATTCACTTTAAAATGGCTGGCAAGCTTAAAAGTGAGAGTTTTGTGGTGCTGTGAAGAAATAAGAGACACCCATTTTAGATTTTCTATGTATTATTTAAGCATTTTCGACTTACGGCCTGGATTTGGGTCCCTAACCCGTCGTAAGTAGGGGAGGAGCTGTATTTCAAATAAATTCTTTGTTTAGTTCTGTTCATAGAGACTGATAGTGGAGGAGACCCTTGGGGAGAGAAACTGACCGCTCGTGCTCACCCCCCAAAAATGTTTGTCTGCCTCTGTCATTCTTATGGGCAAAATATTGTTTATTTATCATTTATTAATTAGTAAAGATATGTTACTGTAATAATCTGAGAATATTAATATTAGGACCCTTCATATACAGTCAAATGCAGTGGTCACTCGATTAACGAACACAATTGGTTCCACAGAGTCAGTCGTTAAATGAAAATTTCATTAACTGAATCTATTAGTTCAATGGGATATTGGTGAATTGGTTCCAACTCACAGAAAAAGTACATTCAAAATACTGTATACCGGTAATAGAATTAACAAAATATTAAATATAAACTAAATATAGTACTGTACTGTACAATAAATAAAAAAAACCAATAGAATACTGTATTTTAACTTACTTTCAGGTGTGTGTGTGTGTGTGTCGTATTCCCAGCGGCTTTGTTTTCATAGCAAACAGCCGATTGTAGAGGCAGTCGATGATGACATGCCATATTCTTTAGAGTGCATTGGTTTTAATGCTTTCTTCGTACTTCTTAATAATTTCTACACTTTATATTATCAATGTGTTAACTATATTTCAGAATGACCAATAATTTTAATGTAAAAATGCAAAAATATTCAAGAGACCAACAAACTTGATGTTTACTCCACTGTAAACAAAGTTAAATTGAGAAGTGTTGGCGGGCGATTCGATCAGTTGAGGGGCGCACAAAAACTGTTCCCTGTACTGTCTATATTATCAATATGTTAACTAAATTCAGAATGACCAATAATTTTAATACAGGTACTCCTCAACTTACGAACCTACTCAACTTATGACAACCCAGACATACTACCGCCGTGGTCGTATAAAATATTTTTCAAATTTACGTATTTTCAAGTCCTGACGTTAGTGATCGTGCTGTGTACTGACAAAATTTTCGTTTGTAATCCCCTTTAAAATGGCTGGCAAGCGTAAAAGTGAGAGTTCTCGTGGTGCCGAGAAGAAAAAGAGACACCGATTTTAGAATTTCTATGTACAGTATTACTTTCGCCTTTTCAACTTGCGACCAATTAGACTTACGACCTGGTCGTCGGGACGGAACCCCGTCATAAGTCGAGGACAGACTTATAAAAAATGCAAAAATATTAAAGAGCACAACTTTCTTCATATTTACTCCACTGGAAACAAACGTAAACATAGAACCATTTACTGTATTGGCGAACTAGCCGATCAGCTGATGCGCACACCAATTCGTGTTTCTCGTAAGGTTGTCGTTAATAGAACTGAAAATCCTTAACCCTTAAGCCCCAGGTTAGGGTGCTGCTGGCAGTAACCCCCCCCCCCCTTGTGGGAATAAACTGATGCACACACCAATTCGTGTTTTTCGTAAGGTTGTCGTTAATAGAACTGAAAATCCTTAACCCTTAAGCCCCAGGTTAGGGTGCTGCTGGCAGTAACCCCCCCCCCCCTTGTGGGAATAAACTGATGCACACACCAATTCGTGTTTTTCGTAAGGTTGTCGTTAATAGAACTGAAAATCCTTAACCCTTAAGCCCCAGGTTAGGTGCTGCTGGCAGTAACACCCCCTTGTTGTGGGAATAAACTGATGCCACACCAAGGTTTTTCGTAAATAGAACTGAAAATCCTTAACCCTTAAGCCCCAGGTTAGTGCTGCTGGCAGTAACCCCCTCTTGGGAATAAATCAAGAAAAATAATCAACTTTTCAAAAAAAAAAAAAAAAAAAAAAAAAATGGTGGGAAAATAGGCGAACGTTCTGGAACGTCACCCAGGGTGTGCTAGTCGGATGTTCTGGAACATCACCCAGGGCCTAGGGGTTAAGAGGGCTAATTCGTTAACCGAAATCTCATAAATTGAACCGCTCGTTAATGGAGGGACCACTGTACAGTCTCTCCTCCACTTATGAAGGGGTTCCATTCCGACGACCATATCGTAAGTCGATTGAGCTAAGTCGAATAAGGAAAATAATACATAGCACAGTAGTGTCGGGATATATAGAGACTTTATATAACGATTTTTTTATATCACGGCTACTAAAATTATCTACATTTTCCAATATACAGTAATACCCCGCTTTACGTGTTTCTACATTTACGTGGTACCCCGCCAGAACCGGAATGTTCACTTTACGCGGTGCATCTACTTATATACACGGGAAGCGACGCGGGCAGAGTGCGCACAAGGTTGCCCAGTCATCAAAACATTACCGAGTTCTTCACCCGCCACCCACCACAGCAGGCCCAAGTCAGTGATAGTGATATAGTGAGGATATGGACTTATATGGACTTTGAGGGGTTTGACAAAGAGGCCCTGCAAGCCTCTGTGGTGGATAGTGATACAATTGATACAAGTGATACAGGTGAGGGCCAATAATCTGCCCTCCGCCTCGGAGTCAACCCTCCATCCCCGTGTGCCCAGCCATCTTTTCTATTAATGTAAGTGTTCAAAAACCTAATATTATTGATAATTCTCTTAATTATTAATTGTGTGTGCATACCATCATAAAATTAAGAAGTTATTTTTACTACAACGTAGGTATTGTGTCTGAAAAAGTGGAGTTTGGGGGTCGGCCCGGTCTCTATTTCAATTAATCCCATATGTTTTGTTGTTCGCTTTACGCGGGCCTCCGTGGGTTCAATTGACCGCGTAAAGCGAGGTACAGTCATGCGCCGGTTAACGTCCGACCGAACAACGTCCGATCGCATATACGTCCATGAACCCCCCCCCCCCCAAAAAAAACGTGATGCCTGCTGGACCACCACTCCACGACCCCCTGACGGACATGATGATCCTCCCCATACTGGTCAGATATTATGTGTTAAAGGAATATGCTTCCTTACTTAGGCTTTTTTAAGCATTTGCCTACAGGTGAAATGTTAACCTACATCTATTGAGGATAAAATCTTTCACCTACAAATTGACAATAACACATTTGCTGTAATCAGACATATCTAGTTGCCTCAACAATTGCAACCCCAGTTGCAATTGGGGTTGCAATTTCAAATTCTGTGGCATTACTAAAAATAGTAAAGTTTCTGGTGCACTCTAAGATTAAGAGAGAAAACGGAGGACTCAGGCGTCCTGATGTGAGAGAAAACGGACTCGTATGACGGGGGACCAAATAAAAAAAGCATAGCTACATGTTTTGTGGACTACAGTATTAAGCGTACCCTTTTCATCACTTTGTAATAAACCTAGCCATGCCTATGTGTGTTTATGATATTTACCATAACATTATATATATATTTAGTGGGTCTAAATGGTCGTAAAATGGGAAACTTGGGGTTGGGTCTTGGGTAAATGAACCAATTAGAATAAATCCCATAGGTTCTGTACTTTCGTTATCGGCGGGGTCCCAATTAGGCGCGATAACCAAGGGGACTGACTGTACTGTATATACTTGTGACACTGGCCAGTTGCTTCTGGTGTTATGGTACAGGGGTACCAAGTGACAGCACTAGGATCCCGCTTCCTCTATCAAGGAATAAACAATTAAAATTTAAATTGAAAAAAAAACATTCAAATAAATTACTATCTTACAAGAATCCCTCCAATGTAAGTTATATTCACCCAGGTCGTTTGGGTGGAAAATTATGAGAAGAGCTTAGTCACTCTTAAGTAATGATAAATAAAGATGCAGGCAGGCCTTCAGCGCCAACTGTCAAATCTAATCTCAAGTAAATAAACAAACAAACGCCAGACATTCTGTCACCTCACTTCCCGCCCCCTCCCCCCCCGCCGTCTTCCCACCATCCAGGCTTTCTTGTTACTGCGATAAAACACTGGCAGTGTGTGCTTGCTGACATGTTTAAAAGCCCTGGGGTTCTCTGAATGATAGATCATGAAGGGCTTTAGCTTGAAACCAGCAACATTCCTCCCCAACAGAAGTGTAATTCTGTCCTTAAATGCCTTGAATCCGGGTATTGTTTTCGCCTTTTTGTGGATGTATGTCCGCTCAGGCATGCGCTTCCACAATAATCCTGTCTCATCCACATTGAATATTTGCTCAGGCAAATAATTCCCTTCCACAATCACATCATCTAACTCCTCCTTAAAAGCTTCGGCAGCACCAACATCGGCACTAGCTGCCTCTCCAATCACCTTAACATTGTGTAGACTGTAGCATTTTTTAAATCTATCAAACCACCCATGACTTCCTGAAAAGGTTTGCTCACATTCATCTCCTGCCTGCTCCTTCAGGCTTTGGAACAGGCTTCTTGCTTTAGCCTGTATGTTTAGGACGCTTAAGGGTACATGCTTCTGTATCTGGTCTTCTATCTATATCACCAATAATTTTTCCATATCGTGAATAGGACCTTGTCTTTTCTTTGATATTATAGTTCCCTTTATAGGTGTTGTTACTTTCAATACTTCACGAATACGTTCCTTGTCCTTCAGAATAATGGATATAGTCGAGTGTGAGAAACCTAGGTCACGTGAAATTGTTGCTACTGTTTTTCCATTCTCATGCTGTGTTATTATCTTCATTTTCATCTCAAAAGTAATTGCCTGTCTCCTTTTCCTTGGAACACCACCAGCACTCTCACTTTTACGCTTTCCAGTCATTATAAAGTCATTAAATACGATAATAACGAAAGTTCACAGTGCGATCAGCATAGGATGCGATAGCCAAGTACAAACAAAGCGCTCCACTGAGTGAGTGCACCCACGAGGCGACCCGAGACGCGCCACCCTCTCGCCCGGGACGGAAACGATTCGGTACAGAAAATGCGCGCGTCATTTGAAAATATTTTTGGTCACGACGGTCGCAGTCATATGTCCCGACGGGCGTACGGTCAAAGCAGGTCGTAAGTACCAATGGACGTAAGTCCATGTAGTCGTAAGTTGGGGTCTAGCTGTACAATAAACCAATCACAGCTAGCAGGGGAGGGAGGTAAGGATGCTTGGCCCAATCACAGTCCGATACGTCATATGACGTCACCGATAACGCAACAAAGACATACACTGCGCAACCTACTCGCGCCGCTTACACAACATGGCGGGATGGCGGGAGGTTTGAATCCAAAAATGGCGCGGCGCGAGAGGACCGCCAGCCGCTCTCCGTGTAAAAGGGTACAAGCACTGCGTAAAGTGAGCATTCCGTGTTCAGCAGGGTACCGCGTAAACGTGGAAATGCGTAAAGTGAAACCGCGTAAAGCGGGGTTTTACTGTACAGTCAACCCTCACTTTACGCGGTTAATTCAACCCACAGGGTACCGCGGAAAGTGAGAAACGCGTAAAGTGAACAACATAACATATGGGATTAATTGAAATAAGAGACCGGGCCGACCCCCAAACTCCACTTTTTGACGACACACAACTATGTTGTAGTAAAAATATTATCTTAACTTTATGATGGTATGCACACACAATTAATAATTAAGAGAAATATAAATAACATTAGGTTTTTTAACACTTACATTAGTAGAAAAGATGGCTGGGCACACGGGGATGGGGGGTTGGTTCCGAGGCAGAGGGCAGATTATTGGCCCTCACCTGTATCACTTGTATCAATTGTATCACTATCCACCACAGAGGCTTGCAGGGCCTCTTTGTCAAACCCCTCAAAGTCCATATAAGTCCATATCCTCACTATAATTATCACTATCACTGACTTGGGTCGGCTGTGGTGGGTGGCGGGTGAAGAACTCGGTAATGTTTTGATGACTGGGCGACTTGTGCGCACCATGCTCGCGCCGCTTACACAACATGGCGGATGGCGGGAGAGGGCGGGAGAGATGGCGGGAGGTTTGGATCCAAAAATGGCGCGGCTCGCCAGCCGCTCTCCGCGTAAAGGGGTACACGCACCGCGGAATGTGAGCATTCCGGTTTCGGCAAGGTTACCGCAGAAACATGGAAACGCGGAATGTGGGACCGCGTAAAGCGAGGGTTGACTGTATAAAAATTTTAAATAAAAGAGTGTACAATAAAAAAAATGGAGGACTGTGGCTATAGCTGGGAACATAGCACCTGTTTTACTATGGAAATCTGCATTTTTTAGGAACATGACCTCTGGCATAAACAAAGACAACCTATATATTGTATAGTGTAAAGTACACAAAAATGTATCTAGGAGAACACAAAAAATAATATGAATTATACAGGATTCTTAGCTGATATGTGTCTGATGCATGCCCAGGTCATAGAGAGATATAACTACCTGTATTGCATGCCAAGATCATAAAGACAGACATATCTGTTCTATGACCAGTCATTAAGGAAGACATATCTGGTATTTCCCAGAGTAATAAAAGTAGACAAACCTAGTGCACGTTCAGGCCATAAACACATAATTAGTGCATGCCCATGTCATAGAGTGAAACATACCTGGTGCATGCCCAGGTCATGGAGGGAGAAGTTGAGTACACTTGCCCAGGCAGCAGGAATTCCTATACAAAGGGAATATGACAAAGTCACTAACAAGAGGTCCCAGTTTCTGCAATTTAGAAGATCCTGTGTAAATAAATACTGCAAGCAGTTGGTGATAAAGTCTGGCTGCTGGAAGTAAGCTTTGTTACATCATGGAACAAAAATACTGAAAATAAAGTTAACATTGAGCATGGAAAATATAGTTCATAAAATTTACAAATCAGACCCACTTGAAAAAATCCAAAAGCAAATTTTTGGACAGAGTAAAAGTTTTCAATTTTGAAAGGTGTCTGATTTCTATGGCATTGGTATTACAGTGAATCCTTCAGTGGTTTCATGAAATAAGAGATGGGCTTGAATAGAAGAAGGCCTTAACAACTTATACTAAAAAATTTTAAGGATAATTTGTCTAAAAATGAGAAGAGATAACATAAAAAAGTTGAAATTGCTCATAAAGTAGGATGGACTGTACTGTATAGTTCTAATAATAGACTGAAGGATCATCATGCTGAATAAAAAAGATGTGGGTGTTTCTCTCACAAAATGTGTGAATGACAATGACTTTTGCATAAGAAACTACAGTACCTGTAACAGGAAAATCTTAACTAATACAGTAGTACCCCGCTTAACGCGGTCAATTGAACCCACAGGGTACCGCGTTAAGTGAAAACCGCGTTAAGTGAACAACAGAACATATGGGATTAATTCCAATAGAGACTGGCCCGACCCCCAAACTCCACTTTTTGACGACACACAACTATGTTGTAGTAAAAATTTTATCTTAACTTTATGATGGTATGCACACACAATTAATAATTAAGAGAAATATCAATAATATTAGGTTTTTTAACACTTGCATTAGTAGAAAAGATGGCTGGGCACACGGGGATGGGGGGTTGGTTCCGAGGCAGAGGGCAGATTATTGGCCCTCACCTGTATCACTTGTATCAATTGTATCACTATCCACCACAGAGGCTTGCAGGGCCTCTTTGTCAAACCCCTCAAAGGCCATATAAGTCCATATCCTCACTATAATTATCACTATCACTGACTTGGGCCGGCTGTGGTGGGTGGCGGGTGAAGAACTCGGTAATGTTTTGATGACTGGGCGACCTTGTGCGCATCGTGCCCGCGCCGCTTCCCGCGTATATGATGAAAAATTCTGCGTTAAGTGAAAGTTCAGCTCTAGCGAGGCACCGCGTATATGGTAAAACGCGTTAAGTGAAACCGCGTTAGGCGGGGTAATACTGTACATTCAAATAAATATACGAGAAATTCTCATCCAGCAATTAAAAAAATATATACAGTACACAGATACTTTAAATATAAACATACAATATTACCTCTCTATATCAAAATAAGTGATTAGCTGCCAGTTCAGTAGAATGAGTTTTTCGGTATAAAACGAATGTGAAAACTCTCCCTCTCTCACACACAACTACTGCTGACTATTTTGCTGTTACTCGGAATCGAGTATGATGATCATCCAGCTATGATACAATGATACGAGATATTAAATATGTCACCTTCGTTGGCGAGCTCTGAGGTGACTCAAGAGGCTGAAACGGGACTGACAAGGCCATCGACAGATCTTCCATGTGTGGAGGGCTATTTCTAGTGCGGGAGGGGCGGCGGCAGTGTTTTTCTGGTGCTGGTGGTTGTCTGCCTTGGTATGCAGTTGGGCTAACTCGAAAGTATTGACATTTCATGTGGTGCTCCTCCAAGCGTTACGGTGTGGAATGATCGTTTCCCAGGTGAGGGGGGGTCGATATGGTACTTTTTAAGGTTTGTCCTTATACCTTTTCCATTGCCTGCCAGCATTACGTTTGCCATTCATTAGGTGACTGTAAAGTAGCTGCTTTGATAGTCTCCTGTCATCCACGTGGGTAACATGGTCAGTCCAACATAGTTCTTCAATACTCCTACAGTTGGTGTCAGTGAGAATACTGGCATTTGTTCTCTTGTCTTCCCAGCAAACTCTAAAAATGGAAAGTAGACTACATTGGTCAAAGTTTTCAAGTGCCTTGAGGTGCCTTCTGCATGTGACCCATATCTCGCTGCCAACTTCATAGGAAATTTCAGCTCCATACAGCTGAAGATACAAGTATGGAGTCTGACAAAGGCTTGAGATGCACATCTGATTCGATGTTGAATCTCTTCAATGATGTCCACTGTGGTAGATGGGTGGGAGCCGAGATACCGAAAGTGGGTAGTACTGTTAACCTAGATGGGTGGTGGAGGTGTGACTAAACCAGGGGCAGGCTGAAAGAGAATCTGAGTCTTACATACATTCACTCCAAGGCCAAAGTGTGCACACACATCTGTGTACGTGCTCAAGATCTCCTGTAGGTCGTATTCAGTGTGAAAAATGAGGGTGAGGTTGCCTGGATACTGAAGTTCAGTGATGGAAGTGGGCGACATATTTGTTCCTGCCTTGAGTCATCTTATGTTGAAAAGACCCTTCATCCCGTACTGGATGTCCACCCCGCCGGCTAAATTGGCACTGGTACAAGTAAAGAAGGCAACCAAGAAAATGAGAAAGAGAATTGGTGACAGTACACATTCTTGTTTAATCCCCATTTGGATGGGGAAGAATGTTGTTGTTCTCTGCACCTTTCCTGTATCTGGCAGGCAGCAAAGATCATGTCAGTGATGCCACATGATGGTCTTAAATAAAGCCAGACTGATATTCTGAGAGGAAGTTCTCTGCCTCAGTAAAAAGTTCATTTAGGAGGACTCGGGTGATAATCTTGACAGCTACAGACAGCAGCAAGATCCCGCATTAGTTGCCACAGTCTGACTGGTCTCCCCTGTTCTCATAAATACTGACGATGGAGGCGTCTTTAAGAGCTTTGGGGATCTCCTCCTTCTCCCATATATTCTCCAGGAGAGAGTGAAGACAGCTGGAAAGAAGAAGTCCTCCTGCTTTATACACCTCAGCTGGGATTCCATCAGGCCCTGTGACTTTGTTATTTTTCATCTGCTTGATGGCAGTAGCCACCTCATCCAGGGATGGAGGATAGCTGAGGTGGGTCAGCTCTGGGTGCTGAGGAACCTGCTGGGCAGTTAGAACATCCACATCAATGTTTCCGTTGAGCACCAAATGGTGGTGCTCTTTCCAGGGCTGAGATGCCTTCTTCGTCTTTAATTAAGGAGTTACCATCGGATGAGCGGAGGGGAGCCACGCCATGAGTAATTGGGCCATATATTGTTTTAGTGGAATTGAAAAATTCATGCACCTTGTGTTGATCTGCAAATTTTGGTATTTCACACGCTTTATTTTTTCACCATTCATTTTTTAGATTGTGAAGTTTGTGCTAGGCTGCCACTTTCTTCTCACGGAAGGTATCAGCTTTGGTTTGAGACTGAGGGTTGTTCTGCCAGTCAGTGAAAGCAGCAAGTTTACCATTGACGATTAGGATGATTTCCTGGTTATTTTCATCAAACCAATCCTGGTGTTTACTTTCAATCTGGCCGAGGGTCTCGCTGCAGGTTTTTTTCATGACAGCATCGAGGATAGCCCAGATTTAAGTCGCTCTCTGAAAGCATGTTTTACTGCTTGATACTCCAGTTGCTTGGTGTTAAAAACCTTTTCTGGAGGCTTGTAACCTTCACCGTTTATAGGCAGCGTGAAAGAAGAGTTTGGCTCTGACAAGCTGATGTTCTGTGTCAAAGTGGTCTGAGCCACGCACGGCTCGGGTGATCAAGACATCTTGGTAATCTCTTTCTTTGACAATGAAGCAGTCAATGAGATGACTATGTTCAGATCATGGGTGTTGCCAAGAACCTTTGAACTTGTCACCCTGCCTAAACAAGGTGTTGGCAATAGCGAGGTTGTGTTTGGCACAAATGCTGAGGAGTAGGCCATTGGGATTACACTTGCCCACTCCTTTTAACCCTATGGTTCCCTGCCATATGTCAACATCTCTGCCAACTCTGGCATTGAAGTTACAAAGGAGCACCACCTTATCTTCTCTGGGGATAGACGTAAGCACTCTGTCAATGTTGGCATAAAAAGCCTTCTTGATGTCATCCTCTGTATCCAGTGTTGGGGAGTATATACTGATGAAGAAGGAATGACACGGGTGATTCAGTGGGACTTGGAGTATCATGAGGCGCTCGTTGATCCCAACAGGCATTTCAGTTAGCCTATGTAGGATGGATTGGCAAATGGCAAAGCCAATGCCATAAATGCAGTTTTCCTCAGCAGAAGAAGGTGTAGCCAGACCCCCGTTCTGTGAGTCGACCCTCGTCTGGGAGTCGGGACTCACTAATGGCTGCTGTGTGGCTGTTATACCTAGCCAGCTCTTTTGCCACAAAGGCAGTTCTTCTTTCAGGACGCTCAATTGTATCAGTATCAAGAAGGGTCCTGACATTCCATGCAGCAACCATAAGAGGTTGTATAGTTTGTTTTTTTGCTTTGATCTGTGATTATGTTTTCAACCATATTAGGATGACCTTACTGGGTGGAGTTACCCAGTCAGGTTAGTTTTTTATACAGGCTATGTTTAGGGCACCATTTATAGTCCCTCCCCATGTGGGATGAGCAGATTGGCTCCTGGGAAGAGCTGCTCAGTCGCACAAACAGGATGCACTGCTGCCTAGATCCCAGTGAACAAAAGACCATCTTATCTATGCCACCCATGTGTAGAGTTGTGACTAGAGACTCTTGACAGTCATCTCTGCCTGTCCCCATCGCCACTCGTCTGTCGCCATAGGACTTTTGAGGGTATTGGGGTTTTGATGATGATGAGAGGTATGATGGGCTGGATGATGGCTGTGCTCGATTGATTTATGTAGTGAGGCAGAAGCGCAGACTGCATCCACACATCTTGGCTCCTGTTTTCCTGATCCAGTAGAGCAGGTAGCTGCAACAACTGGGGAGAGGGAGAGTTGTAATAGACTGCTGTGAGCATAGTTTATTTGGTTTTGCCTTAGTAGCCAGTCCATCTTGCATTGCCTTCATCTGCCAGTGTAGTTGTTGGGTTCCCGTGTTGGTCACCTCTTCTGCCTATTCCACCATTGGGGTCTTGTTGGAGCTCTGTAAGCATGTCTGCCTGATGTGGGTCTCCACCCCAGATATTTCGTGCAGGTTTCCTCCCATCGCCTTATACCTACCCAGGTTAATCAGCAAGGCAGGGGGGGGCAGTGGTTGGTAGGCGCAAGGGTGCGTACACATGCCAGTGGGCCGATGTGCTGTCCCTCTGGAACCCAAAGCTGCTCTGAGATTCCCTGCTGGTCTAGCCTGGGGCCACGAGGCACCCATTTACTGTGTTGCCACGAGGAGGCACAGCAGGAGTCTTGAAGGTGAAGAGGCTGTGTACTGGCAGGGGAAGAATTATGCATGGTTACACTTCCCAGCATCCAGACCTCCCCTGATCTTTAGCTTCAGGGTAAGGGAAATTGTGAGAATTCTTTGTCTTCTTCCTGTTCTTATATGCCCCATGCGGTTCCCTAGTGTCGCTCCATGGATTCTCCCTGAAGTTCAAGTTTGTCAGTACAGCTGCTCCTCGACTTACGACGGGGCTAGGGACCCAAATCCAGGTCGTAAGTCGAAAATGCTTAAATAATACATAGAAAATCTAAAATGGGTGTCTCTCTTTCTTCTCAGCACCACAAAACTCTCACTTTTAAGCTTGCCAGCCATTTTAAAGTGAATTACAAACGAAAATTTTGTCAGTACACAGCACAATCACTAATGTCGGGACTCGAAAATACGTAATTTGATACAATTTTGGTACGACTGAGGCGGTCGTATGTCTGGGTGGTCTTAAGTCGAGTAGGTCATAAGTCGAGGAGTAGCTGTATTTTAATTAAAGGAAGGATATACTTCCTCCTTGTGTGGTGTATTCTGTTTTTTTGAGCATGCCTCCTCTCACAGTGGGACTATTTCTGTATACACCGACGGCTCCAAGTCAGATGCAGGGGTGGGTTTAGGGGTGGTCTTTCCTGATTTCAGTCGGGACGGTAGACTCCCCACTATGGTACCTATTTTTACTGCAGAGCTTTCAGGTATTTTACTTGCCCTCATGATTATTTTTACCCAACCTCATTACGATTTGACAATTTTTAGTGATTCTTGTAGTGTTCTCCAGACCTTAGCTAATGTCTCATCGCCACATGCCTTAGTTATAGATATTTTACAGTGGCTGTTTCTCATCCAACAACAGGACTAGAAAGTCAGTTTTTGCTGGGTTCTAGCCCATGTAGGGGAGAAGAGGAATGAGCTTGCCGATGCTGTGGCGAAAGCAGCTGCTTCCGATATGAAACCAGTAATAAGAGGTGCCATCCACTCGAGCTAGAGAAGTAGGTGGGATGCTGTCAGAACAAATAAGCTCTGCGACATCCACCCTGCATTGGGTGCCTGGGGATGTCAGGGACTGTTGTGCCACTGAGAGACTGCTTTGGACCACCTCCGCATTGGCCACACATGGCTGACTCACGGTTTTTTAAAGGAGAGGGTGCCCCCTCCCCATTGTGATGACTGCCTAGTCCCATTGACTGTTCTACACCTCCTGATGGAGTGCCCCAGTCTCAGAGATCTTTGTTGTGTGCACCTCTCCCAGTGCCGGGGGGAGGCGGGTCTTACCGTCTTTCTTTGGTGCTGAGGGAGGAGACGTCCTCTCCTTTGTAGAGGAAGTCGGCCTTCTACACAAACTCTTGAGTTTTATTTATTAATGTTTAAATGGTTTTTATGAAAGTTCTATGTTATTTACTGTGTTTTTACCTTGCATTATTTTAATTTAGTATTTTAAGCTTTTATTTTAATTTAACAACATATGAGGCTATCAGTAACACAGTCAGCCGAGCGCCACGGCAGCCAAAAAACGTTTTATTATAGCATTTTATTCCCCCCCAACCCTTTATTTCATGGAGAGCATCTCGGGGTCTGGGAGTGCAAATGGCAATAAGGTCGAAAATCGTATTCTTAGGAAGGGTGCATCAGAGTTTAAAGTTGAGGGGAGAGAATAATCTTCAGTTCAGTAACACACCCAGCTATGTCTCTCGTGTGGAGCAAGCCAATGACGCTCCGCGCTCCATACTGCATGGTCACTCGGCGGCCAATCACAGCACTTAGTACCTTGTAAACACGTCTCTGCCGGCACCTCCCCCCAAAAAATCGTTTTATGCTGATGTGTCGCAACATGAAAGTACATTCATATAACTAACTGCACACAAAAAATCATTGTAATATCTTTAATGGTGGGAAAGTTTATACTAAACATCATGTTTTGTTGTGAGCATCAGCTGATCAGCTGATGGGCTAGTCTGCCAATTCAGTAATCTGTTCTATGTTTACATTCGTTTCCAGTGGAGTAAATGTCAATAAAGTTGTGCTCTTTAATATTTTTGCATGTTTTATATTAAAATTATTAGCCATTTTAACATTTATTTAACATATCGATAATATATGCAGTACAGGGAACTAGTTTTTTGTGTGCCCATCAGATGCTTGAGTCAGCCACAAGGCGTCAGTTGGGCTTTGAAAACAGTGGACTGAACATCTATTTTGTTGGTGTCTTGAATATTTTTTGCATTTTTCATTGAAATTATCGGTCATTCTGAACTTTAGTTAACATATTGATAATATATAGCACAGTGCAGTGTTGATTTAAAGAAAATAATCTTGATTTACACCTAGTGAACTTAAAATTTTATTGGTGAAACTACTGCATCAAGCATGGGTCCCCTGAAAGGTGATTTCTCCTCCACCCCCACTTCCTTCTCTTCTCCTTTCTGCTCCACCCCCACTTCTAATTCCCATCATCATCATCAACCAGGAACCTTCTACATACACACCTCAAAGTAAGTGTACTTTACTGCATTTTTTTTTTACTTTGTATAAACGTTTTGGTGAGCTGGAACCAAGTACCCAATATCCCATTGAAACAATGGATTCGGTTAACTAAATTTTCGGTTAACGAACGACCTTCTGGAACAAATTGTGTTCGTTAACCGAGGGACCACTGTATTATTAATTAATTGTATTGTTCATTTCACATATATAATCATTAATTCAATCAAACACATATTCAGTAATAAACAATAATGAATCTTTTGTACATATTCTTAATAAGATAAATGGCACTGTTTCCTTGAGTGTGCACGCATATGTTGGCGTTCCACTATCAGTCTCTCACTGTTTTTCTTTACCATCAGTGGTTACTTCTACTGTACATTAAATAATATTAATTAAAACATATATATTTTTTACATTAATTTTACTTCAGGAACCAGGGTCTTATTGTCTTCAGTTTCAGATGGATAACTGACATTGTGGGTGTAAACACTGACAACAACAATGGCGCCCTATCTCCTCGTGTGACCATAGTACAGTAGAAGTCCAAAAATCCGGACTGCTTGGGGATTGGGTCGGTCCGGATTTTCGGATTTTCCGGATTCTCAGGCAGTACTTTTAAAATTCAAATTTAATGAAGAATAAAGAAGAAATGAACAGGTACATTTTGATAGTTTATTCATTTGCAAATATAGCATGCTTCATTTATCAAAACGAGCAGTTTTAATGAAAAAGCTGTGAATTCTAAATTTTATTCTTTGCCTTTTATACATCATAAATTGTAGACTTTCCAATGTCGTATGTTTCCATTAGAACAGTATTGCTCACACCACGTTCTAGTTTCTTAATTATTTCAAGTTTGTCACTCAATTTCAATGTGTTCTTCTTTCTCTTCACACAACGAAGTTTATCTACTTTAGGAGCCATTATTATGGGCTTGTACAGTACTCTGTAAATGGAAAGAGTAGGACTCAAAATATTGTTATATTACAATGGTATTCTATTCATACTGTGCTTGATATAATGCATTCACGGAAATGTAAAATTTTTGCTGAACGTACGTATTACAGTGGAAAGTGGGATAAAATCGTGACGAAAACAATGACTTTCGCTTTCTTTCGTTCAAAAGATGTTACCGTAATCGCTTTTCGAATGGTTTTCAGTTCAAAAACTGTTGTATTACAATAATATTCTATCCTAATTGACTTGAATAAATACTACGATACCATATTTCTGAATATTTTCATTAAAATCCATCAAAATCATTTTCCTTGTCATCGTCTGCAGCACCAAACAGCTTCTCCCAGTCCTCTCTTTGAACGGCTAGAGGGTACGTGTTTTTCGAATCGTTTTCAGTTAAAAAACTATTACATCACTCGTCTATTTTACCTAAACTGCGCCTGAATAAATATATTCTCGGAGATAAATAGTAGTTTTGTGGAAACGTGACGTATTTCAATGTAAAATAGGAAAAAATACATGACGAAAACAAAAGACTTTACCTAAGCTTCCGATGTTCTTGAGATGTTACTCGTTTTTTTAATAGTTTTCAGTTAAAATTCTGATATATTACAATGATATTCTATTCATACTGTGCTTGATATAATACATTCACGGAAATGTAATATTTTTCCTGAAATTACATACCGTATATACCCGTGTATAGCACGAGTTCTTAAGACCAAATTTTTGGGCAAAAAGTTGGGGGTCGACCTCTATACGGGTAATAGTTTCGTTAGGTTGAAAAAAATTTACCAGTAACTACCAGTAAACAATGGAAACGATGCACCAACGCACCACCCGCTGTGAGTGTCGGTACAGTTGCCAGGGCAGATCTCTTGCGTCATCATAGCAAGCCCAAAGTAGCCAAATGCATGGTATGGTATGCACAGGAGTATGTAAAACATAAAGTATTCATTTTTAAAAGTTTATTTATAGATACATAAATTTTTGTTAATTAAATTTGAAACATCAATATGATGTGAGTCAGGTCATCTACACACAGTTGCCAGTTTCAAAATTTTCCTTTTAAAATTTTAAGTTACCGAGTATTTCTTTTCCCAAATCGTTTTACAATACTGTAGGTAAAACAGTATACTATTGTGCAAACCCCACAGAAAAAAAATTAACAAATGGAGACACCAAAAATGTAAAAAAAAAAAATGCTGTCTGACTTGCAACACTGTTGGTAGGGTCAGGTGGTTCTAACGGTACCTGCCAGGACCCGGTAATCAAATTTATAACAATATCTAACCTCAATTACTGTAGTTTATCTGATGTAGGCAATATGAAGTAAAAAATACCAGTTAAAGTGAGAAATTGGAAGAGAATAAACAAGAAAGATGTTGGGCTATTTTTGGTAGGGCTGAGGGAGAGAGTACCAGCTGTTTGGTCTTTTTTGGCGGGAGAGTCACGCAAATATCCGTACTAGTATTTGTTTGGTGTCTTCTGTATTTTTAAAAATGAATACTTGTAAATTAAAAGTACCGTAACATTGTATTATATAAAAACTTGTCATATTTCTGGAAAATAAGAAGCAAGAAAATAAGAATACACCGGTAAACACAATTTCAACGTACGCTAAAATTAAAAGCTGCTTAAGAAGGGCCGATGCAAACACAAAGCCTCCACGACCAGGGCTCTGCCGTATCAGTTAGACGGTACACGTGTTTATCGAATCGTTTTCAGTTAAAAAACTTTTACATCACAAGTGAATTAGGAAAGAATATTATTGTAATATAACAGTTTTTAACTGAAAACCATTCAAAAGGCGATTACGGTAACATCTTGTGAACGAAAGAAAGCGAGTCATTGTTTTTGTCACGATTTTATCCCACTTTCCACTATAATACGTACGTCATTTCAGCAAAAATATTACATTTCCATATTCTCAGAAATAAATAGTAGTTTTGCTGAAACGTGATGTATTTCAATGTAAATTAGGATAAACTACATGCAGAAAACAAAAGACTTTACCTAACCTTCCGATGTTCAAGATATGTTACTCGTATTTTTAATAGTTTTCGGTTAAAATACTGTTATATTAGTGATATTCTATTCATACTGTGGTTGATATAATACCTTCACGGAAATGTAATATTTTTTGCTGAAATGACATACGTATTACAGTGGAAAGTGGGATAAAATTGTGATGAAAACAATGACTTTCGCTTTGTTTCGTTCAAAAGATGTTACCGTAATCACTTTTCGAATGGTTTAGTTAAAAAACTGTTGTATTGTATTACAATAATATCCTAATTGACTTGAATAAATATTACGATACCATATTTCTGAATATTTTCATTAAAATCCATCAAAATCATTTTCCTTGTCATCGTCTGCAGCACCAAACAGCTTCTCCCAGTCCTCTCCTTGAACAGGGCTAGAGGGAACGTGTTTTTCGAATCGTTTTCAGTTAAAAAACTATTACATCACACGTATATTTTACCTAAACTGTGCCTGAATGAATATATTCTCGGAAATAAATAGTAGTTTTGCTGAAACGTGATGTATTTCAATGTAAAATAGGATAAAATACATGACGAAAACAAAAGACTTCACCTAAGCTTCCGATGTTCTTGAGATGTTATTCGTTTTTTTAATAGTTTTCGGTTAAAATTCTGTTATATTACAATGATATTCTATTCATACTGTGCTTGATATACTACATTCACGGAAATGTAATATTTTTTCCTGAAATTACGTACGTATTACAGTGGAAAGTGGGATAAAATCGTGACGAAAACAATGACTCGCTTTCTTTCGTTCAAAAGATGTTACCGTAATCGCTTTTCGAATGGTTTAGTTAAAAAACTGTTGTATTACAATAATATTCCCTCCTAATTGACTTGAATAAATACTTGAATGGAAATATACAATATTTTTGTTGAAACTACCCGCGTTTCAGTGTAAAGTGTCGTAATAATAAATGGTAAACAAGTTTATAGGACGTAGTGTTTCTCTGAAGGTTTTGTTGTTCCTTTACCCTCAAAAACTTGGGTCGACCTATAAACGAGGAATATCATAAATTAACGATTTCTTGGTCATAAAATCGGGGTCGACCTATACACGAAGGGGGGTTATAGACGAGTATATACGGTACGTATTACAGTGGAAAGTGGGATAAAATCATGACGAAAACAATGACTTTCGCTTTCTTTCGTTCAAAAGATGTTACTGTAATCGCTTTTCGAATGGTTTAGTTGAAAAACTGTTGTATTTCAATAATATTCCCTCCTAATTGGCTTGAATAAATACTTAAATGGAAATATACAATATTTTTGTTGAAACTACCTGCGTTTCAGTGTAAAGTGTCGTAATAATAAATGGTAAACAATTTGCCTTCAGCACTTGTGTTTCATGCACGGCGAGCCTCAGTTTATAGGACGTAGAGTGTTTTTAGTGGTTTTGTTGTACCATTACCCTCAAAAACGTGGGTGGAACTATAAACGAGGAATATCATAAATTAACGATTTCTTGGTCAAAAAATCAGGGTCGACTGATAACGAGGGAGGGTTATAGACGAGTATATACGGTATGTTGTCACAGTTTGATTGCCCATTTTAAAGTGGCGACCACGTGGTCGCTTGTTGTCGCTGTGCAGCTGTGGCGCTCACGCATGCGCACATGCACACAAATGCCCGCTAAAAAAAAAAAATCGTTTTTGAAAAGTCCAGATTCTCGGGTGGTCCGGATTTCTGGCATCCGGATTTTTGGACTTTTACTGTATTATTATTACAGTGGTCCCTTGGTTAACGAACACAATTCGTTCCACAGTCGTTCGTTAACCCAAAATTTTGTTAACCGAATCCATTGTTTCAATGGGATATTGGGTAATTGGTTCCAGCTCACAGAAAAGTACATACACTTTGAGGTGTATATGTAGAAGGTTCCTGGTTGATGATGATGATGGGAATTAGAAGTGGGGGTGGAGGAGAAGGGAGAAGAGAAGGAAGTGGGGATGGAGGAGAAATCACCTTTCAGGGGAGCCATGCTTGATGCAGTAAACTCAACAATAAAATTTTAAGTGCACTAGGTGTAATTCAAGATTATTTTATTTAAATCAACACTGCACAGCACTATATATTATCAATATGTTAACTAAGTTTCAGAATAACCAATAATTTTGATGTAAAAATGCAAAAATATTCAAGACACCAACAAAATTGATGTTCACTCCACTGTAAACAAAGCCCAACTGACGCCTGGTGGCTGAGTCAAGCAGCTGGTGGGAGCACAAAAAACTAGTTCCCTGTACTGCATATATTATGAATATGTTAACTAAATTTTAAAATGACAAATAATTGTAAAATAAAAAATGCAAAAATATTAAAGAGCACAACTTTCTTGATATTTACTCCACTGGAAACAAATGTAAACATAGAACAGATTATTGAATTGGCAGACTAGCTCATCAGCTGATGCTCACAACAAAACGTGTTTTTCGTAAGGATTTCATTAATCGAAGTTTTGTTCATTAACCGAATTGAAGATCCTTATGGGAGGTAATTCATTAACCAAAATTTTGTTAATCAAACTGTTCGTTAACCGAGGGACCACAGTATTATTGTATTATTGATTTATATTGTATAAGGTACATTCATAAACATTATGTAAAGATAGTTTGCAATTTTCATTAACTTTATTGTTCAGGGGAAGGGGGGTAAAACACCACACAAAAGATATGAAAAGCTCAGACTTTGGAACACATCTCATTATTATTGTGTTATTTTATTGGTAATAATTAATTCACGATACGATGATTTACCTTACACCGCAATATTGGAGAACACATTACAGTCGTTATTCTAGGCTTTACAGTACCGCACAACACAGATTTTTTGCAAAAACAGCAGCGAGCAAATCATGTTGCTAGGGTATGAGGGGATGTGCTGGGCGATGCATCAGCCAATCACAGGCATCCCATGCAGTCACATAACAGTATTAGCCAATCACAGCACATGAGCCTGTGGCCTAAGTTACCCAAGCAGCTAGCCCACTCATGCACCGGCACACAGGGATGTGTTAGAATGTGATCCAAAGTCTTGGAACTCTCGGAAAATTATTTCCCATGCCCAGAATGGAGAGATTTTCTCAGAATTTTCCGGAAAATCACATTATTCTATCCTTGGAAACCCATTGCTATGCCCAGAATGGAGAGACTTTTCCAGGAATTTCTCAGGTTAAAAAAAATCCAGCTAATGGAGAATTCCTGGCTTGAAGATTCCGGCTAACGGGGGAGAATATTATATTTGAGGAGGGGTTTCGTAGAGGGTTCATAATAAAGTAAATTGGTTTGGAATAGAGACACTACTGGAATCTGAGGAGTGGTTCGGTATATAGTTGGTGATATCTCTGTTAGCTGGAACAATTGGTGCAGAGCACTCCTGGGAATGAGAGATTTCCGGGTAACGAGACGACTCTGCCAGAGCCAGAAAAAATCCCTCATCCACGTAATTTTCTGGGTACCGAGAAAATTTTCTCGGAAGCTCCAGAAATTGCGCATTACACAATCTTTCAAACTCAGATAAAAATCCCTCATCCTCGGAATTTTCCAGGTAACGGAATAATGCTCTCAGAAGTTCCAGAAATTGCCAATTACATTATCTCTCGAACCCAGAAAAATATCCCCCATCCCTGGAATTTTTCAGGTACCAGAAAATTGTTCTTGGAATTTCCAGAAATGCGCCTGATTTTCGTCTCTCAAACTGGTATCAGGAAAATTTTCTCATAATTTTTCAGAAAATGTGCCACTTGGAAAATTTAAATTCCGACTATTGGAGAGTTCTGAGTTTGAGGGATTCCGGCTAACGGAAATATTACTATAGTGAACTTCGGTATACATATAGAAGTTCAGCATAGAGAGGTAATACAGTACTGCATAACTTAATTGTATAGGGGCAATATTACCATCATTCTATAGCACAGATAATTACTCTGCAGACTTTTGTTGACATTAACCTTACTGAATATCATACCTGAGCATACTCTTGAGACTTGAATTAAAGTTAAGCCTTTCTATTGAGGACGTAATAGAGGGTGGTGTGGGGGGCAAGGCAGGGAAGTACACCAGGATGGTCACCAGGATCGCTACTGCAACACCAGCATCTAGGGATATGTTTGTTTGTTTAGATTGGAAAGAATGAAGTACTATTCATCATCATGCAAAAAATATGACCAAAAATCAGGGATTTTAGTCTTAGGTATGCAATTGACTGTGTGGAGAATCTCTCACATTTTATTTTTTAATCCTGTTCGTATATAATAATGATAACAATAATAATAACAACACTGTAATAATAATAATAATAATAATAATAATAATAATAATAATAATAATAATAATAATAATAATAATAATAATAATAATAATGATGATGATGATGATGATGATGATGATGATGATGATGATAATAATAATAATAATAATAATAAAAACAAAAATAATAATAATAATAATAATAATAATAATAATAATAATAATAAAGAAATACAAAAATGACAAAAAAAATCAATAGTGAGAAAAGCTATACTGTATGTATATTGTGTTGTCAAGTAAGAGATACAATTGAAACAATTGAGACCTGCATTTGTGTGTAAATGAGGCAGAAAGTCAGATCAGCAACCTGGGACTTGGTCACAATTTTCATGATGCCATATAGCAGCAGGGTCTACCATTAGACAACACATTATGGTTACTTAAGGCAAAGTGGCCAGAACCAAGAGCAAATACACATACACATTTTCTTTCTATTCATTCCTAATACTGAATGCTGTAACAGATGGGTTCTGCTATGGCAGGCTTGTCCAATATGTTTACCACATGCAGTATGGTGATTTGGAGACAGGCTTGTGGTAAAATGAAGGTACAGGCGTAAAAATTATAGTTTGAAAATATGTGCATACTCCACTCTTGAAGTGACATGATATCATAAAGTCTACCACAATCATTATTTTACAAATGCACATTAATGTCTTGAAATGGTTTACTGTGTAACTTATTCCAATTTATCATTTTCTTGCAGTGAGAGGAATATTACCAACTTATTCTATGATTAATAATAAAATGTGACAATCTGACTTCCATGAGGTTATTGCGAATTCCGTTTAAAGCAACCTCTCTTGGAACGTATCTCGTGTTATATCGACGTTCTGCTATACACTAAAGAACTAAAATTTTTGTCTCTGGTGCAAACTATGTGATGTTCATACTCAACTTAAACACTATCTTACAAGGATTCCAACAATGCAAGATATATTCTGCTAAGTCTAGTCAGCGATACTTTATAAGATAAAAACTTTAAGCCTAAAACTTCCTTCACCCTTGCTGGGAGGAGGGGTGAGGTGTCGACAGCTGTCATGGAAGGGAGATAAGGTGCGTAGTTATCAAATAGAGGGAGTTTAAGTTTTGCACTTATAAATTGTCACGGAATTGACTTAGCAGAATATAACTTACATTGCTGGAATTCTTGTAAGATAGCGTGTGCATGAAAACGAGTAAAACTAAATGAAGAAAGTTACGTATACCTACACGAACTAAAATTTTTATGTCTTGTGAAAACTATGTAATGTTTATATACTCAAATTATTCCCTATCTTGCAAGGATTCCAACAATGTAAGTAATATTCTGCTAAGTTTAGTCTGTGACATTGTATAAGATAAAACCTTTAGGCCTAAAACTACATTCACCAGACCATCAGTTCCCGGAAAATCGGTGTGTGTGTGTGTGTGTTTTTTTTCTTGTATCCTCTTCACCACTGATCGACTTGTTAGCCACTTGCGCGGTCGGTCACGTTCTCTGTTCTTGGCATGCACTGCCTCCTGAATGTATCTGAACCTGCTCCAGTGACGGTTAAGTCTGGTCTTGAGAGAGCTCACACTCGGTGCCGTCACAACACTCTCTGGCAGGTTGTTCCAAGAGTTCACATCTCTCACTCTGAAAAAGTTTGCCCTCACATTTTTCTGTACTTGAGGCTCCTTCAACTTGAAGCTGTGACCCCTTGTGGGGTCAGCGTCCACCAGCTTCAGGTATGGACACTCAACTGAGTAGTGCCCTTTGAGATGTTTAAACACCTCAATTAGGTTCCCCCTTGCCAGTCTGTAGCATAAGCTAGGAAATTGCAGACACACTAATCTCTCTGGGTAGCTGAGGTGTCAAAGTTCAAGCACCAATCTGCTGGCCCTCCTTTGGACATTTTCAATCAACTGACAGTCCCTGGCATATCTCAGGGACCAGGCGGGGTGACAGTACTCAAGGCGAGGAAGCACCTCACTCTTGAAGATCGTATGAGTGTAGGCCCTAATAATTTACTTGCTTGAATCACCTTCTTCTCACAATGGCATGAGAACTTCAGTTCATTGTCAACATATACACCCAGGTCCTTTTCACAATCGGTCTCAATTAGTACAATTTCTTCATCCTGTTGGGACATATAATACGCCTCTTTACCATTGGTATGTCCCAGGTGCATCCTCTTACACTTCGTGACATTGAATCTTAGCAGCCATTTCTTCGACCATTCTTCAAACTCACAAAGATCTTTCTGCAGCTCCTCACAATCCAATTGGTTCTTAATTTCCAGAAATAACTTGGCATCATCTGCAAACATTTCAATGGAGGTGTGAAAGCTTCCGTCATGTCATTTATGAAGCAAAAAAAATAACAGCGGGCCCAATTAATCACCACACACACTGCTTGTGATTACAGGTAGTCCCCGACTTACGACTGACTCAACTTATGTCAATCCGCACTTACAACCTGCTCTGACCGTATGACCGTCTGCACATACGACTGCCACAGTCGTGACCAATTTTTTTTTCCAAATGACGTGCACATTTTCTATACCAAAATGTTTCCGTCCAGGGTGAGAGCGTGGCTTGGGTCACCACGTGGTTACACTCAGTAAAGCACTTAGTTGGTGTTTGGCTATCGTATCCTATACTGATCGCGCTGTGTACTTACATTATTATCGTATTTAATTGACTTTATAATGACTGGAAAGCGTACAAGTGAGATGAAAATGAAGATAATGCAATATGAGAATGGAAAAACTGTAGCAACAATCTCAAGCGACCTAGGCTTCTCGCACTCGACCATATCCACTATTCTGAAGGACAAGGTCCTATTCACGATGTGGAAAAATTATTGGTGATATGGATAGAAGACCAAATACAGAAGCGTGTACCCTTAAGCCTTTTATCCTTACAGGCTAAAGCAAGAAGCCTGTTTCAAAGCCTGAAGGAGCAGGCAGGAGATGAATGTGAGCAAACCTTTACAGCAAGTCATGGGTGGTTTAATAGATTTAAAAAACGCTACAGTTTACATAATGTTAAGGTGAGTGGAGAGGCAGCTAGTGCTCATGTTGGTGCTGCCGAAGCTTTTAAGGAGGAGTTAGATGATGCGATTGTGGAAGGAAATTATTTGCCTGAGCAAATATTCAGTGTGGATGAGACTGGATTATTATGGAAGCGCATGCCTGAGCGGACATACATCCACAAAGAGGCGAAAACAATGCTAGGATTCAAGGCATTCAAGGACAGAATTACACTTCTGTTGGGGGGGGGGATGTTGCTGGTTTCAAGCTAAAGCCCTTCATGATTTATCATTCAGATAACCCCAGGGCTTTTAAACATGTCAGCAAGCACACACTGCCAGTGTTTTATCGCAGTAACAAGAAAGCCTGGATGACCCTAGTACTGTTTGAGGATTGGTTCATGAATTGTTTCATTCCTCGAGCCAAGGAGTATTGTCTGCAACAACGGATTCCATTCAAGATTTTGCTGATTTTGGATAATGCTCCGGGACACCCACCACACCTGGACGACATGCACCCTGATGTTAAGGTAGTCTACATTCCACCTAACACTACCGCTGTCATCCAACCCATGCATCAAGGTGCTATTGCTGCCTTTAAAGCGTATTATTTACGTACAACCTTCGCTCAGGCTGTTTCTGCTACTGAAGGTGAGAAAACACTCAGAAAGTTTTGGAAGGAGTACAATGCTTTGTCATGTGAAGAGGCAGCACTGGTGGGGCGTGAGGAGACAGCACTGGGGGACTTCTTGAAATAGATGTCCAATTTAGACTGCACAGTTTGCATGTTCTTTTCATTATAAATTTCTCTGTAGCAAGCAAGTGCATCTTGGATCATTCTGTCAACTTTGGCATAATGCTCATAATTTTGATCCATGCCATCAAACATTTGCATTCCTTTATTAATTGTAGCAAATGCCTCTGTCATTTGTTTCACTGAAAACTTTTTGGGGGGTGCAGGCTCTTCTTCTACATTTTGTCTCTCTTCTTCCTCTGCAATTGTCTGTGCATCTAGTTCAATAAGATCCTCGTTACTGAGCTCTTCTGCTACACTTTCAACCAATTGTTCAACATCTTCATTATCAATTTCTAACTGAAGCTGTTTACCTGACTCCACTATCTTGTTATTAATATCCGAAATAACTTCAGTTTCATTAAATCCTCGAAAACTGTAGCGTTTTTTAAATCTATCAAACCACCCATGACTTGCTGTAAAGGTTTGCTCACATTCATCTCCTGCCTGCTCCTTCAGGCTTTGGAACAGGCTTCTTGCTTTAGCCTGTAAGGTTAGAAGGCTGAAGGGTACACGATTCTGTATCTGGTCTCCTATCCATATCACCAATAATTTTTCCATATCGTGAATAGGACCTTGTGTTTTCTTTGAAATTATAGTTCCCTTTATAGGTGTTGTTCCATTCACTAGATCACGAATATGTTCCTTGTCCTTCAGAATAGTGGATATGGTCGAGTGCGAGAAACCTAGGTCACGTGAGATTGGTGCTACTGTTTTCCCATTCTCATGCTGCATTATTATCTTCATTTTCATCTCAAAAGTAATTGCCTGTCTCCTTTTCTTTAGAGCACCACCAGCACTCTCACTTGTACGCTTTCCAGTCATTATAAAGTCAATTAAATACGATAATAACGAAAGTTCACAGCGCAATCAGTATAGGATACGATAGCCAAACACCAACTAAGCGCTCCAATGAGTGGAAGCTGTACCCACGCGGGTGCCACGCTCTCGCCCGGACCGAAACGTTTTGGTATAGAAGATACGCGCGTCATTTGAAAATATTGTTGGTCACGACTGCCGCGGTAGTAAGGTCAGAGCAGGTCGTAAGTACCGATGGTCGTAAGTATGAATGGACGTAAGTCCAAGCAGTCGTAAGTCGGGGACTACCTGTAGTCGATATTACCATCCAATTCCAGAATTTGGGTCCAAATATCCATTACCTTGAGTAATTGTGTTAAGCAGGAGCGTCCCAGCATAAAAACGTGTTGGCAATCCTTTACAAGGTTGTTTCGCAGTAGCTGTTCCATCAATTCAGTTCTTATAATTCTCTCAAGTACTTTACATACTATGCTGGTCCAGGTCACTGGTCAATAATTATTCGTGGTGTCGATCGCCCTTCTTGAAAATGGGAATCACATAATCAATTTTCTAATCACTGGGGACCTTTTGCTCAACCAGGCATTCACAGAACAGGATCTTCAGGGGCTCTGCGAGCTCGTTGCGCAACTCCCTTAGCACTATGGGATGCACCATGTCAGAGCCAGGACTCTTATGAACCTTTAGCTTTGAAAAATTATTTCTTATAACCTCTTCTGAGAATACAATGTGGGTTAGCGCTGTGTCGAACCGTCTGTCCTCAAAAGCAGGAAGATTGTTTGCATCCTCCCTTGTGAACACCGAGGAAAAAACTGTTCAACACCTCCACTTTGTCCTGGTCAGAATCTGCATAACTACCATCTTCAAGTTGATATTCTTACTCGGGTTTTTAATTTCGATTTTGTGTAGCGGTAAAACACCTTTGGGTTTGACTTGACCTTGCTTGCATTCTGCCTCTAGAATTCCCTTTTAGCCCTTCTACACTCTGACTTAGCTTGGTTCCTGGATCTTACGTACATCCTCCTGTCCTGCTCATCGCTTGACCTAACCCACGCCTCGAATTTCCGGGTTTTCTTCTTAACTTTGTCATGTGTAGGGTCTCCTTGTATTCCTGGAGGAGGCACTGGGTTTGGTCTTGGGTATATATTTATTGATCAAATGGTTCACTTTACTGGCTATGATATCCAGCGCAGTGTCTGGGTTCTTCTATCTTAGTGAGTCAAGCGAGTGAATACGCCTCATCTCCTCCCTCGTCCTGTCGTAATTTCCAATGTAATATTTGAACCTGGACCTGGTTTTGTCATGAACCAAATAACAGTTAAATCTGAAGGACAATGTTATGTGGTGACTGGTGCCAACGGGGGCTAGGTGTTCCAGTTTGGCCACCATACCCTCCTCGTTTGTTATGATGAGGTCCAGTGGCTTGGGTGTTTGCTCCCCTCTGTAATGCATCGGGTCTTTAACATGTTGCAACAGAAAATTATCTCTCAGAGTTATACAAAAAGAGTAACAAGGTTAGTTAAGTAATTTTGAGAGGTCTCATTTCTCCAGCCGATGTTACCATAGTTAAGTCCCCCATAATAAGGAGGTGGCTAGGGTTGAGCACCGTTGCATTGTCTATTAAGTCTCTTAAGTTCCTTTGGTTTAATAAGCTGCAGTTTGGGGATCTGTAGATGCACCCAACAATAAATGTCTCCCCTCTAATTTAATTTTACACCACCTGGATTCTTCAAAACATCCTCTCCCTGTACCCTCACCTGGCTGGCTCTAAGGTTTTGCCTAACATAGATAACCACTCCCCTCTTGCAAGTTGCTTGAGAAAGGTTCGTAAATGAGTCATATCCAGCAATACTGAACTCACATTTCTCCGGGTCGATTCTCCTGTTCTTGTACAACAGTTCTACAACACCTACTATATCTGGTTGATGTATCGTTAATAGTGTTTCAAACTCCTCTCTCTTATTAAGGAATATGTCAGTATTAGTGTACATGACTTTCAAGCCGGAATTTGTTCTCGGTAACGTCTCTGCTCTTGGTAGTGACTCCAGCCCCCCTCCATCCTCAGCAGCTACAGCATTTGCTAAATACGTTGTATTTTGCGGGGTGTGGTCATAGATGTCATTGTTTACATAGCGCTCGTCTCCTCCTGGGTGGGAGGTAGAGTGTCCCGCTCTCCCCCGCCTCTGTGCTGACGCTCTTGCTTCCACTACACTCCCCCTGGATATAATCTATGTATGCCAGTCCCTGTTCTTCATCGACTGCTCCCTCCTTTGCTTCAAGCCCCGTAAGAATTTTTGTGCTGTTCCTTCTGCATTAGTGTGCGATCTGGGTGTATGAATATATTCCGAAATACCCCGCTCCTTGCTAAGTCTTTTGCCTCCCGAATAACTTCCCATTTTTTATCCTCACTCACTAGTGTGATCTTGAGGGAGCAAGGCTTGTCCTCCTGCTTTTGTCACAGCCTCCTTACATCCTGAGGGGGGTGGTGACATATTCAGATCCCCTGTACACATATGTGTTTTTCTACTTTCAGCTTCCTCCGATTGGCTCTCAAGGACTCCAAACACTATTATGTTGTTCCTGCACTGGAAATGTTCCCATTGCTCCTCCTCTCCTCTAACAGTAGGTCTTCTAGTTCACATCACTTCATCACACTTCTTCAAGTGTCCCTAGCTGCTGTAGAACATGTTCAGATCCGGCATTACTTTCCGCCACCTTCTGTGGCCCTGCTTAGCTAAAGCCTGAGCAAACTCTCCTTCACTACTCCTTCCATTCTATCAGCTACTTCGTCAGTCTTAGCAAGGATCTTTTTCCCAACTTGCTCTAGTTTGGCAACCAACAAGGATTCAGCTTTATCTATTTTCATCCCTAGGATTCTCATTCCTTCATGGTCTGGCAATCGTCTTATTTACTTTGATTTTGTAGTTAAGGCAATAGTAGCAACAGCCTTCATGCTTTACTGCATAATGTATCGTCCTAAACACTGTACAGCCCAGACCCACACAATGTACATCAGACGTTGCCCTGCAGTAATTGCATGTCAACAGGCTTCCTGGTGATGCTGGGGTTTTAGCTTCTGATTCCCTACGCCTCATGTTTTGTCACAAACTCTCTTCTTCCTTTTATGTACTTACACCTGTGGGGCACGTGGTGCTTGACAGCTATCGCTGTTGGGGAAGGGGGTGTGCAGCCTCTGTAAGAGTCTTCTCAGACTTAAGCCCAGTTTACAATGTGATATAATTCAAATTGTCGGCTTAATAATATTAATCTTTATTATTTCTATGATAATTGCTTCTGTGCTTTGGTGGCAGGGATTTAGCGTCAAGGTCCCTTTAAAGAACCACGTCGCTGCATTCGTACATAGGCCTCTTTGTGGTGCCAACCACCGGACTCTCACATTTAATTTCTTCTGACGAAGAAATTTACCCCTTGCTGGGATGACTGCCTTTATAATCACATCTTCTAATTGTAATCTAAGTGAACTAAGATGTGTGAGTGATCATGCCCTTGTGGCAGACTAATAGTATTTAAAAAATCACTTAGCTGTCCTGCCAGTCTTGAACTCGCTGGCACCCTCGTTCGTCCAGTGTTGCCGTCAGAGAAAGTTTGACTTTTTTTTTTCTCGACAAGTTGTTGGTATCTCTATGTGCTGTCACTATGAACACTATATCTCGTTATGAATGGTGGATTATATGCACAATCACAGAATAAAATAAAAGTTTCTTTGTGGCGGCAATAATGCCATTCGAGACATTTCAGGTTGATTTTGTTTAACTATTATTTACTTATGTTTTCCAGTTCTCATCAACAAATTTATCTTGATGTACTATCACTATGTACACTGTATCTCCCTATGAATGGTGGATCGTTGGCACAATTTCAGTCCTTGAGAAAACACACACACAAAAGAAAAACTTTCTTTGTGGCACCAATAATATGACTTGGTTACTATCAGGCACTGGTGCCTGGTTGCTTGTCCCAATTTGTTTTTCACTTCAATTTATTTTCAGCCTCCACTGCGGTCACTGTTGTCACTATGGACTGTGTTAGCTAAAGGCACAATACTACACTCTCTGATCAGCCTTTGGATGGTCACAGAGTGTTTTTAATATACAATCGTGAATAACATTACAAATCCAACATCGATTTACACATTGACATCACTAAGACGATCTTGACGCTCTTATGTAATCAGTCCAATTTCCACTGCTCAACAAAGAAGGTCAAAGTGCCAACACCGTTTGTTACAGACGCAACATGACACAACCCGCACTGCACCCTTGCTGCACTGTTTCTTATTTCTTACTGTAGAGTTCAGATACCTTCACACTGGAGATTATGGTGTATCACTACATAGAAACTCACTCCATCACCCGACATTCCATGGGATTTAATGAATTCACACACCCTCCTACATACATATTAGAAAAAGTACAAGAAATAATTGTCCTAAGGGCAAACACATAAAGGAAATATTATGTTCTTTGCACAAGAGTTAGCTGGCTCAGTGGGGGAGCGGAGGAGGTGCAGAGTGTGGTATCAGGTAGGAATCCACTGAGGGTGTGCCTTGCATGGCGGTATCAGGGTGTATGCAAATGGCGCATTTATTTAATTTTCATTTACTGGTTTGGCAATACAGTATTTTTTGTTTTAAATTATTTATTGGTATTATATTTATTTATTCCTCATATTTACTAGCATTGTATATATTATTTCAAGAAAACTATGGCTACAGGAGGAAACTACACACAAAAGTTTTTTCCTAAACACTCCCTGTTAAAATGGGGTGTGTGTCTTATATGCCGTAAAATATGGTATATATCCGGACCAAATTATGACCTCAAATGACAAGTGTTACCGTTACTGACACCAGATAATTGAAGGGGGTAGTAGTAAGTGACCACAGGTGCTACTCGCCTCACCCACACACCCTGCAGGTACATGGTGAGTTGACAGGAGTTATGACATCACAAGACAAGGGTTACCACCACTGACAACATTTAGACAGACACAAGTGATCTGTGAGTTAGCAAATAACCTCAAAAATTTTGCCAGGGCAAGTAAAAAGAAATATCTGGGCAATTAAATGTTCCACATGTAATCTGCACAGCCTTATACAACCTGACACTTACAAATATACATAAGTCTATGGATATCACTTCTGATCTCCTCAGATGTGGTGCTGTTGGAAGGGGAGCGGACAAGTAGGGGCTCCAGATAGCTCCCTGCTGACCCAAGTTGGTTCAGAACTTGGCTCACAGCTGAAAGAAGGAAATTTAAGAGTCAACACAAGCAGAAAATCAGGAGCAAGTTTTGGTCAATTCTGTGAATGTGATAAGTGTGTGAATGTATGTGCACACACATACAGAGTTATACTAAATTTTAATTGAATACTTTCTTTTATAAGTAATTATTTACTTTTTAAAAGTACTGAAATTATTTATTACTTTTACTTAAGTATGTTTTTATAATAATTTTACTCCAATACAATTATTGAAAAACAAAAACTGTTACTCATTACATGCCTCAAACGAAGAGTTCTAATGTCCTGGCAAACTACTATATTTTAATGAATGAATGAATTAATTATTAACCATAGTAAAAGAGTTGTGTAGGTGGAGGGTATGGTGTGGGTGAAGCCAGAAGGATAGGGTGTGGGTGAGGGGAGACACCACGCGGTCACATACCTAGAGGTATCATGAGGTGAGGCAAGATCAGGTGGCAGTGGCCATGACAGTGATCTTTCCCTTTGAGCTTCATGTGTCCATTAGCACCTTGACCACCCACCTAACCTTACCTACCCTCTTATCCCCCTCCCCCATAGAATCTCCTTCTTTCTCTCTTTCCACTTTAGTTGGTCTTCCTGTTAGACATCAGTTGTTTTGTATATACCTGTACCTAAAATGAATTTCAAAGAGGCTATGATTCTAAAATGCTTTATATAATTCCATCTTAGACATAAAGCCTGTGTCTATACATACGTGTGCGACTGAGTGTATTTAAAATTCTGCTTAAATAACTAAGTGACACCATCCCCCTCGAGCACCTGCCAGATGTTATGTGGTGTGAAAAATTCAGCCACTCATCAATTAGAATGGAAAAGTGATGTCACCACAGCCACACCCAATTAGAGGACGTTCACGGTGAGTCTTAGTCAGACTCACTCACTATGGAGGAAACATTCATCCACAAACTCCTCAACTGAAGGAACTTGATAGCTACTTGGCATGCCCAGAGGATGGAATGGAGTTACTTAGGTCTTTACCAACATTATGTGACTAATCTTTCAAACTTAACACCCCATACCTGCATCTGCTGCTAGTGAGCATCTGTTTAGTCAAGTTGGGTTTATTACTTATTATTTAATTAATTTAACCAGTTGGCAAGCCTAGTCACAAGACCATGCGGTCAGACACTAATACATTGGTACTCTTATTTTTCAGACACACTATGAATTGTGATATGTAGCGGAATCCAAGAATATCAAAGGTGGGGGGTCCAAAAGGTGAGAGTGGGGTAACATGTTGAGCACAGTGAGCCCACCCAGATGTATAGTGGGGGTAAAATTATTATTTTTTTTAATTTAACCATTATCATGGGGATTTTGAAGCCATTTTAAAGCCACGAGCACTTGATATTAGGAGATATTCTAAGGTCTATAGTAATTATGTTTTACTATACAAAAATGCCAGAAAAAGTATTAAATTTTTTGATGAAAAAGGGTGGGGTCCAGACCCCCAGATTCCCCTGATCCACCCCTGATATGGAGACAATATTAATAAGATTTCAGGACAATGGGACTTGGCACCCACCAAAGCGTGCGTAGCGACAAAGAATTAAATCCAAATACATAGGTGGTATATATATATATATATATATATATATATATATATATATATATATATATATATATATATATATATATATATATATATATATATATATATATATATATATATATACCCTGTACAGTGAGCCCTTGAAGATTTGGACATGGTAAATCTGGATTTCGGAATTTTTGGAAAAATTTTGGGGTTCCAGGGGCTAAGAAGCCTCCCTTAGAAGCATTTCCTAAACAGAACAAAGATCATCTTAGGCCCGTGGAACTAAGATGACAGTGCACGGGACACAGGTGCCCAAGGCGTGAAACATAAACAGAGTTGTCAATTGTTATTTGCGGGAATATTATTTCATTCACTCTCGTAACAATACAAATTCCTTATTATGTTATCGTAGGTAAATGCATGGTTTATATACAGTAATTTGTTTATCACCGTGCCCATCACCATTTTCAAATTAGACTACAAGATATGTATTTCTCCCATATGTATGCCAGGCAACATACACCTGACAATGGGAGAAGTAAGGGGAGTGAGTGACTGCGTGCTTAAGGGTTAGCTAGCTCAGCTGTAACTTTGCCCTCCCCTGCTATATTTCACTGGATTTACGGTTATTATTAGTGTTTACTGATATAATAGTGCTTAATAGTGATTAATCATGGCATTGTAGCCAGGTTAGACTCGTCACTGTAACCACCAGGCTACTGAGCCAAGCCGTGGTGTTATGCTTGTTTATCAACTCATATTTTTGGGTAGATATACGTAACTTTCTTCATTTATTTTTACTCACTTACATGCACACACCATCCTACACATGTTGTGAAAAAAGGAAAAGAAATAATTGTCCTAAGGGCAAACACAATAAGGGAATATACACTTCTTTGCACAAGAGTTAGCTGGCTCAGTGAGGGAGTGGGAGGAGTGTGCAGAGTGTAGCTGGTGTTGTGTTTTTTTTACTGGTTTGGCAATACAGTAAGTTCTCGATATGTGCGACTTCAGCATATGTGAATTCACTCATATAAGAGAACCCTATTCCTACTGGGAATTAAATTTATGCGAGAAAGATTCGCCCTAATGCGAGTGAGTCAGTCATCAACGAGTCTCGTGTTTTGTCGGTTACTGTCGGGCGTTGTGCTGCTTGTGCGTCGCTTCCTGCCACAATGCACACAGTCTCGAACTAGCCCATCGCCCATGTGGACTACCATTCTATCACCTCTGAGGATTCGTTTGTGATTTGGTGTTTTTTGCAACCATTATCCATATTTCTCTAGTAATATGGCTTCCAAATTTCCAGCATTGTCTTCTCCTAGTCCGTCTACCCATGAAGAGGAAGAGAACAGCCATAACACTACAAATGAAGTTATAAATTTGGGGGTGGGTGTGTTGGGGGGTGTGTTGGGGGGGTGGGGTGTAGGGGGTGGGGTGTGTTGGTGTGTGGGTGTGTTGGTGTGTGTGTGGGGTGTGTGTGGGTGTGTGTGTGTGTGTGTGTTGGGGTGTGTGTGTGTGTGTTGGGGTGTGTGTGTGTGTGTTGGGGTGTGTGTTGGGTGTGTGTGTGTTGGGGTGTGTGTGTTGGGGGGTGTGTGTGTTGGGGGGTGTGTGTGTTGGTGTGTGTTGGGGGTGTGTTGGGGGTGTGTGTTGGGGGTGTGTTGGGGTGTGTGTTGGGGGTGTGTTGGGGGTGGTGTGTTGGGGTGTGTTGGGGGTGGGTGTGTTGGGGGGTGGTGGGGGTGGTGTGTTGGGGGGTGGGGTGTGTTGGGGGGTGGGTGTGTTGGGGTGGGTGTGTTGGGGGTGGGTGTGTTGGGGGTGGGGGTGTGTTGGGGTGGGTGGGGTGGGTGTGTTGGGGGGTGTTGGGGGTGGGTGTGTTGGGGGGGTGGTGTTGGGGGTGGGTGTGTTGGGGTGGGTGTGTTGGGGGGGTGGGGTGTGTTGGGGGGTGGGTGTGTTGGGGGTGGGTGTGTTGGGGGGTGGGTGTGTTGGGGGGTGGGGTGTGTTGGGGGGGGGGTGTGGTGGGGGTGGGGTGTTGGGGGGTGGGGTGTGGGTGTGTTGGGGGTGGGTGTTGGGGGGGTGGGTGTGGGGGGTGGGTGTGTTGGGGGTGGGTGTTGGGGGGTGGGGTGTGTTGGGGGGTGGGGTGTGTTGGGGGTGGGGTGTGTTGGGGGTGGGTGTGTTGGGGGGGGTGGGTGTGTGGGGGGTGTGTTGGGGGGTGGGGTGTGTTGGGGTGGGGTGTGTTGGGGGGTGTGTGTTGGGGTGGGGTGTGTTGGGGGGTGGGTGTGTTGGGGGGGTGTGTTGGGGTGTGTTGGGGTGGGTGTGTTGGTGGGTGTTGGGGGTGGGGTGTGTTGGGGGTGGGGTGTTGGGTGGGGTGTTGGGGGTGGGTGTGTTGGGGTGGGTGTGTTGGGTGTGGGTGTTGGGGTGTGTGTGTGTTGGGGTGTGTGTGTGTGTTGGGGTGTGTGTGTTGGGGTGTGTGTGTGTGGTGTGTGTGTTGGGGTGTGTGCTGGGGTGTGTGTGTGTTGGGGTGTGTGTTGGGGTGTGTGTGTTGGGGTGTGTGCTGGGGTGTGTGTGTGTGTTGGGGTGTGTGTGTGTGTTGGGGGTGTGTGTGTGTGTGTTGGGGTGTGTGTTGGGGTGTGTGTGTGTGTGTGGGGTGTGGGTGTGTGTGTGTGTGTGTTGGGGGTGGGTGTGTGTTGGGGTGTGGGTGTGTGTGTGTTGGGTGTGGGTGTGTGTTGGGGTGTGGGTGTGTTGGGGTGTGTGTGTGGGGTGTGTGTGTGGGGTGTGTGTGTGGGGTGTGTGTGGGGTGTGTGTGTGTGTTGGGGTGTGTGTTGGGGTGTGTGTGTGTGTGGGGTGTGTGTGTGTGTTGGGGTGTGTGTGTGTTGGGGTGTGTGTGTGTGTGTGTGTGTGTTGGGTGTGTGTGTGTTGGGGTGTGTGTGTGTGTGTGTGTTGTGTGTGTGTTGGGGTGTGTGTGTGTGTGTGTGTTGGGGTGTGTGTGTGTGTGTGTGTTGGGGTGTGTGTGTTGGGGTGTGTGTGTGTGTGTGTTGGGGTGTGTGTGTTGGGGGTGTGTGTGTGTGTGTGTTGGGGTGTGTGTGTGTTGGGGTGTGTGTGTTGGGGTGTGTGTGTGTGTGTTGGGGTGTGTGTTGGGGTGTGTGTGTTGGGGTGTGTGTGTGTTGGGGTGTGTGTGTGTTGGGGTGTGTTGGGGTGTGTGTGTGGGTGTGTGTGTGTGTGTGTGTTGGGGTGTGTGTGTGTGTGTTGGGGTGTGTGTGTTGGGGTGTGTGTGTTGGGGTGTGTGTGTGTGTGTGTGGGGTGTGTGTGTTGGGGTGTGTGTTGGGGTGTGTGTGGGGTGTGTGTGTGTGTGTTGGGGTGTGTGTGTGTGTTGGGGTGTGTTGGGGTGTGTGTGTGTGTGTGTTGGGTGTGTGTGTGTGTGTGTTGGGTGTGTGTGTTGGGTGTGTGTGTGTGGTGTTGGGTGTGTGTTGGGGTGTGTTGGGGTGTGTGTGTTGGGTGTGTGTGTGGTGTGTGTTGGGTGTGTGTGTTGGGGTGTGTGTGTTGGGTGTGTGTTGAGGTGTGTGTGTTGGGTGTGTGTGTTGGGGTGTAGGTGGTGTTGGTGTGTTGAGATGAATTTGATACCAAATGATCCTTAATAATTCTCTACTAAACGCATCCAATAAGGTAAGAATTTTTATAATTAACTTAGCACGCACGCACACACCAAACACACCACACACACACACACACACACACACACACACACACACACACACACACACACACACACACACACACACACACACACACACACACACACACACACAAAACACACAGAGGAATGAGGGTCTTATGACCTGAGGATGTCTTGAATGACATTTTTACCTGGAGGTATATACATAGTACTACTGTATTGTATTGTATATAGAGGGTACAGGTATTAATAAGCACAGATTATTACAGTAACAGATCTGCTGTAATTGATGAAAACAAATAAACAGTGGACACAGGAGAGACCTTTTGGGGAGAGGTGTCATGGTCACCTTTACCCCCCCCCTCCTGAACTGGACCTTCTCCCAGGAGGGGAGATTAACTTGTACACACACACACAACCACACAGACAAACAACCCTCCACACACACAGACACCCCCCACACACACAGACAACACCCCCACACACAGACAAACACCCCACACACACACAGACAAACACCCCACACACACAGACAAACACCCCCACACACACAGACAAACAACCCCTCCACACACACAGACAAACACCCCCCCACACACACAGACAAACACCCCCACACACACAGACAAACACCCCCCACACACACAGACAAACACCCCCCACACACACACACAGACAAACACCCCACACACACAGACAAACACCCCCCACACACACACACAGACAAACACCCCCACACACACAGACAAACACCCCCCACACACACAGACAAACACCCCCACACACACAACACAGACAATACCCCCACACACACACCACACAGACAACCCCACACACAACACAGACAAACCCCAACACAACACACAACACAGACAAATACCCCCCACACACAACCACACAGACAAACACCCCCACACACACAACCACACAGACAAACACCCCCACACACACCACACAAACACCCACAACCACACAGACAAACACCCCACACACACAACCACACAGACAAACACCCCCACACACACACAGACAAACACCCACCCACACAGACAAACACCCCCACCACACAACCACAGACAAACACTCCCCCACACACACACAACCACACAGACAAACACCCCCCACACACACACACAGACAAACACCCCCACACACACACAACCACACAGACAAACCCCCACACACACAACCACACAGACAAACACCCCCACACACACACACACACAAACACCCCCACACACAACCACACAGACAAACACCCCCACACACACAACCACACAGACAAACACCCCCCACACACACACAACCACACACCCCCACACACACGACCACACACCCCCCACACACACACAGACAAACACCCCCACACACACAAACACCCCACACACACACCACACACCAACACACACACACAGACAAACACCCCCACATACACAACCACACAGACAAACACCCCCACACACCACACAGACAAACACCCCCACACACCCCCACACACACACACAGACAAATACCCCCACACACACACAACCACACAGACAAACACCCCCCACACACAACCACACAGACAAACACCCCCACACACACACAGACAAACACCACAACCACACAGACAAACACCCCCACACACACACACCACACAGACAAACACCCCCCACACACACACAACCACACAGACAAACACCCCCACACACACAGCACACAAACACCCCCACACACACACACAGACAAACACCCACAACCACACAGACAAACACCCCCACACACACACAACCACACAGACAAACACCCCCCACACACACACACAGACAAACACCCCCACACACACAACCACAAAGACAAACACCCCCACACACACACAACCACACAGACAAACCCCCACACACACAACCACACAGACAAACACTCCCCCCACACACACCACACAGACAAACCCCCCACACACACAACCACACAGACAAACACCCCCTCCCACACACACACAACCACACAAACACCCCCCACACACACAGACAAACACCCCCACACACACACCCCCACACACACAGACAAACACCCCCCACACACACACAAAACACCCCCACACACACACAACCACACAGACAAACACCCCCCACACACACAACCACACAGACAAACACCCCCCCACACACACACAACCACACAAACACCCCCACACACAGACAAACACCCCCCACACACACACAACCACACAAACACCCCCACACACACACACAGACAAACACCCCCCCACACACACACAAACACCCCCCACACACACAACCACACAGACAAACACCCCTCCCACACACAACCACACAGACAAACCCCCACACACACAACCACACAGACAAACACCCCCCCACACACACACAACCACACAAACACCCCCCACACACACAGACAAACACCCCCCACACACACAACCACACAAACACCCCCCACACACACACAGACAAACACCCCCCACACACACACACACAAACACCCCCCACACACACAACCACACAGACAAACACCCCCACACACACAACCACACAGACAAACACCCCCTCCCACACACACACAACCACACAAACACCCCCCACACACACAGACAAACACCTCCCCACACACACAACCACACAAACACCCCCCACACACACACAGACAAACACCCCCACACACACACACAAACACCCCCACACACACCACACACAGACAAACACCCCCTCCCACACACACACCACACAGACAAACCCCCACACACACAACCACACAGACAAACACCCCTCCCACACACACACAACACAAACACCCCCCACACACACAGACAAACACCTCCCACACACACAACCACACAACCCACACAACACCCCACACACACAAACACCCCCACACACACAACCACACAGACAAACACCCCCCCACACACACAACCACACGACAAACACCCCCACAACACAACCACAAAGACAAACACCCCACACACACACACACAGACAAACCCCCACACACACAACCACACAGACAAACATCCCCCCCACACACACAACCACACAGACAAACACCCCTCCCACACACACACAACCACACAAACACCCCCACACACACAGACAAACACCTCCCCACACACACAACCACACAAACACCCCCACACACACACACAGACAAACACCCCCACACACACACAAACACCCCCCACACACACACAACCACACAGACAAACACCCCCACACACACAGACATAACACCCCCACATACACAACCACACAGACAAACACCCCCACACACAACCACACAGACAAACACCCCCCACACACACACAGACATAACCCCCACACACACACAACCACACAAACACCCCCCACACACACACAACCACACAGACAAACACCCCCACACACCCCCACACAGACACACCACACACAGACAAACAACCCCCACACACACAACCACACAGACAAACAACCCCCCACACACACACAACCACACAGACAAACCCCCCCACACACACACAACCACACAGACAAACACCCCCACACACCCCCCACACACACAACCACACAGACAAACACCCCCCCACACACACAACCACACACAGACGACTACTATTACTTTTCTATGATACAATGATACGAGGTATTAAGGATGTCACCTAGGTCAGAGAGTTTTCAGGTGACTAAAGATGCGGATACAGAACCCGCAGCGTCGATTACATTCGTTGTACATGCAGGATAGTCGGTGGCAGCGTCTTTCTGGTGTTGGAGCTTGTCTGCCTCGGTTTGCAGTCGGGCTAACTCGAAAGTACTGACACCTTCATGTGTGGTAATCGACTCCCAAGTAAGGGGATCAATTTGGCACTTTCTCAAGTTTGTCTTAAGACTATCCTTATACGTACCTTTTCAGTTGCCCGCGAGCGTTACGTTTACTATTCATTAGGTGACTGTAAAGTAGCTGCTTTGGCAGTCTACTGTCGTCCATGTGGGCAGTTGTTCATTGATAATGGTATCTTCGATGCTCCTACAGTTGGTGTCAGCGAGAATACTCCCATTTGCTCTCTCGTCTTCCCAGCGAAAACGGAGGATGAAATGTAGACTACATTGGTGAAAGTTTTCAAGTGCCTTCAGGTGCCTCCTGTATGCGACCCATGTCTCACTGCCATATAGCAGGGTGGGGAGGACCACTGCTCAATATACATGCAGCTTTGTAGATTATTTCAGCTCCTTAAAGCTAAAGACACGATTTCGGAGTCTGCCAAAAGCTTGAGATGCACATCTGATCCGATGCTGAATCTCATCGATGTCTGCGGTGGTGGACAGGTGGGAGCCGAGATACCGAAAGTGGGCAACATTAGAGAGGGTAGTACCGGTAAGCTGGATGGATGGTGGTGTGTCTGAACTAGGGGCAGGTTGAAAGAAAATCTGAGTCTTACGTACATTCACCTCAAGGCCGAAGTGTGTATACGCATCTGCTGAGGTGTTCAGGAACTCCTGTAGGTTGTGTTCAGTGTGAGCAACAAGGGTGAAGTCGTTTGCATACTGAAGTTCAGTAATGGAAGCTGTTGACACCTTTGTTCTTGCCTGGAGTTGTCGTATGTTGAAAAGTCCTCCCTTTACCCGGTACTCGATGTTCAACCCGCTGGCTAAATTGGCACTGGCACGAGGAAGGAAGGCAACCAAGAAGATTGAAAAGAGAGGTGGTGCCAGTACACACCCTTGTTTAACCCCTGTTTGGATAGGGAAGAACTCTGACTGGGTACCATTGTACAGGACACTGCCATTTATGCCATTGTGGATTTGCCTCACAATGGCGATGAATTTTGGTGGGCAGTCAAAACGGCTGAGGGTCCACCAGAGGGCTTCCCCGTTGAACAAGTCGAAGGCCTTGCTTAAGTTGATGAAAGCCATGTACAGGTTACGACACTGTTCTCTGCACTTTTCCTGTATCTGGAGGGCAGCAAAGATCATGTCAGTGGTGCCACGTGATTGTCTAAAACCACATTGAGATTCTGGGAGGAAGTTTTCCACCTCAGGAAGTATGTCTGTTTAGGAGGACTGGGCAATAATCTTGCCAGCTACGGTCTCCCTTGTTCTTATAAATATTGACAATGGAGGTGTCTTTAAAAACTTGGGAGATTTCCTCCTTTTCCCATATATTCTCCAGAAAGAGTGAGACGGCTTGCAAGCAGAGGTCCTCCTGCTTTATACACCTCAGCTGGGATTCCATCAGGCCCTGAGGCTTTGTTATTTTTCATCTGTTTGATAACAGTAGCTACCTCATCCAGGGATGGAGGATAGCTGAGGTGGGTCAACTCTGAATGCTGATGGACCTGCTGGGTAGTCAGGACATCCACATCGGTGTTTCGGTTGAGCAGAGAATGATAGTGCTCTTTCCAGCACTGAATGAGACCTTCAACGTCTTTAATTATGAGGCTACCATCAGATGAGCGAAGGGCTGTGCCATGAGTGACTGGCCGTAAAATGTTTTAGTGGAAATGAAAAATTTGCGCATCTTGTGCTGCTCTGCAAGTTTTTGAGCTTCACATGCTATATTTTTAAGCCAGTAGTTCTTTAGATTGCAAAGTTCCCACTGGTCATTCGCTTTCTTCTTGCAGAAGGTATCAGCTTTGGGCTGAGACTGAGGGTTGTTTTGCCAGTCAGTAAAGGCAGCAAATTTATCATCGATGAGTACTTTAATTGCCAGGTCATTTTCATCAATCCAGTCCTGGTGTATTCTTTTGATCTGGATGAGGGTCTCTCGGCAGGTTTTTTTCATAACAGTATTAAGAGTATCCCATTCGGCACTGGGATTCACGTTGTTTGTTGTTGGGTTGTTTATAAGGCCATGTTCGAGCTGCTCTCTGAAAGAATGTGCTACTGGATCCTCCAGAACCTTAGTGTTAAAACCTCTTCTGGAGGCTTGCTGCCTTCGCCATTTTGGGGAGACGTGAAGTGAGAGCTTGGATCTGACAAGTCAATGATCAGTGTCACAATGGTCTGAGCCACGCATGGCACGGGTGATGAGGATATCTCGGCGATCTCTTTCTCTGACAGTGATGTAGTCAATGAGATGCCAGTATTTGGATCGTGGGTGTTGCCACAAACTCTTGAACTTATCGGCCTGCCTAAACAAGGTACAGTATTGGTGATAGTGAGGTCGTGTGCAGCACACTTGCTAAGGAGGAGTAGGCCATTGGGATTACACTTGCCTTGTCCATTTCTCCCTATGGATCCCTGCCAAATGTTTGCATCTCTGCCAACTCTGGCATTGAAATTGCCAAGGAGCACAACCTTGTCTTCTCTAGGGATATAGGTTAGCACTGTCAAGGTTAGCAAAAAAGGCCTCCTTGATGTAATCCTCTGCATCCAGTGTTGGGGCGTATGCACTGATAAAGAAGGCATGAAGTGAGTGATTCAGTGGGACTCAAAGCGTCATGAGGCACTCGTTGATCCCAATTAGCCTGTGTAGAATGCGTTGGCGGATGGCAAAGCAAACTCCATAAATGCGGTTTCTCTCCGCAACAAGCTTACCCTTCCAGAAGGTGTAGCCAGACCCACGTTCTGTGAGTTGGCCCTCATCTGGGAGCCGGGACTCACTGATGGTTGCTATGTCGATGTTATACCTAGCCACTCTTTTGCCACAGGTGCAATTCTTCTTTCAGGACGTGCATTTGTGCCAGTATCCAGAAGGATCTTGACACTCCATGCAGCGACCATAAGAGGTTGTATGGTTTGTTTTTGTTTGGATCTGTTATTTTGGTTGTGTTTTCAATCGCATAAAGATGACACTGGGTGCGGTTGTCCAGTCAGGTTGGGTTTTTAGACAGGCTATGTTTAGGGCACCTTTTCTAGCCCCCTCCCATGCAGGGTGAGCAGAGTGGGTCCTCGAGAGGGCTGCTCAGTCGCACAGACAGGGCCGGATTGCACACCTGCCTAGATCCCAGTGCATAAATGACCATTTTATCTGTGTCGCCCATGTGCAGAGTTGTGACTAGAGATTCCCGGCAGTCATCTCTGCCTGTCCCCTTCACCATTCGTCCGTCGACATAGGAGTTTTAGGGGTATAGGGATTTTGATGATGATGAAAGGTTTGATGAGCTGGATAATGGCTGCGTGTGAATTGATTTATGTGGTGAGGCAGGGGCATAGACTGCAACCACACATCTTGGCTCTCCCTTTTCCTGATCCAGTAGTGCAAGTGTTGCAACGACTGGGGAGAGGGAGAGTCACAATGGACTGCCGATAGCCCAGTTTGTGGGGTTTTGAATTAGTATCCTGTCTATCAGGCATTGCCTTTGTCAGCCGGTGTAGTAGTTGGATTTTCATGTTGGTCACCTCTTCCACCTACACCGCCGTTGGGGTCTTGTTGGAGCTCTGGGTCTGCCTGATGCAGGGCTCCACCGCAGATTTTTCGCTCGAGGTTTACTCCTGTAGCCTTATTCCTACCAAGGTTAATTGGCAAGGCAGTAAGGCGGTGGTTGGTAGGCGCCAGGACGTGTCCACATGCCAGTGGGTCTATGCGCCGTCCCTCTGGGGCCCACTGTTACTCCGAGATCCTCTGCTGTTCTAACCTGGGCCCACGAGGCACCCAGTTACTGCGTGTTGCCACGAGGAGGCACAGCAGGAGTCTTGATGGTGAAGAGGCTGTGTACTGGCAGGGGAGGACTTATGCAAGTTGTTTCCCGGTTCGCCCCGAGGGCTAACCAGCGACGGCAGCTGAAAGCGAGGAGCAAGCAGTGCTTGCACCTTAATACTAACATAATGCTGCCACTCTAGATGCATTTCACCACCCTGTGTGTGGCTGCAATCACACACACACACACACACACACACACACACACACACACACACACACACACACACACACGCAGGAATTAAGACAACAAGCATCCAGTGAGGGTCTTGTTCTGTGACTGCATGGAGGCGAATTAGAAGATCAGCTGTTGAGGAGCTTATCGCTTGGCAACACAGGTGCATGTTACCACTCTTTTCCACTCCATCTCTCTAATAAGAACATAAGAATGGAGGAAACTGCAGCGGGCCTATTGACCCATACTGGGCAGTCCCGTTTATACCCAACCCCTATTGCTCATATAAGCATCCAACCTATGTTTGAAGCTATCCAGCGGATTCGAGTTAATGATGATATTTGGTAACTTGTTCCATTCATCCACTACTCTGTTTCCAAACCAGTGTTTACCTATTTCAGGCCGAAACCTAAATATGTCTAATTTAAAACCATTGTTGCGAGTTCGCTCCTGGTTGGATAGTTTGAGTACCTTTGTAATGTCCCCTTTGTTTAACCCTGACTTCCATTTATACACCTCTATCATGTCGCCCCTCACTCTACGTCTCTCGAGGGAGTGCAAATTAAGATGCTTTAACCTGTCACTGTACTCAAGGTTCCTAATGCCCGGGATTAGTCTTGTCATTCTCGTCTGGATTCTTTCCAAGGATTCTAAATCCATTCTGTAATAAGGTGACCAGAACTGAACTGCGTAACCCAGGTAAGGTCTCACAGGCGCTAGATATAATTTTAAGATGACCTCGCTAGTCTTGTAACTAACACTCCTTTCTATGAACCCAAGTACTTAAATTAGCCTTGTTACGAGCAAAAACACTTTGTTTACTTGGTTTAAGATTCCTACTTATCATTACTCCGAAGTCTCTGTTTACATATCCTATACTGAGTACTTTACATTTGTCCACACTGAATTTCATCTGCTATTTTTCCGACCATTCGAAAAATTTGTTTAGATTGTCCTGTAGTTTTGCAGAGTCCTCGTCAGAAGTAATTACACGTCCTATTTTAGTGTCATCAGCAAATTTACTTAAGTTGCTGTCTATGCCGATATCTATGTCGTCTATGTATATAATAAATAATAATGGTCCAAGTACTGAGCCTTGGGGAACTCCACTAGTGACATTGCTCCAATGCGATTTAGTGCCGTTTATGCTCACTTGCTGTTTCCTGTCCAGTAACCACGCCCTAATCCATTTAAGGATATTACCTTTGATGCCATGCACTTCTACCTTTCTTATTAGTCTTTCGCGGGGGACTCTGTCGAAGGCTTTGCTAAAGTTGAGATATACCACATCATAATTGTGCCCCTCGTCCACCGTTTCGAAAACTGATGAAAAGAATGTTAATAGACTAGTTAGACATGAATGCCCACTTGTGAAGCCATGTTGGGAATCATTGATCAACTTCTGCTTTTCCAGGTGGTTTCGAATAGAGTATGAAATGATTGATTCTAGTAAATTGCCTACTATTGATGTTAGAATGATTGGGCGGTAGTTAGAGGATAGTGATCTATCCCCCTTCTTGAAAATCAGTATTACATTCGCTATCCTCCAGGATTCTGGTACTACACCTGTTTTTAAGGACATAATAAACAACTTTGCTAAGGGCATACTAAGCTCTTCCTTACATTCCTTTAATAACTCTGCCAAATATCTCATCGGGACCAGGTGACATATTAGGCTTCAGTTTGTCTATTTGCTTATTAACATTTTTACTAGTCACTACTATCTCGCTTAATGTGTTTTCTTCACTATCTCTGAATAGAGTCAGAGCCTCGGGTATCATGTTTAAATTTTCGGTGGTGAAAACTGTTGAAAAATATTTATTCAGATTATTGCTCATTTCTCTGTCGTTATCAGTTAGCCCGCCGGTATCTGACTGTATTGGTCCAATCTTATCTCGTGTTTTAGTTTGATACATTTGGTAGAATCCTTTGGGGTTTGTCTTCACCTCCCTTGCTATCTTCAGTTCATTATTCCTCTTTGCTTTTCTTATCTCGGTCTTAACCCTACCTGCCAATACCTTATAATACTCCCGGAGGTAAATTTCCCCACAGTTTATCCTTCTACCTATAGCCTTCCTTTGGTCAATAATGTTCTTTAAATAATTATTTATCCATTTAACGTCATTGTTGTCTGATCTGAGTTTTTTGTATGGTATGTTCTGCCTTTGTGCATTAAGTAACTCATAATTTAAATTGTTGTGGAACTCGACAATCTCAGATCTCGTTATCAGGTCGGTGTCATCTGTCAGGTTCACGCCCAAGCGCGACACCCCCTCTCTCAGCTGCCTCTTTAAACTATGAAAGTTTGCCTTTCTGAAATCTGGGACTTTAATGGAATTTTCCTTGCATCTGACCTGAAAATCTAACTGGAATCTAATTTCTTTGTGATCGCTGTTTGCAAGTTCATTCCCTATCTCGACATTGCTAATGAGGTTTTCTCTGTTCGACAGAACTAAATCGAGTATATTATTACCCCGGGTTGGTTCGGTTATATGTTGACTTAGGACATGTCCTGGATCGTTTCGAGGAAATCCTCTGATACTGAGTTACCCGTAAGGTCAGGCCAATCTATTTGGCCAAGGTTAAAATTGCCTACTATACAGACTTTGTGGTGTATGGAAGCCCTGCGCATTTCATCCCAGATAAGTCGCTCGTTAACTCTATCAAGATTGGGAGGTCTATATATTACTCCTAAGATTAATTTTTCCCCACCGTCGATTAATTCTATCCAAATTATTTCTGTATTCTGCTCAGTTTTTATTTCCTTATTTATTTCACCCTTCAGATTATCCCTGACATAGATTGCTACTCTGCCTCCTTTCCTGGTCTGCCTATCAATATGGAACAATTTGTAACCCGCAATTTGGTATTCGACCGGTAACTCATGTGAGTCCAGGTTGATCCATGTTTCAGTGAATGTTATTATATCGATGTTTTCGGTACATACCAAGGCCCTAATATCATCCATTTTGTTTCTCATACTTCTACTGTTCGCGTAGTAGACATTTAAGTTAGTCGTGTTCTGAGTCCTCTCTTTACCGTGTTTAGGTTTAAACTCCCTGTCTGCCTTAGTTTTGTTGTCATTCCTAACACTATTTCCCTGTAATCTTTCACTTTGTTTACCTGCTCCCACTGCAGTCTCCTCCACCCCCGTGCCCATATATTCCCCTAGCAGTTTAAAGGCTTCGATATCCTTTGAACTGCCCTCTTGAGAGACCCAGCCAGGGTTGCCACCCCATCCCAAGACAGGTGCACCCCATCCCTAGCATAAAGGCCCCTTCTGCCGTAGAAGTTGTCCCAGTTGTCAATGAATGGGACTGATATTGACTTGCAATATCTGTCAAGACGGTCGTTGACACCAACCGCCCTTGACAACCATTCACTGCCAACTCTCCTTCTAGGCAGGACACCGCATGTGATAGGGATCCCTCCCCTAGTTCTAATACTATCTATAGCTGCCTTGAACTTATCAAGAAGCTTCTCACTCCTACACCGGCCAATATCATTGCCTCCTTCACTGAGGCAGATAATGGGTTTGTTCCCATTACCAGACAAGATATTGTCCATCCTGTCAACTATATCCCCCACCCCAGCTCCTGGCAAACACACCCTCATCCTATTTATGTTTTTACCACAAAAGGTCCTGTCCAAGTACCTTACCTGTGAGTCACCAACAATTAAAGTTTTTATACCTTCCTTGTCAGCCCTGTCCCTGACTGTACTAACGTCCTATTCGTCTATCAAGGGGCTGAACGAGTTGGTACACTTAGCTGTTGATGTCGTTGTTTACGTATCCTTGGTGTGTCTTCTCATCACCATTTTGGTCTTCCCTCTCCTCACAACCTTCCACTCGTCTGAGTTATCGTCAGACACGGGCTTTCCTTGTCTCGCCTCTTCCTTCAACCTCGCCATCTCTTCCTTGAATTTCATCCTCACCATCTCTTCCTTTGATTTCAGGTTCTCCAACGTGACCATCTCCAGCTTGGCCAACAAACTCGCACATCCCAGACAACACATAGCACTGGCCATATCTGATAATTATCCCTCGGGAGCTAACCCTGCCGTGACCTTTCCCCTAGTGAGGTCAGAACACAACTGAGTGAGGTCAGAACACAACTGAGTAAGGTCAGAACACATCACCCAAACCTTTCTGCTTTCTCACTCGATATTTTAAAATGTTATGTAATGTAATGTTGAAGGGATACAACTTTGCTCATTTATACTTATACTTATCACAATCTCCCTAAAAATACTTTAGGTTTTGTGTTCATTCAAGAGATATTCAGGTCATGAGAACCACTAATCCTCCACCCAAGAAAGGGTGACATGACATTCCATCAGAAGGTTAGTACAGTAATATGAGACCACTAATCCCCCACCCTACCTCCACCTGACATTTAGTCAGGCCAGGTCAGGTCTACCCCTCTCTGCCCCTGCCCAAAAAATACTTTAACTTTCATCTTTATTCAAGATATTATCAGAAAATTCTCTCGATTTTCAACCTCGGAAAATTTGTTACCAAAGCCGGATTTTTTTTTTTAAATTCCGGCTTTGGGAATGATTTTCCGAGGAAATTTCAATTCCGGCTGTTGGAGATTTCCAGGTTTGAGAGATTCCGGCTAACGGAGATATTACTGTAGTATATAAACATAACCCTCTTCATATATACAATACTTTTTTTTTAAAATTCATCTACATGCACACACAATCCTATATACATATGTGAAAAAAAAATTATCATAAGTTCAGAAACATAAATGGAATAAGCATTTCTTCGTGAGCCAGCGAAAGTTAGCAGGATGAGCTGGGGAGACTTATGTTATGGTTATTATTCAACTCATAATTTTGTGTAGATCGACTTAGCTTTCTTCACTCAATTAAATGCACACACACAATCCTACACACATAATGTGGCAAAAATATAAAAGAAATAACTATCATTAGGACAAAAAATAAATGGAATAAACATTTCTTTGAGTGTGAGAGCAGGATGTGGGAGCGTTGTTAAAGAAGGAGAGGTGACTGGGCTGGGTTGATAAGGCAAGGTTAGAGGGCAGCCACACATGACATAACCAGCGTCTAAACAAATGGCAGCTGTGTTAAATTTGGTTTAGCTTTTCCTTAATGATATTAGCTCACATTTTCATCTAGATAGTATTTTATTAATATTATTAATATGTTAGGTAGCATATTACAGCAGTTGTTTACTATTTATATTTAGTTATTGAGTTTTGGTTTTCTTGTTTATGAAGTGATTTTGTGTTTTGGTGTACAGTATAACATTAGGGTATTTTTGTCACTGGGGAACCGAACTCTATTTTTTCATTTATTCTGTTATTCAAGATACAAAAATTCACATATTTTTTACCTATCCTATTTGTATATCGAGGGATACCTGTATAATATATAACAAAAGGAATACTTAGATGCTTTTAACCCCTGCAATACATCAGTCCAAACCCTTCCATTATCTAAGGCATAGTTACCTGTAGCTGTGGTTCTCTCGTTGGGTGGGAACCATACAGCTGCTATCATTGGCGGAGCTGCCATGAGCAGGGTTCCCGCAATGCCAACCATTATAGCGCATATATGACACATACTACAGAAGGAAATTAATGTTATCAAGAGGCTATAGCGGGTACTTTGTAGTGATTATGGTACAATGAAAAGGTCAGGTGAAGCATAAGTATGGAATCACACCCTAGGAGAGAATACAGCTTTCTCCATCTTGAACCCTAGACTAAGACTTTGTACATAACAATACTCCAAGAGAAAATATTCTGACTTGAGGCATCTTCTAAAATGATAAACTGACCTGCCATTACAAGGAGTTACATCTTTCTCTTAAGCAGGATGATGTTCCAGAAGCTAAGATAATACTGTATTCCCATACCAGAGGCAGATCCAGGAATATCAAAAGGGGGACCCAAGAAGTTGTGGGTGGGGGGAACATGGCGAGCACAGCGAACCCACTCAGCCAGGGTTTTTTTTTTTAAATCTGACCAATATCATGGGCATTTTGAGGATATTTTGAAGCCATGTGCACTTGATGTGAGGAGATATTCTGAGGTCAATAGCAATTACTTTTTACTAAAAAAAAATGCCTGAGTGCAATACAGTACTGCATTAAAGAAAAAGTATTGGAATATTCTGATGAAAAGAGGGGGTCTGGACCCCAAAGAACCCCTCTGGATCTGCCCCTGCATAATGATGAAACGAATTTGAGCCTGGAGCAATTTTATTTTTAGGGGAATTTCTGGTCATACACAGAATCACTTCTCTTTTATATACTCACACAGTGTTGAATAGTTGCCCAGTAATAAAAGAAATTAGTAGTGTTTTCTAATCAGTTTTCATAGATAAGTTTAAAAAAGTACAGATGGGTACTAGCAGGTTACATAAACTGAAATGACCATACAGTACAATCAATGAGCATGGTAAAATGAAAAATCAGTTACCTGGAAAAACTGTACAATATGGCACATGTAGCACAAGCAATTTAGCTGGATTTTTCAAGATATTAATAATAAATCTGGTGATCACTGAAACAGGAAGAAAGATAAAAGATAAAAAATACAGCACTGTGAAGTGAGTTGCTGATAACGTAAAACAAGGAATACTCAAATGATGGGAACAAGCCAAATTGGTGTAAGGAAGTTAATTAACCACTTGTGTATAGGATCCCCTCTCCAGTGAACAAAATTGTCTGGCATTAGCCAAACCAAATATTAAAAAAGGCAACCCTGTAATGGAGGGGTTAAGGCCTGTATTCTCGTAGGTTAATGACAAAGGGTATAAGGAACATGATAAGGTACAACAAAGACTCAGTATTGTGCAATATACAGTATTAGGGTGTGTCATACGGAGGCGATTTTTTTTTTTTGAGTTTGAAAAATCAGCCCATGGTATTAATGATGTAGTTCTATGTGCAGAATCATGTGATATCTTCAGATTTGAAAAGTTTTCATTTTTTGCTAGGTAAATTTTAACTTGAAATCTTATGAAAATTCAGTATTCCCACCCTTTTACCAACACCACTAAATAGCTTATTTAAAGTAAAGTACATGTATCAGGTTAATTTATTAGGATGAAAATGATCCAGAATAGTGAAACGAATGATCTTGACACATTTATTAAATTTAATATTCCTTTAGAAAACAAAATCATCAAATACAAAAACCGTTTACTACTACGCACCGGTAAGTTGCTGCACACCATGAGAACATGTCTTTCTTTCTTGCTTCTGTTTTACTCATCACATCCCTTACTGACCACCTGAGCTCGATGTAGCCTTCCTCCTCTCCTGGCTGTACATCGACTGCTGGCCTCGCCACTTGTTGTACACAACGCCTATACTCTGTGCGAGGGCCAGGCAGGGACATGCATGGGGCTGTCCAGCTCTGACTTGAACATTGGTGAGGCTGCAGGTAAGAGGGGCTCACTGCCAGCCTGATGTTATCCAGATCTATGAGATCAGTGAGGGTCTTGGGCACTAGATTGACTTCAGGAGTCTTCTCCTGACCCCTGAAGGAATCACACCAACTGGATTTGTCATGCTCCAGATCCTCCTTACATAAGTCTCATATCCAAGATCTTTTGACTGCCACTCTTCTCTCCCTCCTCATCCTACTGCAGAGCATTGTCTGCAGAACTGCCTCGATGAGCATACCAGAAGATCTCCTCACAGTCAGCTCCACAATCTGAACAACCTTCCTGGCTGACCTCAGGAGCTCAAGCTGGAAGAGAACATGCCCTTGACCTTCGGAGAACGATGACTTGACCTTGGTGTTGAACCAATTTGGCAAGTAGACACTACGATGAATTGGATTAACAAGTCTCAGGTTGTGAAGGCTGGTTCCTTTCTCAGTTTATGATGAGCCACCCAAATCTCTGCAGAACCTGAGCCGTTGTAGAGCCACCTAGAATGTGAGACTGGGCCTGGCCCAGTGTGGGCAAGCCCATCAGGCATGACCCCAGTTTTGATGGCACCTGCAAATCATGTAACCATAGTACTGGTCAGTACTCAGGTTTCAATGACAGTATGTAAGCTCAACGAAAGTGGAGGCCAACTGTGATTTTTCAAAGCTCGGATTTACTTTTTAACTCAGTGGCAGAGTCCAGCATTCCTACGTAAGAGTACTGCATCACTGTTGTTTGAAAGAGTCTTGCCATCCAGCTCCTTGGATCAGATGTCTGAGTGGCAACTCGCTAGTGGAGGTCACAAACAATCCAGACCAGCTTCTCCCACCTTCTATCCACTGTATGACCCCCCTTGCCACCCCTGTGTCTCGTGTTGGTGCTGTCCCCTCCAAATTGGCCTGCAGGGTCTGGTCTACGTTCTCTTGTTTTCAGTTCACAATGTTATCTGCCACTATCTCAGCTGGTTTCCTGATGTCATCTTTCTCTGGAGGAATGCCACAAATACTTCCCTCCCGGTTCACTGCAGCAGGAGTAGTGTTCCTCCTTCACTCATGGCAGGGAACAACTTGTCAGAATCTCCAACTTTCATGAACACTTTTAGTGTCATCCCTTCTCCCATCAAAGAACAAACAATTGACCTACTTTCTTATCCCCTTATCAAACTCCTCTTCTAGGTTACTGACAAGTTTCTCCTGAGCTCTCTCCTTACTTTGTTATGATCTATCACCAGGTGAACATCATCAGGTGTTATCAAACCACCGTCAATCCAGGCAGCTGTTGCTATTCTGCAGTTTCTCTGAGACCAGTGTGGTGCCTGATGCTGGCCAAGAAGCTTTTATGCTCTTGATATCTTTCCTATTTCCCGAATCTATGCCCGGAAGGTTTGGGATCATTATTTTCTGGGTTAGGGACAAAGTCACCATTCCCTCCTGGTCAGCACTCGGATCAGCCATGGGGAAGTCACAAACTGAATCAGCTTTGACTCCAATCATCGGCCTTTTACTCCTCCCACCCTGGGCCTTCCCAAGCCCTTTTCTTCAACTCTTTCCTCTCTGTCTCTCTGCAGCCTCCTGTCTCTGGGACCCTCGGGAATATCTTGGCTAGAAATCATGAGAGCCCCTTATATACTGCCAGTCTTCTCTCTGTGCTTCTTGACAAATGCCAGTTCTATCACACAGGAATCTTCAGTCTGCTTGCAAATACAGGAGATGGGCCCTCGGATTTTACAGTCACCATCAGATTCAAACTCAGGACAGAGAACAATTTGGGCACTTGCAAGTAATTATGTCAAATAACTGGTCCAGCGTTGGCAGCCGTCCCTTTAACTGCAAGTTTTCCTCTCCCAAGAGAGATATCTCTTGCCTTTCCCAACTGGCTAGCAGTCTCACTAATCTTCTTCTGACTTGTTATGGACTGGAGGCTTGAACTGAAAGGCAAGTAGCTAGAGGTACTGTGCCAAGACAGCTTTGGTCATATCACTGGCAATGTCTTTGTTGTGTAAGTTCTTGGTTCTTTTCACTGATTTGCCTTGATTAAAACACCGTATTCTCAAAGCATCTCTCATCGTAGGCAACTCCCACTTCAGGAGCTCTCTCCCCAGACCCAAGATAGTGACTGAGATGTCGGATTTTTGGTTCCTCGCCCTGACATGCCGTTACCTAAATATTATCAACTTATAAATGCATCAGAATTGAAACAGAAAAAATATTGTTAGTTGGGTTGTTAAAGAATGTCAGTGGAAAAGCAATGTTCACTATTTAATTGTAATGCACTAATGCAGCTGTACGTTAGATTTTCGATAAATTTCACGCTAAAATTTACCTAGCAAAAGGTTGCAAAATATTGAAACTGAAATTATTTTCTGTTTATATACACTAAAATCTACCAAAAAAGTGATGGGCCATTAGTTTTAGCTGATCTTCCCTCCTATGACACACCCTAATACAGTATGGTTAATGTAAGAATAATTGAGACTGGCCTGAAAGTGTAATGTACATTGTAGTTTTTCATAAGTCAATATACTGTATATTACTTGACAGTGCAAAGTGCATGCAGTATAGGATGGAAGTTCGATTTGTCTTCACAATTTTTTTCATTAACCCTTACTAAATCAGCTCTCTAGTACTCACCTAGTAAAGAATGTTGTGGAGTTTGTAAGAATTGAAATAACCCTGAGAACAGTGCCACCAGCCACCAAAATCCCACAGCACAGCACTCCTATGCGCAACCCCTTTGTGTTCATTAGCCAACACATGGGAGTGACAAACAACACAAATGTTATTGTACCCCAGTTGGCCATCATGGCCACAGTCTCTGATCCCCAGCCTGGGAATGCTGCATTAACACTCTCACTGAGAGGACCCCAAGTGTTCCACTGTACACACTGAAATACAGAGGAACTGTCAGATCCTGTGATACAATCATGGTCTAATATATGGTAATGTACAGTCTAAGAGCAACAACCCCACAAATTCTGAGGAATAACATAGAGGATATTAATTTTTCTATTATCTTTTTAACCATACAGGTACTTTAAGCCTAACTGAAGAGTTCAAAGTTATTATGAGCTAGAAAAATAAAATGAGAACCAATGTTTGGTGATGGAATAGGATATCAGTGTACAGTATATATACACTATCAGTCTTATCCTGTTTTAGTAACTGTCTGCTAAATTCCCATCTACTCTTCATAATGAATTGTCTATTTCTTCAGATGAGTTGTCCATTAATATGGTAATTCAAAGGTTTACAATGTTTGCTTCTATCACTGAAAAATAAACACATTATTAATCTTCCTTCTAGTAAACTAAGGTAAATAATAGCAATCTCCAAGTCCTAAATTTTATCATTACATTTGTATCCCCAGTTGGCAGAGGAGCCACCATAACCATGTGGTAGCCCTTTCTTGCATCCTGATTTACAGTCCATGAAAAGGCTGCACTATTATTTTCACCTAACCTAACCACATCTACCATAATCCTAACTTACCCAAACTTAATCCTAACCTAACCTGTCACTAAATGTGTGATTGATGCTACTAACCTGAAACCAAGCCAGAACTGAGAACACCAAAAGAATCCAAAAACGACTTGGATATATCTTTATTTTTATTTCGTCTTCATCCTTATCTCCCAAGAATGGATCCTCCATATACTGATACTGTGAATGTCCTCTTGCTTGAATAACACCATCCACTACATCACTGGAAATGTCTGGTAGAACAGGATGCAAAGATGGATTCTGGTATGAGGTGGACACGGTTGGAGATATGGCAGACTGAGGAAGATCTTCTGCTCCCAATAAGGGATTTTTTTCTGGAAAAAATGCAATTACCATATATATATATATTAGTGTGATACTGTCAATCTTTAACCAACATTCATTCTCAAGCATTTAAAGTGCTACTTTATATTGTACAGTACTGGGTATACTGTATTATATTTTACAATTACAGCTTTGGAAAATGTTACTCCCATAGTATCTACAGTGTGCAGTAATCCACCATGTTACAGAAGGAATACATTCTGTTACGGGTCAGGTATGAATGTTGTAGAGAGAGTGATTGAGAAATTGATAAGGGAGAGAGTAGACATAAATGAAATGCAGTATGGATTTATGCCAGGTAGGGGATTACAGTACAGTACAGGTAGTTATGGCCAGGTAGCTACAAGTGAAATATTTAGGGAAGGAGAGCAAATTTTACTTCAAATTTGCAAGCAGGGTATCATGTAAAGTGGTATAGTGAGCAATGAGAAAGCTTATTTGTAGGGGTGCACCAGATAAGGCATCCAGCCAGATACAGCTATTCCTCGACTTACGACCTACTCGACTTACGACCACCAGCACACACGACCACCGCGCGTATTTTCTAGGACCGAAATGTTTCCGTCCCGTACGAGAGTGTCGCATGGGCTGGGTCGCCTCGTGGCTGCAGCATCCACGCCGTAGAGCGCTCAGTTGGTGTTTGGCTGTTGTTGTTGTCGGTAGTGATTGCGCTGTGTACTGACAATATTTTCGTTTCTAATTCACTTTAGAATAACTGGCAAGCGTAGAAGTGAGAGTTCTGGCGGTGCTCAGAAGAAAAGGAGACAGTCAATTACTTTTGAGATGAAAATGAAGAGAATAATGCAATATGAAAATGAAAAAACGGTAGCAACCATTTCACGCGACCTAGGCTTCTCTCACTCGACGATATCAACAATTTTGAAGGACAAGGAACGTATTCGTGAGGTAATGAAAGGATCAGTACCTATAAAGGGAACAATAATAACGAAAAAAAGACAAGGTCCTATTCATGAGATGGAAAAATTACTTGTGATGTGGATGGAAGACCAAATACAAAAGCGTGTGCCCTTAAGCCTTCTAACAATACAGGCTAAGGCAAGAAGCGTTTTCGAAAGCCTGAAGGAGCAGACAGGAGATGAGTGCGACCAAACCTTCACAGCAAGTCATGGGTGGTTCCAAAGGTTTAAGAACTGCTACAGTTTACATAGTGTAAAGGTGAGTGGAGAGGCAGCAAGTGCTGATGTTGGTACTGCCGATGCTTTAATGGAGGAGCTAGATCGTGTCATCGCGGAGGGAAATTATTTGCCTGAACAAATATTCAATGTGGATGAAACTGGCTTATTATGGAAGCGCATGCCAGAACGGACATACATCCACAAAGAGAGCAGATTGACCAGAGTAGAATAAACATTAGCTCCTACCTCTGCACCGCGACCTCATTTTTGGGTCTGGTAAACACAGCTGTGAGCGCTAGCTCCCAAATTTGGGATGTTTTCGAGCCTATTACATTATCTGAAGGATATACTGTATAGACTTACCTACTTGTGTATAAGGACCTGAGGATAAGATAAGTATCGTCAAGCAACTTTGGTGTTGGGAACTTACTGTTTACCTTACGAAAATCACTGCTCGGGGTCCCATCACTACTGGCTGGGTGTTGTGGGATGTCAACATTGCCCCATGGAAAGCGAATTTTCGCTTAAGAACTCTACATGGAAGAGTAAAGAAAAGATAGTATTGGACGAAGTTCTTGAAGACCTTGAGTTGAGTAGTGATGAGTCTAATACGAGTGATGAAGCACAAGGGAAGTTCGAAAGTGAGAAAATACAGCTACAACACGAGGTAGTGAAAAAGAAAGAAATTTCTAAAAGAATGAGGGAGACAAGCTGGCAAGGGGACAGTGAAAGCAAAGAAGTGAGAGAGGAGAAGAGACAAAAACATCTAGGACAAAAAACGTGTGTGGGTGGTAATAATAATGGAAATAACAGAAAGGAGATAGTGGAGAATGGATCAAGAACAGAGCGAAGTATGGAATTTGAAGGAAGCAGACAAGAACACACACAAGGTGAAGTTGGTCGTGTCAGGAAGAGATTAATTTTTCCACAGTCATGCCCGATGACCTTCCTTGAAAAATTAAAATGGGCAGTACAACTAGGACGGGAGCATCGCAGCTTTGAGCCTCTTTTGAAAGAAGGCATACACAAGCCTTATCTTACAGTGGGGACCATGGAGGCTGTGGAAATGTTGACAACTGTTGGGTACAAGGGATTACTGATGGTTTTGCCAGAGGAGAGAGACATACTACTTACAAAGGATATAATCTTCAGGTACCCTGTAATACTAGATCCAGAATACTTATTGGATGACGAAAGATTTGTTTGGGTCAAGAGGCATTTAATAAGGGGCGAAGAGAGAAGCCAGGTTATTGTTCTAATGAGAGGAAAGGTTCCAGAGAAAGTGTTCATCACAGGAGCAGGGTATAGGAAGGTGGCACTATATGTGGAGGGACCAATAATGTGTCTCAAGTGTTGCAGATGGGGACATAAGGCCTGGAGCTGTCAACTGGACTCACGTTGTAGATTCTGTGGGAAGAGGCACGAATCTAGCAACTGTAAGGACAAGATCAAAGCAGGAGAGAAAGTGAAGCCTTGTTGTTGTAATTGTGGTAAAACTCACAATGCTAGTTCAATTGCATGCGAGATGAGGCCACGTATGAGAAGTGACCAACAAAGGAATTATTCAGAGAACACTGAAGAAGTAGCTGTGGTTTGACAGTGACAAGACAGCAGGAGAACACACAGACAGTGGAGACAGTGATTCCTGAGAATGCCTGGCATGAAGATTCAAGAAGGATAAGGACTGCGCTTGCGGCCGGAAGCATTCTTGATGCCAGGAACAAACAGAGTAATAAACAAGTAGCAAGTGAGAGTAGTGGTGCAGCCCTCCAGGCTAGTGATAAAACTGTGCAAGAAATTCTGGGAGAAGAGGTGCTTAAGATGTTTCAGCTTTTGCAAAAGTTAGGTCAGAAAATAGAAGTGATAGAGAAAAGACTTGATACAGTGATAAATAAAGAAAGGGAAAACAAAGCTGTGAATAATGTAGAATTAAAAGGGAAAGAGGAAAGTGAAGAGCTCAAGCCTTTGAAAAATTCAGTGCTTAAAATAAGTATTAAAGGGAAGGAGAGGAAAATAAAGGATTGTGTAGTGCAGGGAGCAACAACTGAAAGTTTTAAAAAGGTGTTGGTAAAGTGTAAAGATGCTGATAAAGAAAAACTTTTGAGGAAATGGGAATCTGTGCAGGAGGATTGGGCCTTCTTAAAGAATCTGATTGGAAAGGATATAAAATGTGTAAATATTAATCCTGGATCTAGCTAGCCTTAAGATAATGTCCTGGAATGTTAATGGTCTACAAAATAGAGTGACAGATGTACATTACTTTACCCTTAAAAATAATATTGACATAATTACCCTTCAAGAGACTGGGGACAGGAAAGGCGACCTGCTTAAACTGTCTGGATATAAGGGATTTCATCTCTATTCGGGTGAAGGTATAAGAGGGGTCTCAACATACATTAAGAATTCCATACCAGCAGAACTAGTTGGAAGCCCAAGTAGAGTACAAGGAATAGAAAGTGTCTGTATAAAGTTATATTTGAAGGAAGGAGAATTGAACATAGCAAATTTGTATATTTCTGGAGGCTGTTTTGACCTCAACTTCTTACCAGATTGCATGTTTTTGGACTCAACTTTGGCTGTAGGCGATTTTAATGCTCGACATCCAAGACTCGAAACAATGGGGAGAATTAATAGTAATGGTATAAAATTTTGGCAATTTTTACAAGATCACCCAGATGCTTACTTGTTAGGAAATAAGGAAGTGACTCATATTAAAGGAGGAAGGTTAGACTATGCTTGCATGATAAGCAGTCAGGGAGTCCAGGGAGAATGTGAGATAATAAGGGAGCTAGTCAGTGACCATTTTGTTGTGTATGTTCAATTACCATTAGGGAAGAGACAGGTGAGATATAGGAGGAAGAGATTGAAACTAAACAAGGATGACACAGAAGTGTTTACCCAAAATATAGAGAAATGGTACAGAAATTATACACCAGTCTGTATGGATAGCTTTTATAATGACTTAGTTGGGGAGATAGAAAGATATTTAACTTAGTCAACACAGAAAAAAATAAATGATAAGAGACATGGGGCTAGGAAACACTGCTATACCAATGACAAAATGTTGAAGGGATGGACACAAATGTTAAGGGCAGCACATAAAGATTGGGTAAAGAATGGTAGAAGAGAAGAAGATAGGGAAATCTTCATGGATATAGCCAAAATATGTGGGCAGACTAGGAAGGAGGCAAGGGAGAAATATTGGCAAGATTTTGCACAGCACATTGGGGAGAGTAAAAATCTCAAAGATATATGGCAGGATATTAACAAAATTAGAGGAAAAAGGAGTAATTTTATTAGCCATCCTCATCCAGAGGAAGAAGCTAATAAACTGGTTGACAAATGGGCTAAAGCTGCTAGTGTTGCCTCCCTGCCTAACAGGACAATAGAAGCATTAGATGAGTGGCAAAATGAAAGAAGAAGATTTATTTCATCAGCTCTAAATATTTGTGATGTAACATGTGTAGATATTACTCAAGATGAGTTATTAAATGCTGTTAAAAAAGGAAAATCTACAGCACCAGGCGAAGATGGTGTGACATATGAAATTTTGAACTGCTTAGTTGGTATGGAAAATAGTCCATTATTAGATTTATTCAACATGAGCTATACAGAGGGTAGATTACCAACAGAATGGAAGAAAGCGATAGTTATTCCTTTCCCTAAGGCAACTGGTGGATACAGGCCAGTGTCTTTAACATCTTGTTTTTCCAAGATGATGGAGAGAGTATTATTAAATAGGCTTGTATATATTGTGGGGGAAAATCTATCTTGTAATTTATTTGGTTTTTTGGAAGGGAAATGTGCTTCAGACTGTGTTATAAAATGTTTATCAAATGATGCAGACAGATGTAGAGTTTTTGTGGATTTACAAGGAGCATTTGATAAAGCTCACAGTGAAGTAGTTATGAATGAACTGGCTGCTCTAGGGGTATCAGGAAAGTTGTTACACTGGATAGGTGACTACTTGCATGGAAGGAGAATCTGTGTATGGTATCAGGGATGTTTGTCTGAGGAAAGAGCACTTGAACTAGGCACTCCCCAAGGGGGGTATTGAGTCCAATGTTATTTAATGTGTTAATGAACAAGATAGCCTCACACAAATATCCCAAAGGAGTTGTAACCATCATTTATGCAGATGACATCTTATTTCAAGGAAACTCTGTAAAAAATTTGCAGATTGCATTAAATAATTTTAGTGTTCTTTCTCAAAAGATGGGCTTAGTTATCAATGAAGAAAAAACCAAGTGTGAATGTAAAGGAAGAGGAACTGAATCCGTTTTTCTAAATGGAAAAATTGTTGAGAAAGTGTCAAAGTATAAATATTTAGGAATGTATATTGGCTTTACTAGTGAAAGTAAAGAGGCAGAAATATATCATGTCCTCACTCAATGTAGAGCAAGATTACAGCCCTTGAAGGCTCTAGCATGTTGTGGTAAAGGTGCTGGGGTACCCATACTGAGAATGATGTATATTTCTACCATAAGATCACTTATAGACTATGCAGCACCTGTCCTCTCTTGTACTGGTGAAGGAAGGCTACGGAAGCTTGAGATCATGCAAAATGAAGCAATGAGAATAATTTTAGGGTGTCAAAAGAATGCAATGATTGAGATAATGAAAATGGAACTAAGGTTACAGAGCATTTCACAGAGGGTCAATGAAATTAATACAGTTGCAGCAGTTCGATTAATGAGAGGGAACAGTGGGGGTAAATTTGTACAAGATATAAATGATGGTTTAAAAAATAAAAGGACCTTCTGCAGGCAAGGCAAGAGAGGATACATGAATGGATTAGTAAATATTATTAAAAAATGTAATCTGGCAGACTGGTGTACAGCTGTTCAGAAAAGTTGTATGAATCCACCCTGGGAAGAACGAGAAGTAGAGTTAGACGTAGTGCCTCTCACAATGAAGAAATCATTACATGAACCAGAACAGTTAAGGGCTTTATATGGGAATAAGATTAGTAATTTGCCTAAAATAAACACATTGCATGTATATTGTGACGGTTCAGTTATGTCAAGTGGCAGGGCAGGGTGCGGGATCCTTATAAGACAGTACACAGAACAAGGAAATGATGACATCAAAATTGGACTTCGGTTGAGCAGTTTAATTTCATCAACACAAGCTGAGTTATATGCAATATTAGTAGGATTGGAAAATGTTGTAAAGAGGTATAAAGATGCATATTTTTTTGTTGATAGTAGGGCAGCTTTGGATTCTTTGAACAGTGGGAGTCCAGTCTTTGGACACATTATTGGTTCATGTAGAAAATTAGTAAATACAATAAGGAAAAATGGCCATAATGTTCAATTTGTATGGGTCCCTTCACATGTGGGGATTGGTCTTAATGAAGCAGTAGATATAATAGCAAAAAGAGCCACGGAAAAGGCCGAGATCGACATAATATGTACTAAAACCTTGAAGCAATTAAGGAGCAAATTATGGAAAATACAATCAATAGAAGATAATTTCAAAAGGAATGAAATATACGAGAAAAGTGAAACAATGAAACATTACCATCATGTTCTCATAAACACAAAATTTACATATGGGAAAGGTAGGAGTAGGTGGAAAGATTCAGTGTATATGAGGTTAAGATTAGGATATAAATATTATTGGGAACGTGGAGCTGAGAGAAGTGAACAGGATAAAGAATGTACAGTTTGTAGAACATCCAGATCCCATACCCTGCCACATTATATACTGGAATGCCCATTGCTTAATGTATATAGAAATGCCCATATAAATAATGTCCCCATGCAAATAGAGTGGATGTTTGGAAATGGGAAAATATATGAAATATTAAAGAAATATAGAAATTTTGCATCTAGAATATAACTATGTATTATAACTAATTATATGAAATATTAGGGATTTATGTGAGTCCTGAGAGGGACATTTCTGGACTGGGGTGAGGATGACTTATGTCACTTCATCCCTTTGAGATGTATTAATGTTTTTTGTATCTCAATAAACGTATCAATCAATCAATCAATCCAAAAGAGGCGAAAATAATAACGGGATTCAAGGCATTCAAGGACCGAATCACACTTCTGTTGGGGGTGAATGTAGCTGGTTTCAAGATAAAGCCCTTCATGATATATCATTCAGAGAACCCAAGAGCTTTTAAACATGTTAGCAAGCACACACTGCTAGTGTTTTATCACACTAATAAGAGGGCATGGATGACCCTAGTACTGTTTGAGGATTGGTTCCTGAGTTGTTTCATTCCACGAGCCAAGGAGTACTGTCTGCAACAACGGATTGCGTTCAAGATTTTACTAATTTTAGGTAATGCTCCGGGACACCCACCACACCTGGACAACCTGCACCCTGATGTTAAGGTAGTCTACATTCCACCTAACACTACCTCTATCATCCAACCCATGGATTAAGGTGCTATTGCTGCTTTTAAAGCGAATTATTTACGTACGACCTTCGCTTAGGCTGTTGCTGCTACTGAAGGTGAGAAAACGCTCAAGAGTTTTGGAAGGACTACAACATTTTGAAATGTATAAAGAACATTAATGCAGCATGGGATGAGGTTACAGGTCAGTGCATGAATGGAATATGGAAGAAAGTCCTGAAAATATATGTGAGCAGTTTCAAAGGATTTAATGAAGTAACAAGATAGTGGAGTTGGGTAAACAGCTGGAGTTAGAAATTGATAATGAAGATGTTGAGCAGTTGGTTGAAAGTGTCGCAGAAGAGCTAAGTAACGAGGATCTTATTGAACTGGAAGCACAGAAAAATGCAGAGGAAGAAGAGAGTCAAAATGTAGAAGAAGAACCTGCACCCCAAAAAATTTTCATTGAAACAAATGGCAGAGGCATTTGCTACTATTAATAAGGGGATGCAAATGTTTGATGAAATGGATCAAAATGTTGAGCGTTTTACAAAATTTGACAGAATGATCCAAGATGCACTTGCTTGCTACAGGGAGATTTACAATGAAATGAAAAGGCAAACTGTGCAGTCTAAATTGGACATATATTTTAAGAAGTCCCCCATTGCTGTCTCCTCACACCCCATCAGTGCTGCCTCTTCACTCCCTAAAAATGATCCAATACCTTCAACAAGCAGTTTCCCCTGTATATTAACCTGTCTGAAGAAAGCGACATTGATGACCCACCCAGCTCTGTCTCCTCCTCTGCTTCATCCAATTAATGTAGTCTCCATGTATAATTAAAAAATTATGGGGGCCCATTAAAGGTAGTGCACAGTAACACTGTATCCATTCTTCATTATTGATTACTTTTACTGTACTGTATTTAATTTTAGATTTTATATGTATTATTTTTTGCATTTTCGACTTACGACCTGGATTTGGGTCCCTAACCCCGTCGTAAGTCAGGGAGAAACTGTATTTTGTAAAGCAAATATCAAGTACCATCCAGATACCTCTCTTATCCGGTTGGATAATGTGATAATAACCGTTTAGGTTACTACCAATATAAAAAGGTGGGTTAAAGATTTTTTTTTATTATATATTTGGAGGTCGGTCGGTCTGTCTGTCTGTCTGTGTCTGCCTCTGCATTTGTCTGCATATCACTCCCCTCCCAAATATATTATCGTCTTGACCCATAGATGGTTCTTAATTGGGTTTAATTTCAAAACATTGAGTTTTGGGGTCTAGGGACCTTTTCTCCCATCTCCAAGAATCTGAAGTTAATGGCATCTCCCAGACCATCATCAGTGGTTAATGGGGTCTACTAGAACATCATGAGTGGTTAATGGGGTCTACTATAGTGCATTTTTTCTCAGCTGAAAAAAGATGCCCCATCCTCTCCCCAAGAGTTACAGCTGATTGGCTGTTGCAAACCTGTCCAATTTTGTCCTGAAGTAATGATGTATTTCTAAATGAGTTTATTCATAATCGTTGGGATGATCGTTTCTGACGAGAAAGATAATTAGCTAAATTATATAAAGATACATATATCCATTATTTCAAACATAAGCATGTAGGAAGTTTATCAGAAGTATTATACATGAATTAACTGTGAAACTCTGGTAGCAAATTCACGCTTTCGGAAGACGCATTTAATATATACAGTACTTATTTTTACCCACAATAAGGCATACCAAGACAAATTATGTATCAGTAATACTAAATTAGGCAAAAACAACATTTTTAAAGATCAGAATTACATTGAAATATTACACGACCGTTAGCAGAGGCGGGAAAAATATGAAGTTGTTCGCAGTCATATATAATTTATTCATTTGTTATTTTTTTGTTTACTATTATTTACTTAGTATTTATTTTTACAATTTTCAACTCGGAGAGGTCCCTTTGACCTGTGAGGCCCTAAGCTATATAGCTTATCTAGCTTATACCTAAATCTGGCACTGTCACCGACCCACATCGGGGCTTGGGGGGAAAACAAAACAAAACATAAAAAAATAAATAAATAAAACAAATCAAGAGTGTGACATGATATAAGTATATGTTGTGTTGTCAATAGTAAAAGAAACAATTGAGACTGTGCAATTGTGTGTAAATGAGGCAGAAAGTCAGTCAGATCAGCAACCTGGGACTTGGTCACAATTTTTGTGATGCCATATGATTACATGAGACACATAAACACCTATGCTCTTCATTTCTTATTTTATAGTTCTACATTATCTTTTCTTTATTTCTAAGTCACATTACGTAGTAGTTTTGTAATGATTATTTCACAACTTTTATAGTTTCATTACATGTAATAATGGCAAAATGCTATCCCTTGCTTAGAATATTATTCCTTAATATCCCTCATCTAGCTACAATTTTGCTTAATGTTAGGTTTTTAGGAATGCATCCCCGTCGTTAAATAAGGGATACCTGTACTGCAGTATTCTTCACTGAAACTACACTCCCAACATGACATGTTTGCTACCACAAGGCATCTGGCTAAGGACTCGTTGGCTGGTTCAAGCAGTGCGTCATATCGGGACTAGCCAATGAGACGGAACTACGAGGTGGTGTGACGGAGGTAAGTTAGCAGCCGCGAACCATCACCCCGGCAGTCGGACTCCTAGATGGCCCGGTCAACACTTTCTGCCGTGAGCAGTGTGTGTGCTGTGGGAGTCCTGCCATGAGCAGTGTGTGCGCTGTGGGAGTCCTGCCATGAGCTGTGTGTGCTGTGGGAGTCCTGCCAAGAGCAGTGTGTGTGCTGTGGGAGTCCTGCCAAGAGCTGTGTGTGTGGGGAGTCCAGTGTGGCTGTACGTCATGGGAGTGCTGCCGTGTGGCGTGGAAGTGCTGCCGTGTGGCATGGGAGTGTTGCCGTGTGGCATGGGAGTGTTGCCGTGTGGCGTGGAAGTGCTGCCGTGTGGCGTGGAAGTGCTGCCGTGTGGCGTGGAAGTGCTGCCGTGTGGCATGGGAGTGTTGCTGTGTGGCGTGGAAGTGTTACAGTGTGGTGTGGAAGTGCTGCTGTGTGGCATGGGAGTGTTGCCGTGTGGCATGGGAGTGTTGCCGTGTGGCATGGGAGTGCTGCCGTGTGGCGTGGAAGTGCTGCCGTGTGGCATGGGAGTGTTGCTGTGTGGCGTGGGAGTGTTACAGTGTGGTGTGGAAGTGCTGCCGTGTGCCATACCAGTGTTGTGTGCTTTGATTATTAAATAGTTAAGTCCACCCGTACACGTTGTAAGTACCAACCATATTATTCTATTGGAAATAGCATAACAATCATACCTTTGCAAGTAAACAACTGAACTAATACGCACCTACAGGGTCCATTATGAAGGTCTGGTTGAATCAGGGCCTTTCACAAGGGAAGTTGGTTGTCTCAACACTAATCTGCAAACATTAAAAATCACTAAAAAGAATGTCAAATACAACTGTACTTGGTTTCAAAAACACTGTACAGCTGTTTAAGAGCATCTCAAATGTAATAAGTTTAACAGTGTCCAACTTTAGCCTCCAATTACATTATACAACTGCCAACATACACACAGTACAGTAAAGTAGTTTGACTTAAAAGACCCATACTGGTTATTGTACAACATTCCTTGTTTAACACAGTACTGTAGATGCATTCCAGATACTGTAATTACAGTGGAATCATGTTAAGCGACCACTAATTTCCCATTAAGCTTATAGGGACGTGTGCAGGTGAGGGCTAAGAGGACGAGTAACAATTAAGTGAGATGTAGAGTATACAGTTTATAAAAAGTCTATTACATGTACAGGTTGGACCTTATTAATCTGGGAAGCTTGGGACCAGACTGGTTCTGGATTTGCAAAAATTACAAACCATCGAGGACCAAGGTAAAAAAAAAAAAGGCAAAATAATGCATAAAATGTACTATTACTGGTACCAATACAACTTACATCAGCATAAATCTAGCCCAGGCTTACTGGACCTCTTTATGACAAAGTATTAGTGCTATGGCACAAGTTTACTGCACACTGGACCCTCGCTTTATGCACATTCACTAGATGGGAATCTAATATACTATAGGAATAGCAGTGTGTCTGTGTGTCTGTTCTGGCCAGCCGAAACGGCACAATCGTTTTTCATCAAACTTGGTGGAAAAATCGCATAAAATTCGTAGAGTGGAACAAACCTTGTCCCATGTCGATGGTTTCTTTAGGAAGGCGATTAACCATTTTATTTACGCTGGAAAACGATGCAAGTCTACGGACTTGGCGCACCCTCATTCGCTGTACGCTGTCAGCTAGACAGCGGTTGCGTGCTAGGCAAGCAAGAGCATTCAAACTTCCACTGGGCACGAAGGGTCCGCGATCACTTGTTCACATATATGTACAGAACTAAACAAAGAATTTATTTGAATTAGTCTGTAACGTTTAATGCCATAATATCCTCACCACGGGGGTTAAGTATACAGACTTTTCCCTGTGAAAAAGCCATAATTTTTAGCAACTTATTACTGTACTCACTTTGTACTCAAATGTACTAAGCTAAAGGACTAAAAAAAAATTCTCTTGTGCAAACTATGAAATGTTTATACTCAAATTAACAGGTAATAGGCAGCTACCAAACAGGGAGGTACTACCGCCTGGGAAGATATTGGAAGCATAATGTGTTGTCTAATGGTAGACCCTGCTGCCATATGGCTCCACAAAAATTGTGACCAAGTCCCAAGTTGCTGATCTGACTCTCTGCCTCATTTACACACAATTGCAGGGTCTCAATTGTTTCTCTTACTATTGACATCACAACATTTATATTGTTTCTCACATTTTATTTATTATTATTATTATTATTATTATTATTATTATTATTATTATTATTATTACTATTATTATCATTATCATTTTATTATTTATTTTTAATTTTTTATTGATTATAAATTTTATTTATGATGAATTATTATTATTATTATTATTATTATTATTATTATTATTATTACATTTTCGCCCCCCCCCCAGGCCCCGATGTGGGTCGGTGACCTGTGTCCGGGTGGGCTATTCCCAGTAAAAAAAAAAAAAAAATCTCTATCTTTCAAAGATTCCAGCAATGCAAGTTAGTATATTCTGCTAAGTCAAGTCAGTCTGTCACTTCTATAAAAGAAAAACGTTAAGCCTAATACCACCTTCACCCTCTAAAATCCTTATCGTCTTCTGGCAGGGTGTGTGATGTATTGACAGCCAGGAGCGGAGATTGCCAGTTGCATATTTATCAGTGAAGGGGGAAGGAATCAGGGACTCAGGATTATGCAATAGAGGGAGTTAAATTTCCACTTACAAAATGACACTGACTTGACTTAGCAGAATTTAACTTGCATTGCTGGAATTCTTCCAAGATGACATCAAAAAGGGAAGATTCAAGATCCGTGAGTCGAGCTATAGGCATACGTGTGTTGCAGTAGGTGCATACACCTCCCTTAGAACGGAAAGAGGTTTAAAGGTGGTGGCAACTTCCTAATACCGACCGTATTTTACCTCACATTTTCTTCGACTTCAAAGCCTTGCCCACTTTAAACAAGTAATATTGTTGGTAATTTTATTGATTAAAATACTCGAAAAATATAAATTTCCGTCGGAAATGCCGGTAAATATTCGTCCATTGGCTGTCCTCAGGTTTTGGTATGAGAATAGGTTTTGTGTGTATTTTTTTGGTGTGTTATTCAAAATTGTCCTTTATTTCTTGTGCAAATTAGCAATTTTTGCAAAAAATAAATTTTCATTTTAACAGAAACCACTAATTTGCACAAAAATGGAGGTCAGATTTGAGTAAATCACCAAAAACTATTCTCATACCAAAGGAATCAACCTAACCTATCCTACAAGGAGGAGGAGGAAAGGAGGAGACAAGTGACTAAGTGAGGAGTATAACCTCAGGTAAACATGGCAGGTACCTGTGGACAGCCAATGGACGAATATTAACCGATATGCCATAGAAGAAATGTCTTGGAATAGTCTGATCTATGCAAAAAATGTGTTTTTAATTAAGAAATTGAGTTGGGCCCACTTATGCAAATTTACCCATTACTGGGTAAACATTTACTAAAGTGGTGCAAGCGATTTTGCCAGCAAAAACCTTTTTTTTCCCTGCATGAATTTTGCTGCCTTTTATTGGAGATAGTTTTTTCCGGAGAAAACAAAAAACCAATGTTTTCCTAACATAACATAACCTGACCTAACCCCTTAGTGGGGGGACTAGTGGCTATATAATGTTGTCAGTATTTAACTTATCCTTGTTTAATCTAACATAATGTATTCCGCTATTTGGGAAACGCTATTTTTCAGAGTTGGGTCATGTATTATATAGCATGGTAATGTGATTCAGACGACCCACGCACTACACATTCCCCCACCCAGGGCGCTCCGTGCATGCGGTATTATAGTATAAATTATAAAAAAAGAAACACTTCCCCAAAAGAGAACATGGACACCAGCAATTCACAATAAAAATTATGGTGTTAAAGCAGTATGTTCTTGCTAGAATCGTAGGTTTTTCCTACAAAGATTAGCCCACCCGGGCACAGGTCACTGACCCACATCAGGGCCTGGGAAGAGGGGGGCGAAAATGTAGTACAGTAGTAGTAATAATAATGATGATGATGATGATGATAATAATAATAATAATAATAATAATAATAATAATAATAATAATAATAATAATAATTATAATATTAATAATAATAAATAGTTCATTGTTATGAGTGTCCGCTGTTAATTTCTGTTCTTGTATAAAATTCGTTGTTTCAGATGGTATGTGGGTGTCTCGGGCAGCTTCGCTCACTACTCGCCAACACCAGCTGAGCCCTTATTTAAGTACAGTTAACCCTCACTTTACACGGTTAATGTAACCCAGAGGGTACCGCGGAAAGCGAGAAACGCGTAAAGTGAATAACATAACATATGGGATTAATTGAAATGGAGTCCAGGCCGATCCCCAAACTCCACTTTTTGACGACACATAACTATGTTGTAGTAAAAATAACATCTTAATTTTATGATGGTACATGCGCACAATTAATACTTAAGAGAAATAGAGAAATACAGTCGCCAAGTTAATGTCCATTCAAATAATGGACACAACTCCCTCCCCCTCTTCTCACACTACACTGCTGGCTCTTCCCTCTGAGAAATTTTGGGGGAAAACCAGGTATAGTAATAAATAATACCTCAATCTAAAGTTAGGATAATATAATTGACATTGCTGGATTCCTTGTAAGACCAGGAATATTTTGAATATAAATGTCATATATTTTTCACAAAAGATAACATATTTACTCAGATTAAACATTACATCTAAAATTTGTATGTCTAATGCAAAATCTATGATGTTTATATTCAAAATGATCATCAAATTGTAAGAATTCCAGCAATGTAAATTATATTCTGGCCGGGTAATTTGTATGAATTTTATGAGCTAAAACAAATATCTTCAGTTAATAAAAAAAAAAAATATTCTTCACGACACTATCTGTCAATCAAAGTACCCCACCTTGCCTCCCCCCCTCTTCCAACCGAGCGGTCAGTCCGTCCCAACCCTCCCCCCCACCCCCACCACTCCTCCCTTCAAGAGAAGAGTGGGTGAAAAAAATAAATTTTAACATTTTGTATTAAATAATACCTCAGATTAAAGTTAGGATAATATAATTGACATTGCTGGATTCCTTGTAAGACCAGGAATATTTTGAATATAAACGTCATATATTTTGCACAAAAGATAACATACTTACTCAGAGTGAACATTATATCTAAAAATTTTATGTCTAATGCAAAATATATGATGTTTATATTCAAAATGATCATCAAATTGTAAGAATTCCAGCAATGTAAATTATATTCTGGCCGGATAATTTGTATGAATTTTATGAGCTAAATAAAAAAATTATACTTCACCGTGTAAAGGGGTACACCCACCGCGGAATGTGAGCATCCTGGGTTCTGGCAGGGCACCGCGTAAACGTGGAAACGGGGAATGTGGGACCGCGTAAAGTGAGGGTTGACTGTAATAACTTTGTTTATTACAGTATTACCCCGCCTAACGCGGTTTCACTTAACGCGTTTTATCATATACGCGGTGCCTCGCCAGAGCTGAACTTTCACTTAACACGGATTTTTTCCACATATACGCGGTGAGTGTCCGGCTCGAGACGCTATTTTTAGATTTGCCCCACCCTGCCTGACTGCCTGTTTTAGCTCATAAAATTCATACAAATTACCCGGCCAGAATATAATTTACATTGCTGGAATTCTTATAATTTGGTGATCATTTTGAATATAAACATCATATTTTTGCATTAGACATACAAATTTTAGATAAAAATTTTTCTCAAATTAACTATGTTATCTTTTGTGCAAAATATATGACATTTATATTCAAAATATTCCTGGTCTTACAAGGAATCCAGCAATGTCAATTATATTATCCTAACTTTAGTTTGAGGTATTATTTATTAAAATTTAGTGGTTATCCCACACATCTCCTTGGGACGGTTGGTGGGGGGTGGGGGGGAGGGAGGGACCGACCGACCATCTGTTACCCTGTGAAGAATTATTTTTTTTTTTTATTAACTGAAGATATTTGTTTTAGCTCATAAAATTCATACAAATTACCCGGTCTGAATATAATTTACATTGCTGGAATTCTTATAATTTGATGATCATTTTGAATATAAACATCATATTTTTGCATTAGACATACAAATTTTAGATAAAAATTTTTCTCAAATTAACTATGTTATCTTTTGTGCAAAATATATGACATTTATATTCAAAATATTCCTGGTCTTACAAGGAATCCAGCAATGTCAATTATATTATCCTAACTTTAATCTGAGGTATTATTTAATACTAAATGTTAAAAACCCTGGAAGGGAGGATTGGTGGGGGGTGGGGGGGAGGGTTGGGACTGACCGCGCGGTTGGAAGAGGGGGGGAGGCAAGGTGGGGTACTTTGATTGACAGATAGTGTTGTAAAGATTATTTTTTTTTTTATTAACTGAAGATATTTGTTTTAGCTCATAAAATTCATACAAATTACCCGGTCAGAATATAATTTACATTGCTGGAATTCTTATAATTTGGTGATCATTTTGAATATAAACATCATATATTTTTCATTAAACATACAAATTTTAGATAAAAATTTTTCTCTAGGTAACTATGTTATCTTTTGTGCAAAATATATGACATTTATATTCAAAATATTCCTGGTCTTACAAGGAATCCAGCAATGTCAATTGTATTATCCTAACTTTAGTTTGAGGTATTATTTATTAAAATTTAGTGGTTTTCCCCCAAAAATTTCTCTGAGAGGGAAGAGCCAGGGAGTGTAGTGTGAGAGAGGGAGGGAGTTGAGTCCATTATTTGAATGGACATTAACTTGGCGACTGTATTTCTCTTAAGTATTAATTGTGTGCATGTACCATCATAAAATTAAGATGTTATTTTTACTACAACATAGGTATGTGCCTTCAAAAAGTGGAGTTTGGGGGTCAGGCCGGTTTCTATTGGAATTAATCCCATATGTTCTGTTGTTCACTTAACGCGGGACCCTCTGGGTTCAATTGACCGCGTTAAGTGGGGTACAACTGTACATTGTATTATGTTTTATTTTATTGTTTTATTACATTAGGTTTGTATCATAGGTTAAATATGTGGAATTAATGTCAGTAGGGTAATTTAAATATAGTTTTATTATCTTAGCCAATCAGGATATGTTATGTCAGTATTTGGCGGTAAAAGGTGACGTCGGTGACCAGCTGGTAGTCAGTCTAGGCACAGCTGTCTTTAAGTTAAGTAATATACTCTCTCTCTCTCTCTTATGTTTTGGGAGTTGGCATTTGACTATTGTGATTTGTGTTGATTGATATTGATATTGTGTGATAATGTTGGACCTTCAGTCTTACTCAGCCACTTCCAAACATCTTATCATATTATTGTTGTTTTAGTGTTTGTTTGTTAATATAATATTTTTAATTAAATCTACTTCATGAATTTCAATATACCCCATAGTAATGAGGTGATGAATTTGGTGGGATCTATTCCTGGACCTATAGTACAAAGAGAAATTTGAATTTGTGATACTGTTATACCCTATGAGGCCAAGGGTCGTAACATTCATAGAAAATAAAATTGATAATAAAAAAAAATTAAAAATTAAATAATAATATATTAATAATAACAACAACACTGATAGTAATAATAATAATAATAATAATAATAATAATAATAATAATAATAATAATAATAAAGAAATAAAAAAATAAAAAAAGATCAATAGTGAGAAACAATATACTGTATATATGTTGTGTTGTCAAAGTAAGAGAAACATTTGAGACCCTGCAATTTTGTGTAAATGAGACAAAGTAAATCGTAAGTAATTTTTCGTTACCCACCCATCAACTTTTTTCACATGAAAAATATTTTTTTTTGCTAGTTTTCTTGCTGTTTTAGATGATACTGACATTTATCTTTAGAGCAAATCACTTTTTTATTTTAGTTAAGTTAGGTTAGGTTAGGTGGGTGCTGGACAACTCGTACCCAAGCAAATCGTACCCATCAGAACATGTCAACTCGTACCCAATTACAAGACAGTTCAAACCCATATACAGTGACCCCTCCGTTAACGAACTCAATCCGTTCCAGAAGGTCGCTCGTTAACCGAAACCATTGTTTCAATGGGTTTTTGGGTAATTGGTTCCAGCTCACCGAAAATTTCCTAAATTCAACAAAAATGGTAGAAAAGTTCATTTACTTTGAGGTGTGTATGTAGAAGGCTCCTGGATGATGATGATGATGGGATTTAGAATGGGGGTGGAGGAGAAGGACGAAGAGAAGGCATTGGGGTGGAAGAGAAGTCACCCCATGGCGCCATTCACCCATAAAATTTTAGCTCTCTTGGTGTAATTCAAGGAATTCCTTATTTCAAATCAACTTTTCTGTATATATATTGTCAATATGTAAAATATATTTCAAAATGACCAATAATTTGCTTGGAAACACAGAAAAAAGCGTTTAGTTGAAGAGAGTCTCAAGCATGATGTTACCTCCAGTGAAAACAGAGAGACTAACGCCTGTTTGCTGTGTTAAGAGGCTGGATGCTGCGCTTTAAACTAGTCACTTTACCTTCAATTATGTTCAATAATTGTTAAAATGACTAAAAAATTGAATATTAAATTTTTAAAATTATTGAATAGTATAAACTTCTTGATATTTACTAAAATAGTTAGGAATTTAAGCCCTAGAACCGATTAATGTATTGGCGGACTGATACTAAAGCTGGTTGCCCGGTCAGTGCAAGCGAAAACATGTTGAGGTCGGTTCGTAAGAAATTCATTAACCGAATTGAAGATCCATATGGAAGGCAGTTCGTTAACCGAAATTTCGTTAACCGAGGCGTTCGTTAAACGAGGGGTCACTGTGTGTGTGTGTGTGTGTATATATATATATATATATATATATATATATATATATATATATATATATATATATATATATATATATATATATATATATATATGTGGATAAGAATCTTGATAAATCTGCAGAAGAAAATGGAAACAGCGGGCATGGCTTTAGTCCTGTTTTTAAGCCTCTCTGTCCATGTAATCCAGTTGCTCTGAAGATGTCTTGAATAAAGGCAGCTGGAATGTCGTTGTTTCCATTTTCCGTGTGATTTTATCAAGATTTATCTTATCCATTTTCGTAATTTAAATATGGAACTTTACATCTCTTCACACCTTGGCTTTGTCTGTATATTTAAGCCTCTCTCTGTCCACGCCTTAATCCCGTTTGCCTCTGAATGTCTTGAATAAAAACCCAGCTAGGTGCTCCGTTGTTTCCATTTTCGTGTGATTTTATCAGAATTTATCTTATCCACGACCTTTCGTAATAGTTACTCTATGGAAACTTACCGTCTCTCTTCGCTGTGTCCTTAATCTGTCAACAACATCCTCATCTTAGCCCCATCTACGTAACTTCCCCAAGAAGGTTTGCTGAGGCTCATAGTCTCAAAAAACAAGTTGAAGTTTTTGGTGCAGGAATGATAAAATTGTTCCCAAGTCCTGTCTTCCATTAGACTAAGAAATCTGGACAGTAAAGCATTCTCTGGAGTTGGATAAGGTGTTGCTAGATTCCCTTATCAGAGTTCAAATAATTAATGAAATTAGCCTTCAAACACGGTGCTCAGTGTAAAATGCTTATGCAAAACAGTGTTTGTGTTGATAGAAATGTACCATTGATGATTTTGTATATCAACTTCTTAGTGAAACTGACAAAGCCCAAAAAGAAGGTTAAATGCCAAATTTAATGCTCTGTTTGGCGAGTTACTGGACCATATTAGGTGATCCCAAATTTGTTCCATAAACATCATCTTATGATCTACAGACAAATGAAAACTTGTTCTTGGTTTTTGGTAGGAAGTTTTCTATCACTCAACTGATTGTGTTAATCAAAACACTATTGCTAAAGGTTTAATCAACCTGGAAAAGAATAAATTAAGTCAGATGTTACAAATGAAGATATTTCCATAGCTAAAGGCTCTATACACAGTGTTTTACATAAGAAATTTGTTTAGAAACATTCCAAAAAGATTTGAAACAGCCTTGATAAACTTGAAAAAATAGAATATCCATATTATCAAGGCTGATAAGTCCTAATGCTATTGTTATTTTTGGATAAAAAGTGACTACAATGATAAGATAATTAAATTTACTTAGTGATGAAAGCGCACATATTGTGAGCTTATGAAAGATCCCCTGGAAAATATTAATAAGTTATCTAATTTAAAATTAAGATGTTATTGAAAAAGAACCCCGATCTCATCAAACAGCTCTCTCATATCAATCCCACTTTACATATATATGCGGATTGATCCAAAACACTAAACTTAACAATCATTACGTCTATACGTATGAGTTCTGTAGGTTCTGTTGCTAAATTATCAGAAGTGGCTGGTAAAGATGCTATCCTCTTACAGGCAAATATCATTCACATATATGCAATAGCAGTGATTTAATTGATAACTCAGAAACACAATGAACCTTGCAAATTAATAAAAGTTTTGATGTAAATTCACTGTTCACTAGAGTACCTGTGAAAGACTTGCTTTTCATTTGTAAAGATAAATTACAACTGTTAGATTTAACTATTGAACATGATACTTTCACCAGAAATTGATAGAGCTATCGTAACTGACAATGTGTTTAAACCAAATGGGAAGTTCTACAAGCAAATATTTGGCATGAGCATAGGTAGTGTCTTTCTGCTCCTCTAGCCTGTATTTATATGGAGTTTTTTTGAGTCTAGGTGCTTCCCCCAATATAGTGGACTTTTATTCCTCCATGGAAGTATGAATATGTAGATGTTCTTTGTCTTTGTACAGAAACAGTGACCCATTGGAATTTTTAGACAAGCAATGATATTGTCCCAAGTATCACATTCAAAATTGAAGAAATAATGGATCCCTTCCATTCCTTGATAATACTTATCATGGCCAAAACTATAAATTTAAGGTATATAGAAATTCCACAGGTAGACAGTTTCCATTCACTTTTATCGAATGCCTTGAGTCTACCAAAATGTCAGTTTTTCTGCTATGTTCTTAAAGATGTCTGCGTATTTGTGACTCTGAATTTGTGTGATGAATTGAAACACATTAGTTCCATGCAGCCACAGGAATTGCCCTTCTGTGTTTGTTGATCGTTGTTTTAAAAGGGCTAAAAATCCTTTCATTCCTCTCCAAGCAGACAAGTTCCTACACTTGAAATATTTTTTGATACTGCCCTATCGTAATGAATTTGTCCCGTTAGTTAATTCCTCAAGCTTCCTAAATATTAATGTTGTTTCAAGTATAGCTCATATTTACCAATATATTTAATAAGAATAAGCCCAAATTTGAATGTTAATGGAAGTGTTTATTGTATTCCTGTAGCAAATGTAGTGTAATTATGTAGGACAGACAGGAAAAACACTGCAGCTCAGAATCAAACAACATAAAGGTATAATATCAGAACAGCATCGAAAGCAGTGCCTTGTTCGTTCATGTTAGAATAAATAAATCATCCATTGTAGCGAGAAAAGCTTAAGTATTTAAATCATCGCGCATCACAGAAAGACTTCTGCTTGGGAAAAGCTATTTGATTGAAATTAAATCAATAAACCTTAGTGATGGATTTAGTTCAAAACTGATAATATGTTACATAAAATTTATTTGTCAGTGGCCCAAGGTTAAAAATGTTGAAACCTTTGATCTAGATGTACCAATGAATTATTTGTGGGTCCCTTATTTTTGACCTGGCCTGACTAGTCACGTCACCCCCCCTTCTCTTAAGCTCCTCTCGTGTGTGTTGGTGTGAGGATTAGTGGGTGGCATCATGACCTGACCTCATGTTTTTAAGGTCACCCACATATATTTAAACTCTCTCTGTCCATGGAATCCAGTTGCCTCTGAAGATGTCTTGAATAAAGGCGAAAGCTAAGTGCTCCGTTGTTTCCATTTTCGTGTGATTTATCCAAGATATATATACAGTTGTACCCATAGCAGTCCAATAAAAACCCACAGGAGTGCCGTGTTAAGTGAAAACGTTAGACTCCTCTACGTGTGTGTTGGTGTGGGGATTAGTGGATGGCATCATTATGACCTGACCTCATGTTTTTAAGGTCACCCTGTATATTTAAGCCTCTCTCTGTCCATGGAATCCAGTTGCCTCTGAAGATGTCTTGAATAAAGACGAAAGCTAAGGTGCTCCGTTGTTTCCATTTTCCCGTGTGATTTTATCAAGATATATACAGTTGTACCCCACTTAACGCGGTCAATAAAACCCACAGGGTACCGTGTTAAGTGAAAACCGCGTTAAGTGAACAACAGAACATATGGGATTAATTCCAATAGAAACTGGCCCATCCCCAAACTCCACTTTTTCTGACACAATACCTATGTTCTAGTAAAAATAACATCTAAATTTTATGATGGTACATGCACACAATTAATACTTAAGAGAAATAGAGAAATACAGTCGCCAAGTTAATGTCCATTCAAATAATGGACTCAACTCCCTCCCCCTCTTCTCACACTACACTCGCTGGCTCTTCCCTCTGAGAAATTTTGGGGGGAAAACCTGTAAATGTCAATGTAAAATCTATGTTCAAACTGTGCACAATTAATATATATATATATATATATATATATATATATATATATATATATATATATATATATATATACAGTATTACCCCGCCTAACGCGGTTTCACTTAGCGCGTTTTACCATATACGCGGTGCCTCGCCAGAGCTGAATTTTCACTTAACACGGATTTTTTCCACATATACGCGGTGAGTGTTCGGCTCGAGACGCTATTTTTAGATTTGCCCCACCCGCCACCCTGCCTGACTGCCTGTTTTAGCTCATAAAATTCATACAAATTACCCGGCCAGAATATAATTTACATAGCTGGAATTCTTATAATTTGGTGATCATTTTGAATATAAACATCATATATTTTGCATTAGATATACAAATTTTAGATAAAATTTTTTCTCTGAGTAACTATGTTATCTTTTGTGCAAAATATATGACATTTATATTCAAAATATTCCTGGTCTTACAAGGAATCCAGCAATGTCAATTATATTATCCTAACTTTAGTTTGAGGTATTATTTATTACAAAAAAGTTAAGTATTCTGGTTTTCCCACACATCTCCTTGGGACGGTTGGTGGGGGGTGGGGGGGAGGGAGGGACCGACCGACCATCTGTTACCCCATGAATATTTTTTTTCTTTTATTAACTGAAGATATTTGTTTTAGCTCATAAAATTCATACAAATTACCCGGTCAGAATATAATTTACATTGCTGGAATTCTTATAATTTGATGATCATTTTGAATATAAACATCATATATTTTGCATTACACATACAAATTTTAGATAAAATGTTTTCTGAGTAAATATGTTATCTTTTGTGCTAAATATATGACATTTATATTCAAAATATTCCTGGTCTTACAAGGAATCCAGCAATGTCAATTATATTATCCTAACTTTAATCTGAGGTATTATTTAATACAAAATGTTAAAATTTATTTTTTTCACCCACTCTTCTCTTGAAGGGACGATTGGTGGGGGGTGGGGGGGAGGGTTGGGACTGACCGCGCGGTTGGAAGAGGGGGGGAGGCAAGGTGGGGTACTTTGATTGACAGATAGTGTCCTGAAGAATATATATTTTTTTATTAACTGAAGATATTTGTTTTAGCTCATAAAATTCATACAAATTAACCGGCCAGAATATAATTTATATTGCTGGAATTCTTATAATTTGGTGATCATTTTGAATATAAACATCATATATTTTGCATTAGACATACAAATATTAGATAAAATGTTTTCTCTAGTAAATATGTTATCTTTTGTGCAAAATATATGACATTTATATTCAAAATATTCCTGGTCTTACAAGGAATCCAGCAATGTCAATTGTATTATCCTAACTTTAGTTTGAGGTATTATTTATTAAAATTTAGTGGTTTTCCCCAAAAAATTTCTCTGAGAGGGAAGAGCCGGCAGTGTAGTGTGAGAGGGAGTTGAGTCCATTATTTGAATGGACATTAACTTGGCGACTGTATTTCTCTATTTCTCTTAAGTATTAATTGTGTGCATGTACCATCATAAAATTAAGATGTTATTTTTACTACAACATAGTTATGTGTCTTCAAAAAGTGGAGTTTGGGGGTCGGGCCGGTTTCTGTTGGAATTAATCCCATATGTTCTGTTGTTCACTTAACGCGGATTTCACTTAACATGGGACCCTCTGGGTTCTATTGACCGCGTTAAGTGGGGTACAACTGTATATATGTATATGTATATGTATATATATATATATATATATATATATATATATATATATATATATATATATATATATATATATATATATATATATACACACCTAGACCCCGACTTACGACTACGTGGACTTACGACCGTCGGGACTACGACCGCCTCAGATATAGATAAAAAAAATGACACGCATTTTCTATACCGAAACGTTTCCAGTTAATGTAGTCTCCATGTATAATTAGAAAATTATGGGGGCCCCATGTGCATTCAGCTGACTACATTAAAGGTTAAGTGCTCAGTCACACTGTATCCATTCCTTATTATTTATTACTTTCACTGTACTGTATCAATTCATCATTATTCATTACTTTTACTGTACTGTATTTCATTGTAGATTTTTTATTAAAAAAAATTTTTTTTTTATCTATGTCGGACTTACAACCATGTCGGACTTACGACCTGGATTTGGGTCCCTAACCCCGTCGTAAGTCGGGGTCTAGGTGTATATATATATATATATATATATATATATATATATATATATATATATATATATATATATATATATATATATATATATATATATATATACACACACACACACACACAGTGGTCCCTCGGTTAACGAGCGCCTCGGTTAACGACCTGCCTCCCATAAGATTCTTAAATTCGGTTAACGAGCAACCCCTCGGTTAACCAGCTGTAGTATTAGTCCGCCAATACATAAATCGGCTCTAGGGCTTAAATTCCTTACTATTTTAGTATATATCAAGAAGTTTATACTATTCAATAATTTTAAAAGTTTAATATTCAATTTTTTAATCATTTTAACAATTACTGAACATAATTGAAGGTAAAGTGACTAGTTTAATGCGTGGCATCCAGCCTCTTAACACAGCAAACAGGCATTAGTCTCTCTGTTTTCAGTGGAGGTAACATCTTGCTTGAGACTCTCTTCAACTAAACGCTTTTTTTCTGTGTTTCCAAGCAAATTATTGGTCATTTTGAAATTTATTTTACATATTGACAACATATAGCGCAGTGCAGTGTTATTTTAAAGAAAATATTCTTTATTTACAACGAGTTTAACTTTGAAAAGCACGTGTTGACATTGTTTGAATCCAGCATGGGGCCTAAGAGATCAAGAAAAGCTATTTCAATCCAAACCAAGCAGGAAATCATAAAAAAACACGAACAAGGCATTAGAACAAATGCGCTATGCAAAGAATATGGCATGTCGACATCAACTGTGTCGACAATTCTTGCACAGAAAGACAAATTTAAAGAAGTGAAAGTGAGAGACAAATCTACAAGAGTGTTTAAAAGTAGATCCCTAATTGCAGAAACTGAGAGGTTACTTATCATCTGGATTAGGGAAAAACAGATGAAAGGTGATTCAGTTTCTACTGAATTCATTTGTGAAAGAGCCAGGGAGACTTACGAACATTTAAAGGCAGATCAACCTGGTTCTTCAGGCACAGAATTTGAAGATTTTCGGGCCAGCAAAGGCTGGTTCGAAAAATTTAAGAAAAGAAGTGACATTTTCAGTGTTGTTAGGCATGGTGAAGCTGCTAGTGCTGATAAAGAAGGGGCAGCAAAGTTTTTAGTTGCATTTAAAAAACTGATGGAAGAAGAAAATTATCTTCCACAGCAAGTGTTCAATGTGGACGAAACTGGGCTGTTCTGGAAAAAGATGCCCAAAAGAACATTCATCACCAAAGATGAAGCCTCTTTACCTGGGCATAAACCCATGAAAGACCGTCTCACTCTATTGCTTGGTGCCAATGCTTCAGGGGATTTCTGACTGAAGCCTATGTTTGTCTACCACTCTGAAAACCCCAGGGTGTTCAAGCAACAGAAAGTGGTAAGAACAAAACTTGGAGTTTATTGGAAGTCCAACCGTAAGGCATGGGTGACAAGACAGCTCTTTAATGAATGGGCTGTTGATGTGTTTTGCCCTTCTGTCAAGAGCTACCTAATCACCAATAAACTCCCTTTAAAGGTTCTTCTCCTCATGGATAATGCTCCTGGTCATGACCCTGACCTTGCCAGCAATTTGGAGTATCAATTTGACTTTGTGAAAGTGTTGTTTTTGCCTCCAAACACTACATCATTCATACAGCCAATGGACCAGAATGTGATCAGCAACTTCAAGAAGTTGTACATGAAGAAAATGTTTAGGAGGTGTCATCAGGCAACTCCCAATGATCCTGAACTAACACTGAAACAGTTCTGGAAGACACAATTCAACATCCTGGAGGCTGTAAAATTGATTGTGTCATCATGGCAAGAAGTCTCCACTAGATCCCTCAATTCTTCATGGAAAGCACTGTGGCCATCAGTAGTCCATGATTTTGAGGGATTTGAGGAAGAAACAGAGTTGGACAAGGAGATTGTGTCCATTGGTCAGTCATTGAGCCTTGAAGTGGAGGAGGAGGATGTGGAAGAGCTTGTGATGTCTCATGAGGAGGAACTTACTCCTGATGACTTGAAGCAACTGGATGAGATGTTTCAGGTAGAGGCTGACAGTGGTGAGGAGGAAATTGAAAGTGATGACCATATGTCAGCTAAACAGTTGAAAGATGTGATTTACTACTGGGAGAAGTTCAGGGAACTGGCTTCAAAGCACCCAGAAGTGGAAAAACTGAACTAACTTTGTGTCATGTTGAGGACTCAGTGGTCTCCTTCTTTAAACATAAGTTAATGGTGAGGAGGACAGATGCCCCACAGACCACAATTGACACTTTCTTCAGTAAAAGGCAGAGGGAACAAGATGCTATCCCTCAGCCTTCCACTTCAAGAAGAAGAGAGGATGTTCATGGTGGAGAATCTGTCAGTCCAGAGGTTCCTGACATTTTCATGGAAGGTGACTCACCTTCCAAGAAGCAGTAAAATGCTTCTCCTCCACCTCCACTTCCTTCTCTTCTCCATTCTCCTCCTCCACCTCCCACTTCAAATGCACATCATCATCATCATCCAGGAGCCTTCTACTGTACATACACACCTCAAAGTAAGTGAACTTTTCTACCATTTTTGTTGAATTTAGGAAATTTTCGGTGAGCTGTAACCAATTACCCAAAAACCCATTGAAACAATGGTTTCGGTTAACGAACTTTTCGGTTAACGAACAACCTGCTGGAACGGATTGAGTTCGTTAACCGAGGGACCACTGTAGATGAAAATTATCTTATAATTAGACGTCTTATTCGAATATGATAATAGATTAGTGGTATATATAATATATATATATATATATATATATATATATATATATATATATATATATATATATATATATATATATATATATATATATATATATATATATATATATATATATATATATACAGTGGGGTATGCTATAACGAACGGATCCTACTACGAATATTCCTATAACAAACGGTTTTACCTATAAAATTGAGAATGCTATAACGAATGAAAATCCTACAACGAACATTATTTAAATTTTTTTTCCCTAATTTATTGATTTTTATTACAAGTATTAATGATATTCTTTATTTCAGGGGTTTAGATGCATATGTATGCACTTTTTTACAATTTTTACAATTTTATATTATATTTTTCAGTGTTAAGTGGTTGTATTTGGGGGCCTGGAATGAACGAATCCTATAACGAACGAATGCTATAACGAACAAGGTTCTAGAACCAATTAGATTCGTTATAGCATACCCCACTGTATATATATATATATCATGTAGATCCACAATGGGAATGTAGACAAGGTTGATTTTAATATATGAAGAGCATGTGTTTATAAAAAAGTGTTTATTTGACCTTAGCTTTACCAAATTAAGAGTAAATAAATCTGTTCTCTCTCTCTCCAAATAGGAAGAGCGGGAATATTGGGCGACACATAATTAAGTTGTTACGTTACTCATACTGGTCTTGTTTCAGTGTGGTCGTGACATTTTAAACAAATCTATCCAGAGTATCATTAACATAAAATAACATAACTAATTGTATATGCGTTGACCAATATTCTCAATCTTCGTTCATTTATATCCTTATTACTACAGTGACCCCTCCGTTAACGAACTCAATCCGTTCCAGAAGGTCGTTCGTTAACCGAAACTATTGTTTCAATGGGTTTTTGGGTAATTGGTTCCAGCTCACCGAAAATTTCCTAAATTTAACAAAAATGGTAGAAAAGTTCACTTACTTTGAGGTGTGTATGTAGAAGGCTCCTGGATGATGATGATGATGATGATGGGATTTAGAATGGGGGTGGAGGAGAAGGAAGAAGAGAAGGCATTGGGGTGGAAGAGAAGTCACCCCATGGTGCCATTTCACCCATAAAATTTTAGCTCTCTGGTGTAATTCAAGATTATTTTCTTTAAATCAACACTGCACTGCATTATATATTGTCAATATGTAAAATATATTTCAAAATGACCAATAATTTGCTTGGAAACACAGAAAAAAAGCATTTAGTTTAAGAGAGTCTCAAGCAAGATGTTACCTCCAGTGAAAACAGAGAGACTAACTCCTGTTTGCTGTGTTAAGAGGCTGGATGCCGCGCATTAAACTAGTTTCTTTACCTTCAATTATGTTCAATAATTGTTAAAATGACTAAAAAATTGAATATTAAACTTTTAAAATTATTGAATAGTATAAACTTCTTGATATTTACTAAAATAGTAAGGAATTTAAGCCCTAGAACCGATTTATGTATTGGCGGACTGATACTAAAGCTGGTTGCCCGGTCAGTACAAGCGAAAACATGTTGAGGTCGGTTAGTAAGAACTTCGTTAACCGAATTTTTTTTCGTTAACCGAATTGAAGATCCTTATGGAAGGCAGTTCGTTAATCGAAATTACGTTAACCGAGGTGTTCGTTAAACGAGGGGTCACTGTACTGTATTTTATTCTTGACGTTGACATGTTAGAAGAAGAAATTCCTGACGATGTCACGCTGAACAAGTTCATTATACCGGAAGTACCAGAGAGGACCCCCGAATTATATACTGTACAGTATACTAACTGATTTGTTTACAAAAAGCTGGAGCTGGAAAATTAATGTTTTTATGTATATCTATATTTTGTTGACTTAAGACCACCTTAAATGCCCAGTTTATAAATTGAAATTGCCAAATCTATTAGCCTATCTGTAAATTGCAATAAAGTTATTCTAAACCACATAGTGTGAAATATGTACTTGTAGTGCAATGTTTGTGTGACGGAATAACATACTTATGTAATGAGATGTAACCATTTTAAAGCCTGCATTTCATTTCCCTATTTCACTGCACTTTCCTACAAGATTTACATAATCATATTTTGTAATCATAGATAAAACTAAAATGCATGGTATATACTGTATACTAATAGGTATGAATTATCTCTTGAATTGGGTGTATGTAATCTTGGGTACGACTTATCTCTTGAGTTCGGTAAGAGTTGTCTTGGGTAAGAGTTATCTTGGGAACAAGATGACCCTAACCCAGGTTAGATTAGGTTTTCTTGCTGTTTTATATGATTCTGACATTTATTATCATCTAAAACAGCAAGAAAACCGAACCTTACCTAACCTAACTAAAAAAAAAAGTGATTTGACCCAAAGATAAATGTCAGAATAATCTGAAATGGCAAGAAGGTATTATTGCATTAACACACCACACATTCCTACCACTAATCTATTATCATATTCGAATAAGACGTCTAATTATAAGATAATTTTCATCTATTACATTACCGGCGAAAATGTATAATAACGGAGATAGCATATCCAAAATTTTCTCTATTTTCTTCCATTAATCTTCTGCCATTATCGCCTACCTCACCTCCCACACTGCGTGTCTCCTTCATGAATCATCACGCGCATGCGTTCCCGTACACGTCACGCGGCCAATCAAAAGCGCTTTTTTTTGCAACCAATTAAAATGATTTTGGGTTTAATTCACGGTATTTTTGGCCCAATCAAATTCGAGTTTTATTTTGGGTCTCTCATATTTCGAAATTCAAATTAATTTCCGACCATGGAAGTCTGCGATGGATGTCACTTCAATTATATGGAGCTGATTGCGAGTTTTTTTTTGAAAAAACGAAGAAACTATAGCCTTTTTTCGATCGCATGGTGTTCTTCCAACCTCGGTAAAGTGACCTAAGTGCAAGAGTGAATGTAAATACCGCAAAGAACAACATATGTGGCATTGTCATAACTCGACGTCAGCAACCAGGCCAATAAGGTAAGAAATAGGCGATTCCACCATATGGTGAGTCGGTTAGGTTTGGTTTTTGTTTTTCCTGTGTTTTTTGGTGTATTTTTTATTCGCTTAGCCATTATTTTTTTCGGAAAACGTCCAACGAAAAAAAAAATGATAAAAAAAAAGGCTAATTTCCGCCAGAAATGAAGGTCACATTCGGTCTAAACACACACAAATACACTAGAAAAACATATTTTTTTATTTTCTAACAGTGTGGTGTGCAAATGCAAATTTACCGACAAGAAAACTAGCGAAAAAATATAATTTTCATGTGAGAAAGGGTGATGGGTGGATAACGAAAAATTACCGAATAGTTGGCAGCATTAATCTACACGTTAACCAAGTACTGTACAGTATTTGATAATTTTGTTTCATATTTTAGCTTTGGGGGTGATCCTCAGACCTCGGCCTGAACACTGACAGTCACGTAAAACAAGGATCGAGCGCCTCCAGCGACACAAGGAGCTCTTCCAGTAAACACAAGGAGCTCTTCCAGTAAACACAAGGAGCTCTTCCAGTAAACACAAGGAGTTCTTTTCACAGCCACAAGGCGTTCTTCCAACATTGACACAAGAACCACTTATCACAACACAGAGAGCTCTTCCAGCACTGACATAAGGATCTTTCCCTATACACAGGTCAACAAGTGGTGAACAAATAAAACGTTTTGAACGTTATTTATTTTCTTCTTTTATCCTCTTCACCATTTATCGGCTCGTTAGGAGCTTGGGCAAGTACTGGGTATGCACGGTGCACCGGCTCCTGAATGTACCTGAACCTGCTCCAGTGTTGGTCAAATCTGGTCTCGAAAGGGGTCACACTCGGTGCCGTCACAACACATTCTGGCAGATTGTTCCAAGAGTTCATAAATCTCACCCCGAAAAAGTTTGCCCTCGCAGTTTTCTGGACCTGCGGCTTCTTCATCTTGAACTGTGACCCGCTGTGTATATTATAAATTATTCAGTAAATTCAATATACAGGTTTATCACTATTATTAAAACTGCCCTGTTTATGCATACGCTAAACAAATATGGACTTATATGAAGATAAAACTATAAATTATGTAACTGAGTCGAGTCTGAAGTTCTGAACCAAGTCGAGTAGCGAAACCATTAACCACACTGATTCCGAATAACGAACCTCACGACACCGTGCACAGATAACAAAGACTAATTTCGAAAAAAGTACTCCAAGCTTTGTCAATAAATTTGATAAACTAAAAGTCTGATCAAGTCAATTTTGAAAGTTTTATATAGACCAGTGAGCCTCACCAGCATATTGTGTAAAGTACTAGAGAGCATTATAAGAGATACAATGACGGAACATCTGCTACGAAACAACTTTGTAAAGGACTGCCAACACGTTTTTTTTCTTTTTTAATCCTCTTCGCCACTGATCGGCTCGTGAGCCGCTTGGGCGATCAGTCACGCCTCTGTTACTCACTGTTGGTAAATACTGTACTGGGCATGCACTGGCTCCTGGATGCATCTGAAGCTGCTCCAGTGCTGGTCAAGTTTGGTCTTGAAACAGCTTACTCTCGGTACCGTTGTAGTGGATACCTCCCCTACAAACGCTGTTTGTCGCTGAGTAGCCGACCCCGCGAATTCCCCAGTGTATGCCTCGTGGTCTAGGTCAACCAGCGCCGCCTTACATGACGGAGGTCAAATATTAAGCCACGCCTACCTCCGCTATATAAGACCTGACCTCGTGGTGACCTCTCTCTTTTCTACGTACACCAACCAGCAAGCAGCACCACCTCCTCCGCCGCTGCCTGGCGGCCCTCGCTCCCGCCGGCGAGCATGGCGACCCACAAGCTGGTCCTCCTCTGAGCACCCTCACCAACCAGCTCTCTCTACTCAACGCTTGCAACCATGCTGCCTTCCCAGCACCAAGCTGCATTGTACATCCAATACAATATGTATACAGAGAGCACATTGTGAGTTTCCTTTCTCCATCCATCCTGAATGCGAACCCCCAACATAACGTACCCCACAAATGGTGACCCCCGGAGATTCGCACTCACACAGGATGGAGGAGAAACAGATCACTCTCCCAGTCTTCAAGCAACATGGAAGACTGGCTTACCCACACAGAGGCAGCTCTCATCAGCTCTACAGCTACTGTCTCTACACCGCAGGTTAGACACCCTAGAGCAGCTCTGCTACTCTAAGCAGACAGCCGCTCCTCTTCCTGCCCCAAGCACCACGTCCTACCGACCCCAACACACCCGTCCTGCCTCAGACGCCGCTCCCGGCCCAGCAGTACCCCCTGCCGCTCCTCCTGATGCAGCCCCTGCTCCCGACGCGGCCCATGCGCCTGAGTGCGGACCCACACACCCCTCTTTTCTCCCTCAGGTACTCCCTGCTACTGTCCTGCACCCTGCTGTTGTCATGCACCCTGCTGCTGTCATGCACCCTGCTGCTGTCACGGACTCTCCTCCGCTCCTGCTGACGCAGCCCCTGCTCCTGACCCAGGCCCACACACCCCAGCAGGCGCATCTGACGACTCTGTACCTGCCGTGAGGGAAGCACAACATTCATCGCCTCCACACACCCTTTTTCTCCCTCTCTACTCCCACAGATATTGTGTATCTAGACAGTTGTCTCCTCTAGCGGCCTGCTCATCCACGCCCTCGCCGTTATGGCTCACATGTGGCATGCACCGCCCGTTCTGCCTCACATGTGCCATATGGTGTTTCATATGTACTGAAGAACGGCCGTACTGTCTATACAGAACACTGATCTGTCTATTTGTAATTCAAGTTCTCGTCATAGTTGCTTGTCTGCCTTGGCAGCCAGTACTGCCGTGCAGAGTTCGAGTCGAGGTATTGTCTGCTGTTTTAGAGGGGCTAGCTTGGCCTTGCCACACACGAAGGAGATATGGTGGGTTCCATCTTCACACGTGGTCCTCAGATACGATACAGCTCCATACGCTTGTTGGGAGGCATTGTAGAAGTGGTGTAGATGCACGGCAGCCACTGGATTTGCATCCTCGGGTGGGTAGCACCGTGGAACGTGTACCTGTGATAGGTAAGGAAGTTCATCTAGCCATCTTCGCCAAGCCACCCTGTTCTGTTCAGCCATTCGTTCATCCCACCCAACACCTCGTCTACACTCATCTTGGAATATAATTTTGGCTCTTGTGACGCTCGGAGCGATGAGTCCCAGTGGGTCATATATGGAGCTGACCATACTCAAAAGGCCTCATTTCGTCTCCGGTTTCTTAGGGATCTGGACCCGGACCGCTAGTTCGCCCTTTTCCAGGTCCCACAAGATTCCCAGCACTCGTTCAGTGGGGAGCCTGTCGTCTTTCAAAATTACTTCCTTTACTTCCACGGCTTTTTCTGTCTGTGAAATTGCCTTGAGGACTTCCTTGTGATTACAGACCCACTTCGTAAGTCTGAATCCGCCCTTCTTCATCAGCTGTCTCAGTCAATGGGTAATTATCGTTGCCTTCCCCGGCGAATCTACTGACAGAAGCAGATCGTCAACGTAGAAGTTACGATATGCTTTATTGATGTTGTCATGGAGACTTTCCCTGTAATCTTGGAATGTTCGTTGTGGTGCATACCCGGCACATGAAGGGCTGTACACACCTCCAAAGACCAAAGAGATGTAGTGTCATTCGGTAAGTGGTAGGGGGCCCCTGGCATCTGGTCGTCCGTCCACCATAAGAATCATGAGACGTCTCGATGTTCGGGTACTACTCGCACTTAGCGGAACATTGCCTCGATATCAGCCATGAGTGCCATTCCTTGTCTGAATCTGATGAGGACTCCCATCAAATTGTTGTTAAGGTCTGGCCCTCGCATCAACTGGCTGTTCAATGACATCGACTCATATTCGGCTGCACAATCAAAAACTATTCTCACCTTTTCTGGTTTGTTGAGATTCAACACGGGGTGGTGTGGGAGATACCAGGTCTTCCCGGGTGCAACACAGAGTTCTCGCCGTGGAATTCGCTCAGCATGTCCCTCGTCGACTGGACGTCTCATCTCTTTTAGATACCTCTGAGAGAGCCTTGGGTTCTTTATGAGGCATTTTCTCAGTCCCGCCAATCGCTGTTCGGCAAGCTTCTTATTGTCTGGAAGTTCCGGTTCTTCACGGTGAAACGGGATGGGAAGTTTGTAGTGTCCGTCCACTTGAGTAATTGACGTTGACCACTGCATCAGGACTCTCTTGTCTTCGACAGGGACGGGATCATCGTTACTGTAGGCGGAGTCGCATTCCCAGAAGCGCCTGATTTATTTTTCCAGATTTGTCTCCGAATTTAATGTTACCAATCGCAAAGTGGTTGATCACAGCATAATCACGGCTCACCACACCAAGCTGTCCATTTATAGTCCAGCTCAGAAGTACTGGGTGCGTGTTGCAAACGGCTCTCCGTCCTTCCCGGTCCTTACTTCTGAAGGCACTAATACTTGTGGTACATCCAGAGCTATCAGGAGATCCACTCTTTTCGGTGCTTGGCATAGTGCAGTACCTCGGAGGTGTTCTCACATGGTGACGTCTTGGTGTCTTCGACCAAAAACTCTCAGAGAAGACTGTAGATTCTCAACAACAATGACCTTGGGGATAGAGATGGATCGGGTCTTTCTTACTACTACGCTAACACCTTTACACTGATCTCTTCGGTGTTTACACTACTTCTTTCATGATCGTGCCAGTGGAGAGGGAAAAAACTGGCCTTCCCTCTGCTGCAACCGGCTAGCTAGACTACGCGTGCAGTATGATCGGTTGCTGCCTGAATCCAAGAGAGCTCCGGTGACCACTGCTCCTTCGCCTCTTGGTTCTTCTCCTCCATCCTGACTTTCACTATTGGAAGTGCGACTCTGCTGGACTCTTGCAATCACAACTCGCAATCGTTGGGTTCTTCACGCTGATCATCAATTCCATTGTTGGTTATGGTTTCCTTGACCCATCTATGCGGATTTCCTCTATTCGTGGTCACCAGCACGCTTTGTGTGCTCCCAATCCTTTCCCCCATGGTGCCTGTACCGGCTTCGGTCTTCTATGACTTAGCTTCACTAGTTGCCGATTCCGGTGGTGGCATAATGGCCTTAAGTTGACTCATTGTAGGTCGCTTGTGATCAGATGATATGTCTATTTGGTAAGTGCCCCCAGTGATCGCTCTCTTCACCCTTTGGAAACTGGTCTGGTGTTCTCCTCTTTCAACTTCGCCCAGTTGAGCCTTGCCACTGCTCGTCAGAACTTCCGGGAAGTGCAGAAGCCTCGAGTGTACGAGTGTACTCCAGAGCAGCCATTTATATCACATACCATCTTCTGGCTGCACTCCGTTATCCGGTGATTACGACCCAGGCACGCGAAGCAGCGACGTTCTTCCCTTACGAGGGAAGTTCGCTTCCCTGTGGACATGCTGAGGAATGTCCGGCACATCTGAAGAAGGTGATCTTTGCAGCATAACGAGCAGCATTCTTCGTCCATTTCTCTCGTTGTCTTTATTCCTGATGTCACCAGACCCACAAGTTTTTTCCTCGATGAGGATTGGCGTGAGGGTGAGTCTGCATATATTCTGCTTGGTTCCTCCGGTCCTTGTCCCTTTGGGGCCTCCTCCGCCTTGTCGACCATATCCAAAGTGAATTCCAACATCCACTCGATCCCAGGAGGCTTCACTTGTTTCCTTTTGTATTTATGCACCTTTGTCGTCCCTTATCTTTCCCTTGAAACTCTCAGCTAACATATGTATTGATTCATACTTGTCAATCTGCCGCTCACAGCTGGGTGGCAGACAATCACATGCAGCAACATCTTCTGAAGAAGGAGGTGGAGTGGATGTTCAATCCCCCTGCGGCATCACATATAGGGGGTATATGGGAAAGACAAATCCGAACAGTGCGTATGGTGCTTAGGGCTATTGTTGGGTCTCAAGTGGTTGACGATGAGCGACCACAGACATTATCCTGTGAGGCAGAAGTGATCGTTAACAGCCGCCCAATAACTGCAGTGTCAACTGATGCCAAGGATTTGAAGGCCTTGACTCCACCATATGCTTGGACGTGACTCTGCTCCAGTCCCTCCTTTCAGCGGATGCCCGCTGAAAGACATCTACCGACGCAAGTGGCAACATGCACAGTTTCTGGCAGCCCGGTTTTGGCAGAGCTGGACCAAGGAACGCCTACCGATTCTCCGCAAGTTGCAAAAACATCATCAGCATGTTCGTAACTTCAAAGTCAACGATCTTGTTCTCATTACCGGAGAAACCTTTCCTCACGGCAAGTGGCCCCTTGGTCGGGTTGTTAAAGCGATTGCTAGTGAAGATGGTCTCGTCCGTCAGGTTCGTGTGCGCACTGCTGGCTGCGAGTTTCTCTGACCTGTTACCAAGAGCTGTCTCTTCGAGGGCTCCCTTTGATGTTCTGAGTTTTGGGCATGTGCCCAACAGGGGAGTCTTATCGCCGCCCTCGTACGCCGCGACCTCTGACGCACATACCATCTGGCCGGTGGCCGGTGGCTGCGCCGCCAGATGTTCGGGACGCACATCAAGCATTTCGTTCTTATGATCATAGAAGAGGGCTTGGGACGCTTCTGGCTGACAGTATCGTCCAGCCCCTTCAAGTGTACACACACTAGCTATAACCAGGAGTTGCTTGGAACGATACTTGGAGTTAAGTGGAACTATAAGCCCGCACACGTGAATGAAAGAACACAGTGATTATTTGAATTACCGTATGGTGAAATGTTGTGAACTACATACGTGCATAGTGTAAGGCAATTTGGATAATACTGACTTATAATGTATACATGTAATGGAATGTAATCAGTAATTAACGAGTGTCTCACTTTTACAGGTTTTGACCACATCAATCAATAAACGTTGAGTGCGTTCACTTTGCGGGTTTCACCCACATTAAGACGTGACGTCATCTAACTGTCGAACCATTCGTCAGTTAAAGAGATATTAATACACCTTAATTAGGTTCCCCCCTTTAGTATAAGCTTGGCAATTGCAGGCGCTCTAATCTCTCAGGGTAGCTGAGGTGCCGAAGTGCTGGCACCAGCCTGGTAGCCCTCCTTTGGACATTTTCAATCAACTGACAGTCCCTAGCATATGTCGGGGACCAGGCGGATTGGCAGTACTCCAGACGGGGAAGTACTTCATTCTTGAAGATCGTTACCTAATAATTTAGATGCCTGATTCACCTTCTTCTTACAATAGCCCGAGAACTTCAGCTCGTTGTCAACCTACACACTTACGTCCTTTTCACATTCGGTCTCTATTAATGCAGTTTCTTCGTCCCGTTGGGACATGCGATACTCCTCCTTATCGTTGGTACGACCCAGTCAAGTGTCCATACCTGGAGCTGGCGGACGCCCGCCCCACAAGGGGTCACAGCTCAAGGTTGAAGAAGTCACAAGTCATGAAAACTGTGAGGGCAAACTTTTTCGGAGTGAGAGTTGTGAACTCTTGGAATAATCTGCCAGAGTGTGTTGTGGCGGCACCGAGTGTGAGCTCTTTCAAGACAAGACTTGACCAACACTGGAGCGGGTTCAGGTACATTCAGGAGCCGGTGCATGCTCAGTACTTGCCAACAGTGCTTAAGAAACATGATCGACTGCCCAAGCGGTTAAGGATCCGATCAGTGGTGAAGAGGATAAAATTAAAGGCCAAAGTCACTATCAAGATCAGAGACGTTACCAAGGATAAATTCTGGTTTCAAAGTCATGTACACTAATACTGACACGTTCTTTGATAAGAGAGGGGAGTTTGAAACACTACTGAAGGTACACCAACCCGATATAGGGGGTGTTGTAGAACTGTTGTACACGGACAGGTAGAATTGATCCGGAGGAATGAGTTCAATATACTGTAGGTGTATATGATTCATTTACGAACCTTTCTCAAGCAACTTGCAAGAGGGGAGCGGATATCTATGACAGGCAAGATCTTAGAGCCAGCCAGGTGAGGGTGCAGGGGAGGATGTTTTTGAAGAATTAAAGTGGTGAAAAATAAACTAAAGGGGAGAGACTTACTCATTGTCGGATGCACAAAACAGATCCCCTAATTGTAGCTTATTAAACCAAAGAAATTGAAGAGCCTTAATTGACAATGTAGCGGTGCTCAACCCTACCCACCTCCTTGTCACGGAGGACTTTAATTATAGAGCCATCGACTGGAGAAATGAAACATGCTAAATTACCTGAATAATCCTGGTTTTCTTTTTGTAGAAACTCTGAGAGACAATTTTCAATTCCAACATGTTAAAGATCCGACTCATTACAGAGGGGAATAAACGCCCAAACTGTTGAACCTCATCATAAGTAATGAGGAGAATATGGTGACCAGGTTGGAACATTGATCTCCCGTTGGCACCAGTAACCACGTAACGTTGTCCTTCAGATTTAACTGTTACTTGGTTCATGACAAAGGCAGACCAAGGTTCAAATATTACAAGGGCGATAACGACAGTATGATGGGTATTAACTGGCCTGACTCGTGAAATACTGTACAAGAACGCAGACACATTACATTGAATATCATAGCCAGTAAAGTGATTTATTTAATTTATAAATATATCACTCAATCAATCAATAAATCAATCAATCAAACAATCAATGAATCAAACAGAGCACCGTCCTGATATCTGAGGGTTGGCGACCACAATCCTCCACTCTAGACGTTCTCGGGCTGTTTTTACGAATCGTCTAAGGTTTTGTATCGCTCTGGGGATTCAAATTTTAATTTAATTCATCCATCCCAGTCTCTGCCTTCCCATGACCCTCCTGGTCCCAATTCTGTCCATCCTAATTATATGATCAAAGTATCTCATTTTTATTTTTCTGTACATTTAAAGTATTTCTCTCGAAATTTTTGCGAATTTTAGTACTTCTTCATTTGCTTTCCTGTCAATGTAGCTTATTTTTAACATTCGCCTATAACACCACATTTCAAAGGCCCCCAACCTCCTTCTGGTGTCTATACATCAATCCTTGCCATATACTGTGAAGCCTTTCAACAGCCTTTTTATAAGATTTAAGTTAATGTCTCTTTTCATTAGGTCTTTTAAATTATTAAATGCTGTTTTTTTGTCCTATTGTTGTTTTGATATACCCAAGACCAAACCCATCGGCTCTAGGAATACAAATAGACCGTTTCCCATGAAGCCATGTGGAGGTTGGGAAAATAAAGAAAAGATCTCAGAAATTCGTGAAGTGGATTAGGACAAACGAGGAGCATGGCAGGAGGACATATGTCAGGTCCAGGAACCAAGCAAAGTCAGAGTGCAGAAGGGCTCAGAAAGATTTCCAGAGGTGGATTGCAAGTGAGGTCAAGGCAAATCCATTACGGAAAATAGAAATTAAAATCACGTGTGAGCGAATCTGATCTGAGGCTTGAAGATGGTAATTATACAGACTTAGATCAGGACGAGGCGGAGGCGTTAAACAATTTATTTTCCTCAGTGTTCGCAAGAGAGAATACGAACAATCTTCCTGTTTTGAGGAAACACGGTTTGACACAGCGCTGACCCACATTGTGTTCTCAGAAGAGGGTATCAGAAATAGTGTTAAGGCTAAAGGTTCATAAGAATCCTGGCCCCGAAATGGTGCATCCAAGAGTGCTAAGAGAGTTGGGCAACGAGGTTTTTGATCCCCTTAAGATGCAGTTAAGAACATAAGAACATAAGAAAATAAGGAGTCTGCAATAGGCCGGTTGGCCTGTGCATGGCAGCTCCTGTCGAGAGTTACTACCACTCTCTATCATCCATGAATCTATCTAGCCTCCTTTTGAAACTTTCCAGAGTTCCAGCACTTACTACAAAGTTGCTAAGCTTGTTCCACTCGTCCACCACCCTATTTGTGAACCAGTTTCTTCCTACCTCCCCCCTAAACCTAAACTTATCCAACTTAAATCCGTTGCTCCGAGTCCTATCCTGCTCTGATATTATAAGAACTTTATCTATAGCCCCTTTATTGATTCCTTTCACCCACTTAAATACTTCCATCATATCTCCCCGCACTCTTCGTCTTTCTAGGGAATGCAAGTTAAGTTTCTTTAACCTATCCTGATATGGAAGGTTTCTAAGTCCCGGAATCATTTTCGTCATTCTTCGCTGCACCGACTCTAGTGAATTGATATCCATTCTATAATAAGGGCACCAGAACTGAACCGCATAATCGAGGTGCGGCCTGACTAGCGCAAGATATAGTTGCAATAAGACCTCTGTACTCTTATTACTTACTTCTAGATATAAAACCCAATACTCTGTTTGCCTTATTTCGAACATTAACGCACTGTTTTCTAGGCCGTAGGTCCTGGCTTACAAGTTCTGTAATACATGGATGAGTAAAAGGTCCCCAGTGATTGGAAAAAGGTTTGAGTCCTATTTTCAATAGGAGCGATCAACACTCCACGATTAATTATAAACCAGTGAGCCTGACCATGTGTGTGAAGTACTAGAGAGCATTATAAGAGATGCCACGATGGAGCATCTTCTACGAAACCAACTTGTAAAAGACTGCCAACATGGTTTTATGCTGGGAGACCCCTGCTTGACACAATTACTCAAGGAATTGGATGTTTGGACTCAAATTCTGTAACAGGGTGGCAATATTGGCAATATATATCTGGATTTTGCCAAGGCTTTCGTCAGCGTACCTCCACGAAAGGCTGAGAATTAAACTGGAAGGGTATGGAATTTGGGGAAGTGTACTACAGCGTGAATCGGAGACTTTCTTCGTGACCGGAAGCAGTGTGTGGTGATTTATGGCACGAAATCGTCATGTGTACCTGTGACAAGCGGGGAACCACAGGGCAATGTACTGTGCCCGTTGTTGTCTGTTTGTTTCATAAATTACATGTTTGCGGACGATGTCAAATTATTCAGGGAAATTAAGAACCAAAGAGACTGTGAACAACTACAGAAAGATCACTATGAGCTTCAAGAATGGTCGAAGAAATGGCTGCAAAGATTCAATGTCACGAAGTGTAAGTGGATGCTCCTAGATCGTACCAACAGTAAGGAAGCCTATCGCATGTCCCAACGGGACGAAGAAGCAGCAGCAATTGAGATCCGAATGTGAAAAGGACCTGAGTGTGTATGTTGATAATGAACTGAATCGGTTCTCGGGCCGTTATGAGAAGAAATGAATCAAGCAACTAAACTAATAGGTCTTATAAGAAGGCTGTTCGGATATCTAGACGGCCCGTACCTCGTAACGATCTTCAAGAGTGAGGTGCTTCCCCGTCTTGAATACTGTCACCTCGTCTGGTCTCCGAGTTATGCTAGAGTCTGTCAGTTGATTGAAAATGCCCAAAGGAGGGCCACCAAACTGGTGCTTGCACTACGGCACCTCATTTACCGAGAGAGATTAGAACGCCTGCAGTTGCCTAGCTTAGACTATAAGCGAGCAAGGGGTGAATTAATTGAAGTTTATAAGCACTTCTAAGCCGAGGACATTGCTCAGTCGAATGTCCGACCGTGACGAGCGACGGACCATGCAGATATCTAAATGACCTTATAAGACCTACCAGTTTCGTTGCTTGATTCACCTTCTTCTGACAAAGGCCCGAGACCGTAAGTTCATTGTCGACATACACACCCAGTTCCCTTTCACATTCGGTCTCAATTAAAGCAGTTCTTTATCCTGTTGTGACATGTGATAGGCCTCCTTACTGTTGATACAACCCAGGAGCATCCTCTTACACTTTATGACATTGAATCTTAGCAGCCATTTCTTCGACCATTCTTGAAGCTCATAGTGATCTTTCTGTAGCTCTTCACATTCTGTTTGGTTCTTAATTTCTCTAAATAACTTGGCATCGTTTACAAACATTTGTATGGAGGAGTGTATAGCTTCTGGCATGTCATTTATGAAACAAACAAACAACAGCAGGCTCAATACACTGCGCTGTAGTACCCCGTTTGTCACAGGTACACATGGCGATTCGTGCCATTACAATATAAGAATGGATGCCCCTCGATATCGAGGATGGCCGGCCCTAGAGCCACCTAGGCGTGAATTTCTTTAAGGTGTAGAAGCTGTTGCCAACACAACAACCACACCCTAAATTAACGAGTTGCATGACCCAGTGTCAAGGAACAATCCGAGAAGACCGGACAACTCGCCAACAGCACTGGCTAACCATTACCCCTGGAACATGAACGCAAATGGATTAACATCCAGGTTCTCTATTACTGCTGGGTAGACAGGGGCAGGGTGAAACATGGGCAAGTTTCTTTACGCCATGTAAAGAAAATTGCCCACAGTTTCACCCAGCCCGGGGATCAAACCCGAGTCCGCTCACATGCGAGGTGAGCATGCTAACTATTACACCACAGGTCGCCTCGTGCCATTAATCACCACACACTGCTTGCGATCATGAAGAAAGTCTCCGATCCACGTTAGGACATTTCCCCGAATCAGGTACCCTTCCAGTTTAATTCTCAGCCTTTCATGGGGTACGCTGTCAAAATCCTTGGCAAAATCTAGGTATACTGTATATTGCCGATATATTCGCCTTGTTCTAAAATTTGAGTCCAAACATTCAGGGTTTTGAGTAATTTTGCTAAGCAGGAGCGTCACGGCATAAAAACGTGTTGGCAGTCTTTTACAAGGTTGTTTCGTAGTAGATGTTCCACCATGACATCACCTATAATGCGCTCAAGTACTTGACACATTATTCTGCTCAGGCTCACTGGTCTATAATTATTCGTGGAGTGACTATCTTTCTTCTTGAATATAGGACTCACATAAGCCATTTTCCAGTCATTGGGGACCTTTTGCTCATCCAGGCATTTGCAGAACAGGATCTTAAGGGGCTCTGCAAGCTCATTACACAGTTCTCTTAATACTGTACTCTGAGTGTATCCTATCAGGGCCTGGTTAAACAAAGGTGATATAACAAAGGTATTCAAACTATCCAACCAGGAGTGAACTCGTAGCAATGGTTTTAAATTTAACAAATTTGGATTTAGGTGCGAAGATAGGTAACCACTGGTTTGGAAATACAGTAGTGGTTGAGTGAAATAGAATACCGAATTTCATCATTAACTCGAACGCCCTCGGTAGCTTCAAATATCTGTTGGAGGAATATATGAGCAATAGGGGTTGGGTTTAAACAGGGCTGCCTAGTATGGGCAAATAGGCCCGCTGCAGTTTCCTCCATTCTTATGTTCTTATATCAACACGATGTGGGTCAGCGCTGTGTCAAACCGTCTGTCCTCAAACGCAGGAGGATTGTTCGCATCCTCTCTTGTGAACACCGAGGAAAAGAATTTGTTCAACGCCTCCGCCTTATCCTGGTCAGAATCTGCGTAACTACCATCTTGAAGCCTCGGGTCCGTTATGCCTACTCGCGTTTTCAATTTCGACTTTACGTAGCGGTAAAAATCCTTTGGGTTTGACTTGACCTCGTTTGCAATCTGTCTCTGGAACCCTTTTTCAGACCTTCTGCATTCTGACCTGCCCAGTACTTGCCCACAGTGCGTAACAGAGACGTGACCGACTGCCCAAGCAGCTAACGAACCGATCAGTGGAGAAAAGGGCTAACGAACAGATCGGTGGAGAAAAGGATAAAAGTAAAAGTAACTAGATAACACATCCGACCCGGGTTGTGGATCAAACCCGGGACACAATGATGAGAGATGAAAAGTGAAAGTGATTCCCATACGCATGGTTACCCATTAGGGACGGTGTGGATACAGCACACTGTATACAAGTCTTCGATGCACAAGGAGGGAGCATGACAGGTACTGCACTCAACCGCATTCACTTCCCCAAATAGTAAATTTAAATAGCCGTTTGCAGCTGGGTGAAATGGGAGTGCCCGGGGATCGAACCACCGACCCATCGAACAGGAGGCGAGCGCTGTATCCCACATGAGAAGTAACCAACACTTACACAGGTATGTATTTCTTCGCCACTCATCACTCCAAAACTAATTAAAAGTTAATCCATTTTTTAAACTTCCGTGTTTCAAATATTCTTCAAGCTCACAGGGCTAATAGGATAGTCCTACAACTCCACAAAATAAGTATACATGCAACCGTTACCCCGTCTCCCGCTGTCTCTCACCAATAAAAACTACTGCAAATATTTTCACACAAATTTAAATCTCTAATACAGTACTTTATAGTGAAAATCATTCTTTTTCATGAAACAAACCTTCAAAATCATCACAGAACGTGACATTTGGTCATGATCAGGTACCCTTCAGTACGTCTTTAAAAATCAAGTATAACACTCGGTATCTGTATAAATAATCCCAACAAATGGATTTTAACAAGAAAATACTAAATACCAGTAAACTTTTAACATCACTGGCTCACAAAGAAATAACCAAGAGAATAAAATGGGCTTCAAGTATCTTTTGAGGTTTATGCCATAAGCAGGAGTTAATTAGAAAATATTACGATACCTTAGTTTTTGAAGCGCAGATACAGATATAAACAACAAGAATAGGGGTTTTATACACGCAGAGGAACAAGTATGAATCTCACCAAGCCAGTACTGCTAAGTGTGTCAGTGTGTCAACGGGACCGTGTTCCTCCCACACCAAATCCCAACTGACGAGACAAACAACAGATATGATATGGGTGACAATGGTGCGTAACATGACTCATTGTAACCACAGCCTGCCTGAATCCTGACCTCCCAGTCACGTTTTTCCTGTAATAACCAAGGACTTTCGTTTTAGTCGCTCTAACTTCCAAATATATCAACCACTTTTGCTAAGCCAAAATCCACATGAATATGGACATAGCTCTGTTGATCATTGGCCATTGCCCACAATGAAGTTCACTTTACACTGATACTACTCTCCCTCACACCAACCTAACCAAATCTATCCTACCCTAACCTATCTTAACACAACCTAAATTAATTCAATCCAAATCGGACTTATTGGACACTAATACATTATTGTACCATAAACCCAATCTTGTTTTGAATCATTAATTCACTAATATGTAATATATTCTCCACAGTGAAGCTCTTATACTGTATATTCATGGTAAGGATTTGCATTTAGCAAGACAATTCTAGATATTTAATTACACAAGAACTGTATTATGATTTATGTGTATACTTTGTCTCATATAATTATAAACTGCATATAAATAAGAAGTGATACTAGTTTATTGAACTTTGTACAAGTACACAATTTCTTTTTAACTTTTATCCTCTTCACCACTGATCGAGCCACTTGGGCGATCGGTCACGTCTCTGTAGACTGTTACGCACTGTTGGCAAGTACTGGGCATTCACTGGCTTCTGTATGTATGTGAACCTGCTCCAGAGCTGGTCAAGCCTGGTCTTGAAACAGCTCATACTCGGTGCCGTCACAACACTTTCTGGCAGGTTGTTCCACGAGTTCACAACTCTCACTCCGATTAAGTTCGCCCTCACAGTTTTCTGGACTTGCAGTTTCTTCAACCTTGAGCTGCGACCCCTTGTGAGGCGAGCGTTCGCCAGCTCCAGGTAAGGACACTCGACTGAGTAGTGCCCTTTGAGAAGCTTATACTACACCTCAATTAGGTCTCCCCTTGCCCGTCTGTAGTATAAGCTAGGCAATTTCAGGCGCTCTAATCTCTCTGGGTAGCTGAGGTGCCGAAGTGACGGTGTAAGGGGCTCGTTTTTCAGTTCAAATTTATTCTCTTTATTCTTTAATACTAATATACTTGCTTCACATCTATATTTTCTATTAATCTTTTCTTGTGTATATATTAATAATTTTATTTTCTAAGTCTTTCTGTCTATAAGTATATATCTCATATTTCTTTTTTATATTCTTTGTTTCTCTCAATTTATAATCATACTTAAGTTATATTCTATACCATGGATTAGTCTGGGTAAACCATGTCATTCTTACTATAACTGTAATCGCTTATAGAAGCGATTTTGGTTTGTGCAGGAAAATAAGACCCTTGTCGTTGACGCGATGAGCATAATTCGATCCATCAGGACACAGTTTAAATAATACGATCAATATACAGAACATAATTGCACTTATTAAAGTTATTTAGAGTTCTCAGAGGATTCAACAGTTCACAATCACAGTCACGTTTTGGGGTCTAGGGTTAGACCAACGAGAATAAATATAATGTCCTGCAGCAAAAAGTTGGCTGACGAGCATGTAGATGTTGCCTTTACAGTAGAAGGCAATAGACTGTCCTTCAGGTAGTCACACAGCTGCTACCAGCTCCATCTCGCTAAGTAAACTATTCTGAGTTGTAAACAAATTCTTCACTTAACATGTGGCCGGCGGCAACAATTGTGCGTGGCGATAACACTCTCCCTGTCAGGCTTCGCATGAAATTATTGCCTACCATTAGATTCACTCTCCGACCCCTTCCAACAGGCAGAGTCTTGTCGCTGGCATATTAACACTGAGTCCTTTGTCTTCACTTTAACTCTTCGCACCAAGCCACCTGCGCTCGGTAGTGCCTCCAGTACTCTCTCTAGCATCCACTGACACCTGGGGAAGGGTTGTCCAGAGATGATCACGATGTCCCCATCGTGGAGATTACGGCGAGTTTTGAAGAATCTCTGTCACTGACGTAGTGTCGGGAGATATTTCTTTACCCACCTCTTCCAAAATTAGTCTGCGATGAATTGGGCATGCTGCCATCTTCTGGCAGGTTGGCTTGGCGTTGGTGGGTAGGCCTCCAGTTGCTTCTCCGACAAGTCACACACGTCCGTATTGTACGGTCGAGAAATTTAGGGCACTTAGGTATCCAGTATTATACTGCCAGACTGGGGTCACTAATTCTAAGGGGAAATACTTAACTCTAATCTTAATTTCTAAGGGTCGCTGCCACCAGACCCCCTCTGGACAGTATTTAACTCGTTAGGTAACGTGCAGAGTGGACTAGGCATTGGGTTAGGGTTTTCATTGACCAGATCGATATGGGGAAAGAAGGGTGAAACCATAACATGTCTTAACTAATTTATTCTTTATAGTAACAAAAAAATACAATTGAGCTGGCATTCCTCAGAAGAACAACGATGAGTTTGGTTACCCTGCTTACAATATCATATAACACTTCGGACTGCTCCGCCTGTATGGAATATAGCACCTTAGGTCATCATACATAGTAACACCATCTCACCTCCCTGTAGCACCAGCTCAACACACCTGTTACACTCCATACCTGCAAGTATGGGACTCCTTGTAATTTCTAGGGATACATAACAGGCACCTCGTTCGCACACCGTCCTCGGTGGGTAGAGAGACGAGGGCTACACCAAGAGACATACCAGTACTATTTCTACGCCTGGTATTATAGGTCGCTCCAAGTGACGACCGCGGAGTTTCTCAAGCGTTTCCTCATTTGTTCTACTCATTTGGGGTGGTGTGCTGGGGATCCACAGGTTCACAGTGGAAGTGCATGACCACTGTGGAGTGGCCTTCACAGTGTGGTCATGGCTGACGCCCGGTAGGCGCTCAGAACGCGTCGTCCTGTGTTGGGAGAAGTCGAGGCATCACTGAGAATACTGCCGGAGGGGCTTTCGTCACCACACATTAGTACACTATGACTTCACTTTATGACATCAGGCACGGTTTTAAGATGTAAAAACTGCTAGATAAGTCCTTTTTAGGGCTGAATAAAGCATGATGAAGGACACTGACCTGTGTTGGGAGAAGTCGAGGCATCACTGAGGGTGATGTCCCGACTCCCACCCTCCTCTCTGTTTAGGCCTACAGTTTCCAATCTTCAATTTTCACTTTGGATTCCTATGGTTCCCACATCTCCATTTTCCTATCTATTGTGACCTCATGCTTTATAAATACATATCTTAATCCTAAATTACACACTAAGGTAATGGTCTGGTTTGCTAGTTCCTGGGTAAATTCATTGGGTTATAATATCAACGCGGCACACCCGAGGCGGCCTAGGCGCCAACCCAAACAAAGCCTAGCATCGTATTTTCATGGCGTGGGTATACAAGATATTCTTTTTGAAGCATAGTTTCTAGATCACTTCCAACACTTCACATAGTTCTGATACCTTTATCCTTTTTCCAGATCATTGTTCTCATGTATTTTCATATGATATCTGTGGAAGTTATGTTCGCTACACGTTCACAGACGTAAATAGTATGACCATCAAACCATGATCCACACTTAGTCCTACAGTAGACTAGTCCGGCTCAACTAGACTTTCCCAATCATCTTATGGATACCCTGAGTTCTCCTTAATGCTATGAATACATACAATTAATATTATATAACTGTACCTGGGTACAATACAACACATGATTCAGTAACATTGAGTAGGTGAGTTACCCTTTATCAATGTTTCCCGTTCTCTGAGAATCTATAAGCGCGGTGGATTTGAATGTTATATAGCGTAATATGAATTAAAATGGGTTTTTTAGGAATGACTTTGATGTGCGCAGTACAGTATGTCCCACATATTATGGCAAGAGTGTGTTCTCGTCCTGAGTGTGCAGCTCTATTCGAGTGTACCTCTCTCACAATGAGCCCCGTGATCCTGTTGTCCCTCGGCAACAGTATGGGATTCTTCTGGTCTGGGTGGAGAGCGGCATGTTTCAGTAGGCCGCCTACTCTGATCAAACCAAGCGTGTCTAGATGAGGTTCCAGTCGACTCATGTCGCTACCTTCTACGGGTTGTCCCTGTTATAACATTCCGAGTTCTCGAGGTAATCCTTTCCTTTACATAAATCTTAAGAAGACTAATTTTGCATCTTCTAATTTGTTGACCTTGAGTCGATGTTTTCGGTGATGTTTGTTCTTTCGCTTCCCCAGCCGCCATTCTATAAACCTTCTAATCCACACTACACCATTCAGAAGTCGATGCCACGAGGAGTACCCGGCCCATAGCTTATCGAAGATACCCTGCCCCTCGTCAGCGTTCGTCGTCAGCTCCGTGGTTTTCTTCTTCACCTCTGGGTCTCTGTCTGAGGTGTGGAATCCTCATTGGACTCTTTGGCCAACTGTCTTCTTCCAACAAGAGGAAATCAGGTCTCCGAATCCACCTGCCCTCCTCGTTGAGCTCTGCTCCATGTAGTCCACGACTAGCGTCGTCGGCTGGGTTCAGTGCCGACTTCACGTGATACCATTGTTCTGCATTGGAGTCTTCGTGTATCAATTGGCCACGAAGGAATGGAAGCGTCTTTCGGTGTTTTGTATGTACTGAAGAACGGCCGTACTGTCTGTCCAGAACACTGGTTTGTCTATTTGTAAATAAAGTTCTCGTCGTAGTTGTTTGTCTGCCTTGGCAGCCAGTACTGCCGTGCAGAGCTGGAGTCGAGGTATGGTCTGCTGTTTCAGAGGGGCTAGTTTGCCCTTGCCACTCAAGTAGGAAATATGGTGGGTTCCATCTTCACACGTGGTCTTCAGATACGATACAGCTCCATACGCTTGTTGGCAAGCGTCGTACAAGTGGTGTAGTTGCACGGCAGCCACTGGATTTGCATTCTCGGGTGGGTAGCACTGTGGAACGTGTACCCGTGATAGGTGAGGAAGTTCATCTAGCCATCTTCGCCAAGCCACCCTGTTCTGTTCAGCCATTTGTTCATCCCACCCAACACCTCGTCTACTCTCATCTTGGAATATAATTTTGGCTCTTGTGACGCTCGGAACGATGAGTCCCAGTGGGTCATATATGGAGCTGACCATACTCAAAAGGCCTCGTTTCATCTCCGGTTTCTTAGGGATCTGGACCCGGACCGCTAGTTCGTCCTTTTCCAGGTCCCACAAGATTTCCAGCGATCGTTCAGTGGGTAGTCTGTCGTCTTTCAAATTTCTTCCTTTACTCCCACGGCTTTTTCTCTCTGTGGAATTGCCTTGAGGACTTCCTTGTGATTACAGACCCACTTTGTAAGTCTGAATCCACCCTTCTTCATCAGCTGTCTCAGTCAATGGGTAATTATCGTTGCCTTCCCCGGCGAATCTACTGACAGAAGCAGATCGTCAACGTAGAAGTTACGATTCGCTTTCTTGATGTCATCATGGAGACTTTCCCTGTAATCTTGGAATGTTCGTTGTAGCGCATACCCGGCACATGAAGGGCTACACATACCTTCAAAGAGATGCACTGTCATTCGGTAAGTGGAGGGGGCCCCTGGCACCTGGTCGTCCGTCCACCATAAGAATCGTAAGACGTCTCGATGTTCGGGTACTACTCGCATTTAGTGGAACATTGCCTCGATATCAGCCATGAGTGCCACCTTTCCTTGTCTGAATCTGATGAGGACTCCCATCAACTTGTTGTTAAGGTCTGGCCCTTGCATCACCTGGCTGTTCAACGACATCGACTCATATTCGGCTGCACAATCAAAAACTATTCTCACCTTTTCTGCCTTGTTGGGATTCAACACGGGGTGGTGTGGGAGATACCAGGTCTTCAAGGGTGCAACACTGAGTTCTTGACGTGGGACTCGCTCAGCATGTCCCTCGTCGACTAGACGTCACATCTCTTCTTGATACCTCTGAGAGAGCCCTGGGTTCTTTAGGAGGCACTTTTCTCAGTCCCGCCAATCGCTGTTCGGCAAGCTTCTTATTGTCTGGAAGTTCCGGTTCTTCATGGCGAAACGGGATGGGAAGTTTGTAGTGTCCGTCCACTTGAGTAATTGACGTTGACCACTGCATTAGGACTCTCTTGTCTTCGACAGGGACGGGATCATCGTTACTGTAGGCGGGGTCGCATTCCCAGAAGTTCCTGACTTATTTTTTCTAGATTTGTCCCCGAAATTAATGGTGCCATTCTGACAAAGTGGTTGATCACGGCATAATCACGGCTCACCACTCCGAGTGGTCCATTTATAGTCCAGCCCAGAAGGGTGCGTGTTGCAAACAGCTCTCCGTCCTTCCTGGTCCTTACTTTTAACGGCACTAATACTTGTGGTACATCCAGACCTATCAGGAGATCCACTCTTTTCAGTGCTTGGCGTAGTGCAGTACCTCGGAGGTGTTCCACATGGTGACGTCTTGGGTGTCTTCGACCAAAAACTCTCAGAGAAGACTGTAGATTCTCAACAACAATGACCTTGGGGATAGTGATGGATCGGGTGTTTCTCACTCCTACGCTAACCACCTTTACACTGATCTCTTTGGTGTTTACACTACTTCTTTCATGATCGTGCCAGTGGAGAGGGAAAAAACTGGCCGTCCCTCTGCCTGCAGCCGGTTAGCTAGACTACGCGTGCAGTATGATTGGTTGCTGCCTGAATCCAAGAGAGCTCCGGTGACCACTGCTCCTTCGCCTCGTGGTTCTTCTCCTCCATCCTGACTTTCACTATTGGAAGTGCGACTCTGCTGGACTCTTGCAATCACAACTCACAATCATTTGGTTCTTCACGCCAATCATCAATTCCGTTGTTGGTTATGGTTTCCCTGACCCATCTATGCGGATTTCCTCTATTCGTGGTCACCAGCACGCTTTGTGTACTCCCAGTCCTTTCCCCCATGGTGCTTGTACCGGCTTCGGTCTTCCAAGATTTAGCTCCACTAGTTGGCGATTCCGGTGGTGGCATAATGGCCTTAAGTTGACTCATTCTAGGTCGCTTGTGGTCAGGTGATATGTCTATTTGGTAAGTGCCCTCAGTGATTGCTCTCTTCACCCTTTGGAAACTGGTCTGTTGTTCTCCTCTTTCAACTTCGCCCTGTTGCGCCTTGTCGCTGCTCGTCAGAACTCCCGTGAAGTGCAGAAGTCTCGAGTGTACTCCAGAGCAGCCATCTATACCACATACCATCTTCTGGCTGCACTCCGTTATCCGGTGATTACAACCCAGGGAGGCAAAACAGCGACGTTCTTTCCTTATGAGGGAAGTTCGCTTCCCTGTGGACAGGCTGAAGAATGTCCGGCACATCTGAAGAAGGTGATCTCCGCGGCATAACGAGCAGCGTTCATCGTCCCTTGCTTCCTTTTGTATTTATGCACCTTATCCACATAGTCGTCCCTTAGCTTTCCCTTGAATCTCTCAGCTAACGTATGTATGGATTCATACTTGTCAATCTGATGTAGTTCTCCCAGAACCTTCAAGTTCCTCATGCAATTCCCCAATACGTCTGAGAACTGTTGGGGTCCTTTCGCGTCATTTAGTCTCACAGTTGGACCTTATTAGCTGACAGACGTAAGTGTACTTGTTGCCGTGACGTTTCTCTAATATGTCCAAAGCTTCCTTGTGCCATGCTTTGGGATCTTGTATTTGCAGGCATCCTCGCAAAGCGTCCTTAGCGGAGCTGGCGTAGGCGACGATAAATGTCTCTAATTTCAAAGCATCAAGTATCTGAGGCATCCCAACGTGTCGCTGGAAGGGTCCCTTGAACTCCCAATATTCACCACAAGTTCCTCTGCTGAACTTCGGCGTCGGCCTTTGGGAGAACCTCATATTTTCTAACAGTTCTCTCACCCAACCCTCGGACCTCGGCGGGTCGTCCTTTTGGTCCTTCATCAATGTTAGTGGTTTCGGTGAGCGAGCTTGATGCTCGGAAGTACTTTAGTGCTTCCCGTTGTGAGATGTTCCCGGTTCCGAAGTTAAGGTGAGCGCCGGGAGTCCTCTTGGAGTATATAGCGTTTCTTCGTCAGTTTTGGTTTGAGGAAGGTCGTGTCTCTGGTAGTGATAGCATCTTTCCACCGATCTTCTGCTGTTGTTGAGATTGTCGGACCGTAGTCCGACACGGGCCTTTACCTGTAGGCCGTTTGGTGGTTCCGGCTGGAGCTCTTCGAGCAGCCAGGCCGCTACTGCCATCAAATAGATGAAAAATAACAAAGCCTCAGGGCCCATATATTCTCCTGGAGAATATATAGGAAAAGGAGGAAATCCCCCAAGCTCTTAAAGACGCCTCCATCATCAATAATTATAAGAAGAAGGGAGACAGGTCAGACTGTGGCAACTACCGCAGGACCTCGCTGCTGTCCGTAACTGGCAAGATTATTGCCCGAGTCCTCCTAAACAAACTTGTTACTGGCGCGGAAAACTTCCTCCCAGAATCTCATTGTGACTTTAGACCATCATGTGGCACCACTGACATGATTTTTGCTGCCCGGTAGATACAGGAAATGTGTAGAGACCAGCATAGTGACTTGTACATGGCCTTCATTGACCTTACTAATGCCTTCGACTCGGTGAACATGGGAGCCCTCTGGCGGGCCCTCAGTCATTTTGGCTGCCCACCAAAATTCATTGCCATTGTGAGGCAACTCCACGATGGTATGAACGGCAGTGTCCTGCACAATGGCACCCAGTCTGAGTTCTTCCCTATCCAAAAGGGGGTAAAATAGTGGGTAAAATAAGTATGTGTACTGGCACCAACTCCCTTTTCTATTTTCCTGGCTGCCTTCCTTACTCTTGCCAGTGCCAATTTAGCCAGCGGGGCGGACATCCAGAACCAGATGAAGGGACTTTTCAACATAAGATGACTCTAGGCAGGAACAAAGGTGTCGGCAGCTTCCTTTACTGAACTTCCATATGCAGACGACCTCACCCTTGTCGCTGACACTGAACCAACCTACTGGAGATCCTGAACATATGCATATGCACACTTCGGCTTTGAGGTAAATATATGTAAGACTCAGATTCTCTTTCAGCCTGCCCCTGGTTCAGCCACACCACCATCCATCGATGAAGATTCAATATCGGATCAGGTGTGCATCTCAAGCCTTTGGCAGACTCCGTACCTATGTATTCAGCTGTAGAGAGCTGAAATTATCTACAAAGTTGCATGTATATCGAGCAGTGGTCCTCCCCACCCTGCTACATGGCAGCGAGACAATGGCCACATAAAGAAGGTACCTCAAGGCACTTGAAAACTTTCACCAATGTGGTCTACGGTCCATCCTCCGAGTTCGCTGACATCAACTGTAGGAGCATGGAGGCTACCATTAACTATGAGTAACTACGTTGGAGTGGCCGTGTTACCCGCATGGACGACAGTAGACTGCCAAAGCAGCTACTTTGCACTCAGCTAACGAATAGTAAACGTAACGCTGGCAGGCAACTGAAAAGGTGTAAGGATAGTTTTAATACAAACCTGAAAAGGTGCCAAATCGACCCCCTCACCTGGGAGACGATTACTCCACACCGTAACGGTTGGATCACCACACGAAAAGGTGTCAATACTTTCCAGTTAGCCCAACTGTATACCAAGGCAGACAAGCGCTAACGCCGGAATAACGCTGCCCCCCCCCTCCGCACTAGATGTAGCCCTCCACACGTGCAACATCTGTGGACGACCCTGCCGGTTCTGTATTGGCCTCTCTTGTCACCTCAAGAGCTCACCAACGAAGTTGACATCCTCAATAACTCATATCATTGTATCATAGCTGGATGATTTTCATACTCGATTCCGAGTGACAGCAAAGTAGTAGTAGTAGTGTGTATGTGTGTGTGTGTGATAACCAACTGCGAGACAGTGTAGTTAACATAACATAACGAACATAAGAATAGAGGAAACTGCAGTGGACCTATTGGTCCATACTGGGCAGTCCCGTTTACACCCAGCCCCTATCGCTCATATATCCATCCAACCTATGTTTGAAGCTATCCAGCGTGTTCGAGTTAATTATGATGTTTGGTAACTTGTTCCACTCTTCCACTACTCTATTTCCAAACTAATGTTTACCTATCTCGCACCTAATTCTAAATTTGTCTAATTTAAAACCATTGTTACGAGTTCTCTCCTGGTTGAATAGTTTGAGCACCTTTGTTATATGACATTTGTTTAACCCTGACTTCCATTTATAGACCTCGATCATATCGCCCCTCACTCTACGTCTCTTGAAGGACTGCAAATTAAGATGCTTTAACGTGTCTCTGTACTCAAGGTTCTTAATGCCCTGGATTAGTCGTGCCATTCTCCTCTGAATTCTCTCTAGGGATTCTATATCCATTCTGTAGTACGGTGACCAGAACTGAGCAACATAATCCAAGTGAGGTCTCACAAGTGCAAGATATAGCTTTAGGATAACCTCGCTAGTCTTGTAACTAACATTCCTTTGTATGTTAGCCTTGTTTCGAGCAAATACACATTGTTGTCTTAGTTAAAGATTCCACTTATCCTTACTCCTAAGTCTTTTTCACAGTCGGATTTCTCTATAAGAACGTTGTTCATCTGATATCTGGTTTCTCTGTTTACATCTCCTAGATCCCCGTTTCCCAACCCTGGGGTCGAGACCCCAAATAGGACCGCCAAGCGTTTTTCTTGGGGTCGTGAAGCAGTTCTGCCGCTTCATGGAAAATCCCAACAATTCAGTAGGAGAAATAGGCCTTATCTGGGAGGTGTTGAATGAAATTTGATGGATTTCGATTTAAATCTGTGGAATTTCGTGGGAGAAATTAGCTTCGGTGCATGGGAATTTTTGTTCTTAGAAGTGGCAACACCGTCGCGAAGCCCTACGCCATCCTACGGCCCTACGTGTATCATAGAGGTTCAGTTCCCGAATCTGAGATGTTGCCAGCATATATTTATATGTCACTACTCAGTTGTGTTCTGACCTCACTAGAGGAAAGGTCACGGCCGCTTAGCTCCTGGGGATAATTATCAGATATAGCTAGTGCTACTTGTGAATAGGGTTGTGCCCTCTTGTGGGCCGAGTTAGAGAGGGCCAAGGAAGAAACCTTGAAATTAAAGGAGGAGATGGCGAGGATGAAGGAAGAGGCGAGACAAGGAAGGCCCATGTCTGACGAAAACTCAGGCGAATGGAAGGTTGTGAGGAGAGGGACGACCAAACTGGTGGTGAAAAAACACACCAAGGATACGACAACAACAGTTAAGTGTACCAACTCGTTCAGACCACTTGATAGACGAATTGGACGTTAGTACAGTCAGGAACAGGGCTGACAAGGAAGGTACAAAAACTTTAATTGTTGGTGACTCACAGGTACGGTACTTGGACAGAGCCTTTTGAGGGAAAAATAAAAAAATAGGATGAGGGTGTGTTTGCCAGGAGCTGGGTTGGGGATATAGTTGACAGGATGGACAATATCTTGTTTGGTAATGGGAAAACCCCATTATCTGCCCCAGTGCAGGAGACAATGATATTGGACGGTATAGGAGTGAGGAGCTTCTGGATAAGTTCAAGACAGCTATAGATCGTATTAGGACTAAGGGAGGGATCCCTATCATATGTGGTGTCCTGCCTAGAAGGAGAGTTGGCAATAAATGGTTGTCAAGGGCAGTTGGTGTCAACGGCCATCTTGACAGATATTGCAAGTCAATATCAGTCCCATTCATTGACAACTGGGACAACTTCTACAGCAGAAGGGACCTTTATGCTAGGGATGGGGTATACCTATCTCGGGATGGGGTGGCAACCCTGGCTGGGTCTCTAGAGGGGGCAGTTCAAAAGATATCAAAGTCTTTAAACTACTAGGGGAACATATGGGCACGGGGGTGGAGGAGACTGCAGTGGAAGCGGGTAAACAAAGTGAAAGATTACAGGGAAATAATGTTAGGATTGATGACAAACTAAATTAGACAGGGAGTTTAAACCTAAACGCGGTAAAGGGAGGACTCAGAACACGACTAACTTAAATGTCTACTACGCGAACAGTAGAAGTATGAGAAACAAAATGGATGATATTAGGGCCTTGGTGTGTACCGAAAAAATCGATATAATAGCATTCACTGAAACATGGATTAACCTAGACTCACGTGAGTTACCTGTCGAATACCAAATTGCAGGTTACAAAATGTTCCATACCGATAGGCAGACCACGAAAGGAGGCGGAGTAGCAATCTATGTCAGGGATAATCTGAAGTGTGAAATAAATAAGGAAATAAAAACTGAGCAGAATACAGAAACAATTTGGATAGAAGTAATCGACGGTAGGGAAAAATTAATCACAGGAGTAATATATAGACCTCCCAATCTTGATAGAGTTAATGAGCGACTTATCTGGGATGAAATGCGCAGGGCTTCCATACACAACAAAGTCTGTATAGTAGGCGACTTTAACCTTGGCCAAATAGATTGGACTGACCTTACGGGTAACTCAGAATCAGAGGATTTTCTCAAAACGATCCAGGACTGTTTCCTAAGTCAACATATAACCGAAGCCGCCCGGGGTAATAATATACTCGACTTAGTTCTGTCGAGCAGAGAAAACCTCATTAGCAATGTCGAGGTAGGGAACGAGCTTGCAAACAGTGATCACAAAGAAATTCGATTCTAGTTAGATTTTCAAGGCAGACGTAAGGAAAATTCCACAAAAGTCCCAGATTTCAGAAGGGCAAACTTTGATAGTTTGAAGAGTCAGTTGACGGAGGCGATGTCGCGCTTGGGGGGGAACCTGACGGTTGAAGCGACCTGATAACGAGATCTGAGATTGCCGAGTTCTACGACAATTTAAATAATGAGTTACTTAATCCACAAAGGCAGAACATACCATACAAAAAACTCAGATCAGACAACAATGACCCTAAATGGATAAATAATTATTTAAAGAACATTATTGGCCAAAGGAAGGCTATAGGTAGAAGGATAAATCATGGCGAAATTTACCTCCGGGATTATTGTAAGGTATTGGCGAGTAAGGTGAAGACCGAGATAAGGAAAGCTAAGAAGAACAATGAAGTAAAGATAGTAGGGGAGGCGAAGACAAACCCCAAAGGATTCTACCAAATGTATCAAACTAAAACACGAGAAAAGATTGGACCAATACCGTCAGATACCGGCGAGCTAACTGATAACGATGAGCAATAATCTGAATAAATATTTTTCAACAGTTTTCACCACCGAAAATTTAAACATGATACCCGAGGCACCGACTCTATTCAGAGATAGTGAAGAAAACACATTAAGCGAGATAGTAGTGACTAGTAACGATGTTAGTAAGCAAATAGACAAACTAAAGCCAAATAAGTCACCTGGTCCCGATGAGATATATGCCAGAGTATTAAAGGAATGTAAGGAAGAGCTTAGTATGCCCTTAGCAAAGTTGTTTAACATGTCCTTAAAAACAGGTGTAGTACCAGAATCCTGGAGGATAGCGAATGTAATACCGATTTTCAAGAAGGGGGAAAGATCACTATCCTCTAACTACCGTCCAATCAGTCTAACATCAATAGTAGGCAAATTACTGGAAGCAATCATTTCAAACTCTATTCGAAATCACCTGGAGAAGCACCAATCGATCAATGATTCCCAGCATGGCTTCACAAGCGGGCGTTCATGTCTAACTAATCTATTAACATTCTTTTCATCAGTTTTCGAAACGGTGGACGAGGGGCACAATTATGATGTGGTATATCTCGACTTTAACAAAGCCTTCGACAGAGTCCCCCACGAAAGACTAATCAGAAAGGTAGAAGCACATGGCATCAAAGGCAATATCCTTAAATGGATTAGGGCGTGGTTACAGGACAGGAAACAGCGAGTGAGCATTAACGGCACTAAATCCCATTGGAGCAGCGTCACTAGTGGAGTTCCTCAAGGCTCAGTACTCAGACCATTATTATTTATTATATACATAAACGACATAGATATCGGCATTGACAGCAACATAAGTAAATTTGCTGATGACACTAAAATAGGACGTGTTATTAAATCTGACGAGGACTCCGCAAAACTACAGGAGGATCTAAACAAATTTTTCGAATAGTCTGAAAAATGGCAGATGAAATTCAACGTGGACAAATGTAAAGTACTCAGTATAGGAGATGTAAACAGGGGAAACCAGTTACCAGATGAACAACGATGCCATTGAGAAATCCGAATGCGAGAGAGATTTCGGAGTACTGATAAGCAGGATCCTTAAGCCAAGTAAACAATGTGTTTTTGCTTGTAACAAGGCTAATAAAGTACTTGGGTTCATATAAAGGAGTGTTAGTTACAAGACTAGTGAGGTCATCTTATGATTATATCTTGCGCTGGTGAGACCTCACCTGGATTACGCAGTTCAGTTCTGGTCACCGTATTACAGAATGGATATAGAATCCTTGGAAAGAATTCAGAGGAGAATGACAAGACTAATCCCGGGCATTAGGAACCTTGAGTATAGAGACAAGTTAAGGCATCTTAATTTGCACTCCCTCGAGAGACGTAGAGCGAGGGGCGAGTTGATAGAAGTGTATAAATGGAAGTCAGGGCTATACAAAGGGGACATTACAAAGGTACTCAAACTATCCAACCAGGAGAGAACTTGTAACAATGGTTTTAAATTAGACAAATTTATATTTAGGCGCGAAATAGGTAAACACTGGTTTGGAAACAGAGTAGTGGATGAATGGAACAAGCTACCAAACATCATCATTAACTCAAATACTCTGGATAGTTTCAAACATAGGTTGGATGCTTATATGAGCAATAGGGGTTGGGTGTAAACGGGACTGCCCAGTATGGGCCAATAGGCCCGCTGCAGTTTCCTCCATTCTTATGTTCTTATGTTCTAACTAAAAACAAGTATATGCTGGATTCTCAGGTACATAAAATACCTTTCGGAAACAAGGTGGTTGCTTCAGCTGGCATATCTGGTAGATATATTCTCTGAGTTGAATTTGCTGAACATGTCCATGCAAGGAAGGGATGAAACTTGTATCACTTTGTCAGAAAACTCAAGGCATTCAAGGCCAAGCTGAGATTGTGGAAGGGAAAGATTGAACAGGGGAAAGCTGCGTCCTTTCCACTCTTGAACCTTTTTCTCGAAGAATAAGAAAACGTCTCACTTCTGGTTGTACAAAATATCATTGTTGAGCATCTTGAGAAGTTGAGTGATGAGTTCGACAGGTATATTCCGGATGAAGAATTGCACGAGAAATACAGACCCTACGATGTCCAAGTCGAAGCTTCTCAGAAGAAGAGTCTTCCATTCGAAGTCTCCAAGAGGAGCTTGTAGTGGACGTCTCCCCTACAACTGCGTATCCGCATTCCAATGTGACAGTATCCTAGCAACCAAACGAGCGGCCCAGGGGGGGGGGGGCGTCACCAGATGCCACAGTATCCTAGCAACCAGCCACCTGCTACGTCTTCCCTAGCAACGGAGTCGAGAAACCGGCGAGTTCCCACGGGTTTACTTCTGGCTGCTGTGTATATAAGCTCTGTCTCTCCATTAAGATTCATTCTGGCCTCGGTTCCTGAACACGCAACACCTCCTCCTCCGCCGCTGCCTGGCGGCCCTCGCTTCTCCTCCGCCTGCCTGGCGGTCCTCGCTCCCGCCGGCGAGCATGGCGACCCACCAGCTGTCCTTCTCTGAGCGTCCTCACCAACCAGCTCTCTTATTCTACTCTACGTTCCTGAACACGCAACACCTCCAAGCAAGCTCCTCGCTGTCCAGCTCTCATTCAACCTGGAGGCCAGCAACAGGCAACATCTTCTCTAACTAAGCTCCTGCACATCTACCTCCTTCAGCACGCTACTCACAGAACATGTCTACTGAGCAGCTCCTCACCACAAGGCATCTCCAGCACCAAACTGTCTTCCATATAACTTATATTATATAAGAAAACCACCACCTTAGAGTTTCCATCCATCCATCCTGAGTGCTAGACAATATAATATCACGTAACCCTACACGCTCATCGAAGTACAACATGATGAAACTCTTGGCGTGTTCTGGACTGCTGTTAAGGAGAAACCAGTCCTTGGAAGCTGTGAAAGTGCTATTGCCATTCACTAGTACTTATTTGTGCGAATCAGGGTTTTCCGCTCTGGCTCTCATAAAAACAAAAAGCAAGAATCGGTTGCAACCTGAGCACGATTTGAGAGTAGCACTTTCCACGACTGAGCCACGACTGGATAAACTTACCTGCCAGATCCTGGCTGAAGGATCCCATTAGATGAGATTACCCAACTCTGATTTCGAAGTTGATCAGAGACATTTTCATAATTAGTTAGTCTTTGTGGGATGTGACAAAACAATAGTATTTCATCTCAACATTGAAGTACATGTTTCGTTAAGATTAAGCCTTCTTTAAAGTTCGTTTAAATGCGCATTACATTAATGAAAACTTATTATCTTGTTTACTAGAATAAAATTGAACCATGTTATTTTTGCTTTTTTAGCATCCTTACAGTACCTTTTTTTACACTGTCAATTCGTAAAATAATAGGTATTTAGAGATAGACCCCACACTCAGGAATGATAAATATATATATATATATATATATATATATATATATATATATATATATATATATATATATATATATATATATATATATATATATGTATTTATTTATTTATTTATATCAACTAGTTCCACTTGCATGAACCTCATCTCTTTAACTTCACCAAGATGGTAGCAAGAAGTGGTAGCCCGACGCTGCAGCTGTGTCGCCAGCGTGTCTGTCTGTCTGTCATTCACAAGCACACGCTCAATACGTACCCAGTTGTCTCGTATTTGCTGCCTCCTCCACTACCACTCACTTCGCAGTCACCACCTTTCCTCTGCTAACTGCTGCATCACTCTTATAATGTTGTTGACATACCTATCTCATATTTTAAGCTAAGTTACACGCACAATTTTCGCCACACAGAAAATTCTCTTGAACCATAAATGTGAAAACGCATGCAGCTGGTTGACGAAAGCTTCAGTAGAAACCAAAATGACATTAATGAAATTGATATTACGCTGAAACTGTGTTGTAAATAGACGCGTTCTCTCATATCTAGTTCATCGCCTAATGCCTTCGGTGGGTAGGATTAATATTTTATAATGAAAGGTCCTGATATATATATATATATATATATATATATATATATATATATATATATATATATATATATATATATATATATATATATATATATATATATATATATATATATATATATATATATATATATATACACACATTTCATGTAAATCCACAATGAAAACGTGGATAGGATAAATCTTGATAAAATCACACGGGAAAATGGAAACAACGGAGTACCTTAGCTTTCGTCTTTATTTCAAGACACATATATATATATATATATATATATATATATATATATATATATATATATATATATATATATATATATATATATATATTAGAAACCATCTTGCGGCGTCTGGCTAAGTTTAATGTACTAATCACTCTTGAAATTTACCCTCGGTAAGAACAACCAGAGTTAGGGATACATAAAGAATAAAACAAATAAACACTATTTGTGGAAACTAGCCAATAGCGAGAAGGGCCTAAGCTAAACCATGTCAAAATGAGGATCTTAGCCAAAGTCAGCCATCATAGCCGCCTTAGTTAGGGAAGCCATGCCAAAATGCGTCATAGTTTGGGAAAACCCAGCCAAGAAACCAAGTCTTCAGATCTCATGCACAGGAAGGCCGACAGAGGAAGAAGGCCACCCCTACCTCATCCCCCCGCCCCGTGGTCTCAATAAACGTTTTTTGTTTTCTACGGGTATTTGCCCACCAGGGCACAGGTCATTTTTAATGACCCACATCAAGGCCTGGGAAAAAAATATAATGAAATAATAATAATAATAATAATAATAATAATAATAATAATAATAATAATAATAATAATAATAATAATAATAATAATAATAATAATAATAATGATATTAATAATAATAATAATAATAATAATAATAATAATAATAATAATAATAATAATAATAATAATAATAATAAAATTAATAAAAATTATGTAACAATAATAATAATAATAATAAAGAGCCATAAATAAATACAAAATATCAAGAGTGAGAAATATACCTGTATATGTTGTGTTGCCAAAGAGAAACAATTGAGACCTGCAATCGTGTGTAAATGAGGCAGAAAGTCAAATCAGCAACCTGGAACTCGGTCACTATTTTTGTGATGCCATATGGCAGCAGGGTCTATTGAATGGGATTGATTGATTGATTGATTGTGGTAATTATTGTGGTTGCCGACGCAACAGCTTAGGTAATATGTCGCCGAATTAAAATAAAGGCTTAAAAGACTAAAATCAAATAAAGCAAATTAAAATACATGAGATAAATAACAGAACTTTTGTAAAAAAAAACATTTAAATGTTAATAGATAAAACTCAAATGAATGGGGAATTAATTAAATATATAATGAATATTTGAAGATGTATAAATAAATGGACAAAATGATGATTGAACCAATGAATGAAAGATTTTAGAAGTTGGTAACAAACTTCAGCTGAAGGATCTAAACCCTTTAAGGACGATGACTCAACCCCCCTCCGACTCTCCCTAGTTACCTACACTGTAATCGTATTCCAGGGAATATCTTATCGTATCAAAAGGGTTAAATCATATTACTCAAGGGGTTAAGGTAGCTCATTCACTGTGCTAATTCATCGTACTCAAGGGATGATAGTACTTTCTTCACTGTGCTAATTGATGATACAGTACTCAAGGGAGCCAAATAATCGTCCTCAATAGGTTAAATATTCATGGAACTCGAGGGGTAAGATACCTTCACTGCTAATTCATGTACCCAAGGCGTGAAATCATCGTACTCAAGAGGTTAAGATATCTTATCTACTTTGTTAATTAATTGTACTAAAAGGGATTAACATAATGGAAATAAATTAGGTACTATCTCCATTGGCGAATTATCCATTGGTGAAAAATCTTTGCACTCCGAATAATATACAAGGTATCATGTAAGTAGTTAAGCAAGGGGTAGCGCCAACACCTGGTGCTTGTGATAGTAGTAAGCTCACGGTCATCCCATTCTCTTTCACCTCGTGTTCTGTTATGTCCTGTTCTTCATGACCTTTTTAAATCTACTTCATGACATATATATATATATATATATATATATATATATATATATATATATATATATATATATATATATATATATATATATATATATATATATAAACTTCAGCAATGGATTTGTTAGTTGGAAAGCGTAGAGGAGAACCAAGAAAAACACAAACACCTTGATTAAGTTGGGTTTCTTTAATTACTAACGTTTCGGAAAATAATTTTCCATCATCAGAGCCTAGAAAATAGACAAAAAGTTAAAAAAAATACAGGTAATGTACAATTTAACGAAACATTATTCTAAAATTTACCTTCCGCGTAAGTTTTAAAAGAGCATTATAATTTAAAACCCATAAAAATTACCTGTTTATATTTTCTTACTTATCACGTTGTTTACATCCTGTACGTCATAGTTACTAATTGCATAACCTTTCTCATGAACTTTTGCTGGTATTTACTTCACTACTTCCTATTAACATCTGCCCCATCAGTGTTGACAAACCTGTGGTGGACGTCTCCCCTACAAACTGCGTATCGCATTCCAATGTGCCGCCTTCCCTAGCAACCAACCAGATGTTACCGTTGCTTAGCAACGAAACTAGTCACCGGCAACTTTCTGGGTTTTCCCAACATGATTCATAGAGGACTGGCGGCTGCTGCTGGGTATATAAGCTCTGTCTCTCCATTGAGATTCATTCAAAGATCAAGCGATCTGGTTGAGCCCAGATTCTTTCTACTCCAACTGTATTTCAGTTTCACCACTTTTCCTTCAACTCCTAATAATCTTCTTTCACCTCTTAACTAAAGACTTCGTATCGTATCGAGATTCATTCTGACCATTCTTCTTGAACAAGCAACACCTCCTCCTCCGCCTCTGCCTGGCTCCCTTCGCTTTTCCTCGCCTGCCTGGCGGTCCTCGCTCCCGCCAGCGAGCATGGCGACCCACCAGCTGTCCTCTGAGCTTCCTCACCAACCAACTCTCATTCTGCCCATCTTCCTGAACAAGCAACACCTCCTCCAGCAAGCTCCACGCTGTTAACATTTATTTCAACCAGGAGGCCAGCAACAGGCAACATCTTCTCTAACGAAGCTCCTGCACATCTACCTCCTTCAACACGCTACTCACCGAACGTCTCTACTGAGCAGCTCCTCACCACACGGCATCTCCAGCACCAGACTGTCTATCATATAACTTATATATTATACAAGAAAACCACCTTAGAGTTTCCTTCCATCCTGAGTGCTAGACAACATTAATATCTCGATACCCCTACAATATCCATTACAATTACAATGAGGTAAACATGATGCTATATAGCTGACAAACATTGATTTATAGCTGTGCTGTTATTCGGAAAGTGACATTTCTCCATGTCTGTCGGTCCAAGCTGTGTTTCCGAGAGTCTCGGGTACTAGTGTTGGTCATGGATTTCCACCATAATTACAACAAATGCCATAAATAACAACTGGCAGCCTCACCGATACTAGGAAGGCAGGACTACCAACATAATGCAGGAATCACAATTAGTGAACAGAAATATTCGTCTATTTACTATTGACATCAGGTCCGAGATACTTATTTATATACTTTTATTAGCGCCACTATATGAAAATAATTGTTGATGCATGTTTAACTACCTTCCCCATATCTGATATCTGAGAATTACTCACTATTATTTCTCTGATACCTAAATTCACTTGGAGCACGCTGCAATTTGTTTATGAAAAGAATTTCTAGTTAATATTTTACATAGGTATTTCACTAAGTTTTCTTTGGAAGTTCAAAGTAAATATTAAACTGTTGACAAGAGGTTTCGAATACGTGATATGAATATTATGACTAGCAGTAGACTAGAGGGGAAGCATTTAGTCCGTAAGTTTCCACAGGTTACTTTACGAAAATGTGTTTACAAGAAATATATAAGATTTCAGAAAAAGATATCTCACTATTCCCACTTGCTTCCATTTGACCAATTTAATGATTCCACAATTGGTGTCGGGGATACGACAGACGAGGAAGTAGACCCTGACTGATATGACTCAGATAGCTACGTTGATGACCCACCGACGCCCACTGCTGATATCAAGTTAAGTAGTGACGATGAAGAAGGTGGTGCAGCTGCTGCTCGGTGCTGTTATTGATGGTGTCTGGATCCCTAATCTCGGGGGTGATATTGACCCAGATCTCCTGTTAAACGCTACAGCAAGTCCCACACGCTCACCAAATCCTGATGATCGGCCTATGAAATATTTAAAGCTTTATTTGAATGATAGCATATTGGATACAACTGTCGCAGAAACTATTAGACATAGTGATCAGTTAATAAATAATCAACACTATTTAACTGCACATCTACGTTCATACTTGGGTAAAGGAAGGGCATACAACCAAAGAGGAATTTCTCGTTCATATTGGCTTAGTTTTGAATATGGGTTTAGTTAGAAAAAACAATGTAAATTCATATTGGGATACATGGAATAATTGCATCTTAACACCATTTTTTTGTTGATTACTGTACTTCACAAGGGATCAGATTTGGTCGCTTCAGAAATTTTTTAATTTTACAGATAACAATCCATGCCAGCAAAATGTGGTCCACAGTTCAACAACCTCTACAAAGTGCAGTCTATCGTAAACCACTTTGTTAGAGCTTTCAGACACAAACTCACATCCCGGTAAAGGTATTTCTGTTGACGAAAGCATGATTGGATATAAGGGGAAGATTCCCCTTCTCTGCCAATTTATGCCAAATTGGTCATATTCAATTTGGTGTTCGTATGATGCTGTCTCTGGCTACACTTGTATCTTTGAGACTTATAAAGGTGCAACTGACCCACGAGATGTGGGTGTGAAGGACCTTACATATTTACATATAATTTGGTGATGAGAATGGTGCAGCAGGTTGATATCCGTTATCATGGACATCATTTAGGATTAGATTATTACTTCTCTTAACCAAAGCTTTTCCAGGATCTGTTTAATATACAAATTGCTGCCAACGGAACAGTCAGAGGTAGACGAAGGACCTCCCAATACACTGCAGAAAGGAGAAACTAAAAAATCAAGGAGTCTGTGAAAGAAGAAAAGGCCCTCCTCTCTGTGTCTTATCAAGATAAGACAAGACAGCCCAATCTTCTCTCTAGAATGGCCTATCTTCGCTAGCGTCACACCATGAAAAGGTCCACAGAGGTCTTTTACTTTTACTTTTATCCTTTTCGCTATTGATCGGCTTGTTAGCCGCTTGGGCGGTCGGTCACGTCTCTGTTACGCACTGTTGGCAAGTACTGGGCATGCACTGGCTCCTGGGTGCATCTGAACCTGCTCCAGTGCTGGTCAAGTCTGGTCTTGAAACAGCTCACACTCGGTGCTGTCTCACCCTGGCAGGATCTTCCAAGAGTTCACAACTCTCACTCCGAAAAAGTTCGCCCTCACAGTTTTCTGGATTTGCGGCTTCTTCAACCTTGAGCTGTGACCCCTTGTGGGGCGAGCGTCCGCTAGCTCCAGGTATGGACACTTGAGTAGTGCCATTTGAGATGTTTATACACCTCAATTAGGTTCCCCTTGCCCGCCTGTAGTATAAGCCAAATGCAGGCACCAGTCTGATGGTCCTTCTTTGGACATTTTAGTCAACTGACGGTTTCTCGCATATCTTGGAAACCAGACGGCGTGACAGTACACACCCAGGTCCTTTTCGCATTCAGTCTCTATTAATACAGTTTCTTCATCCCGTTGAGACATATAATATACCCCCCTTACCGTTGGTACGTCCTAGGGGCAGCCTCTTACAATTCGTGACTTTGAATCTTAGCAGCCATTTCTTCGACCATTCTTGAAGCTCACAGATATCTCTCTGCAGCTCTTCACAGTCTGTTTGGTTCTTTATTTCTCTTAATAACTTGGCATCGTTCACAAACATTTGTATGGAGGAGTGTATAGCTTCTACCATGTCAATTATAAAACAAACAAACATAAGAACATAAGAACATAAGAATGGTGGAAACTGCAGCGGGCCTATTGGCCCATACTGGGCAGTCCCGTTTACACCCAACCCCTATTGCTCATATAAGCATCCAACCTATGTTTGAAGCTATCCAGCGTATTCGAGTTAGTGATGACATTTGGTAATTTACTCCATTCATCCACTACTCTGTTTCCAAACCAGTGTTTACCTATTTCGCGCCTAAATCTAAATTTGTCTAATTTAAAACCATTGTTGCGAGTTCGCTCCTGGTTGGATAGTTTGAGTACCTTTGTAATGTCCCCTTTGTTTAGCCCTGACTTCCATTTATACACCTCTATCAGGTCGCCCCTCGCTCTACATCTCTCGAGGGAGTGCAAATTAAGATGCTTAAGCCTGTCTCTATACTCAAGGTTCCTAATGCCCGGGATTAGTCTTGTCATTCTCCTCTGAATTCTTTCCAAGGATTCTATATCCATTCTGTAATACGGTGACCAGAACTGAACTGTGTAATCCAGGTGTGGTCTCACAAGGGCAAGATACAGTTTTAGGATGGCCTCGCTAGTCTTGTAACTAACACTCCTTTGTATGAACCCAAGTACTTTATTAGCCTTGTTACGAGCAAAAACACATTGTTTACTTGCCTTAAGGTTCCTACTTATCATTACTCCTAAATCTCTCTCGCAGTCGGATTTCTTAATGGCATCGTTGTTCATCTGGTATCTGGTTTCCCTGTTTACATCTCCTATATTGAGTACTTTACATTTGACCACGTTGAATTTCATCTGCCATTTTTCAGACCATTCGAAAAATTTGTTTAGATCTTCCTGTAGTTTTGCGGAGTCCTCATCAGATTTAATAACACGTCCTATTTTAGTGTCATCAGCAAATTTACTTATGTTGCTGTCTATGCCGATATCTATGTCGTTTATGTATATAATAAATAATAATGGTCCAAGTACTGAGCCTTGGGGAACTCCACTAGTGACGTTGCTCCAATGGGATTTCGTGCCGTTGATGCTCATTCGTTGTTTCCTGTCCTGTAACCACGCCCTAATTCATTTAAGGATATTACCTTTGATGCCATGTGCTTCTACCTTTCTAATTAGTCTTTCGTGGGGGATTCTGTCGAAGGCTTTGCTAAAGTCGAGATATACCACATCATAATTGTGCCCCTCGTCCACCGATTCGAAAACAACAACTGGCCCATGAATACACTGTCCTGTGGCATCCCGCTTGTCACGGGTACACATGGCGATATCGTGCCATTAATCACCACACACTGCTTGTATATTGTCGATATTCCAGCCTTGTTCTAGAATTTGAGTCCAAACATCTCGTACCCTGAGTAATTGTGTTAAGCAAGATCTTCCCGGCATAAAACCGTGTTGGCAGTCCTTTACAAGGTTGTTTCGTAGCAGATGTTCCATCATGGCATCTCTTGCGATGCTCTCTAGTACTTTGCACACTATGCTGGTCAGGCTCATTGATCTATAATTATTCGTGGAGTGACGATCGCCCTTGTTGACAATAGGACTCACATAAGCCATTTTCATGTCATCGAGGTCCTTTTGCTCCTCCAGGCATTTGCAGAACAGGATCTTAAGGAGCTCTGCAAGATCGTTACACAGTTTTCTTAACACTCTAAGGTGTACCATATCTGAGCCAGGACTCTTGTGAATCTTTAGCTTTGACGGTTTATTTCTTATAACCTCGTCCGAAAACACAATGTGGGTCAGCTCTGTGTCGAATCGTCTTTCCTCAAACGCAGGAAGATTGTTCACATCCTCTCTAGTGAACACCGTTAAAAAAAAAATGGTCAATGCTTCCGCCTTATCCTGGTCAGAATCTGCATAACAACTATCTTCAAGCATCAGGTCAGAGATGCCTACTCGCGTTTTTAATATCGACTTTGAGTAGTGGTAAAAAGCCTTTGGGTTTGCCTTGACCTCACTAGCAATCTGCCTCTGGAACTCCTTTTTAGCCCTTCTACACTCTGACTTTGCTTGGTTCCTGGATGTGGCATACATTCTCATGTCCTGCTCATCATTTGTCCTAACCCACGTCTCGGATTTGTGGGTTTTCTTCTTAACTCTGTCGACCGCCGCATGGTTCATGTGTAGGGTCTCTTTGTATTCGTAGAGGCACTGGGTTTGGTCTTGGGAATATATTTATCGATCAAATGGTTTAGTTTACTCTCTATGATAATCAGCATAATGTCTGCATTCTTTTACCTTAGTAAGGCCAGTGGATACCCCTCATCTCCTCCCTCATCCCGTCGTAATTTCAAATGTAATATTTGATCGTTGGCCTTGTTTTGTCGTAAACCAAGTAACATTCAAACCTGAAGGACAACATAACGAGGCGACTGGTGCCAACAGGGACTAGGTGTTCAGCTTGGCCACCATATCCTCCTTGTTTGTTATGATGAGGTCTGTGGGAGAAGTAGAGGGAGGAGTAGGTTTGTGGATAAGAGAAGGTTTTACAGGCGAGGAATATGGTGCTTCTCTCGCGGCGGGTACACAGTCCTCAGTGGCGCCGGGTGGGGTGTCTGGGTCCATAGGGCTGGCTGTGGGGTCGTCAGGAGCAGTAGGTACCTGAGGAAGAAAAGAGGGTACCCAGAAATGTTGTGGGAGGGGTGGTGCTGCAAGGGGTAATGGTGGGCAGACTGACGGAGGAGGTGCGGGATTAATGTGTTCAGGGCGGTGGGAAGGCTGGCGTGGGGCAGTTGCCTTGAATGCAGAAACCGCCTGACATAGTGTTTGTAGTAGGTCGTGACGGGCAGCAGGAGTGAAGTGGTCAAGGTCAGAAGTAAGGCATGTGATTTGCTGCTTGATATTGGCGGCGGTTATGGCGCCTACCCGTTTCCGTCGATGTTGCTTCGCCGTGTGGTTGCAGGGAGCCTCACAGCTTCTAGCGTTAGCACCAAAACGTTGATGGTACCTACAGGGGGTAGATACACTGTGCTGGGGCCTGGGGGCGGCGTCTGAGGCAGGACGGGTGTGTTGGGGTGCTTGGGGCAGGAAGAGGAGCAGCTGCATGCTTGGAGGAGCAGAGCTGCTCTAGGGTGTCTAACCTGCGGTGTAGGGACTGAAGCAGGTCCCGCGCGTCTTGTGAGGTGTTGATCTTCTGGGGAGCGCTGATCTGGTTGACGAGACCGGAGGAAAGTGAAAGTGTAGCGGCGGAGTTGTGCGTGGACGCATGGGGCACAACAGTGTATTCGTGGAATACCATGTCTTCCGTGGCTGCATAGGTGGCCGAGGACAAGACGAATTTCTGCGGGGAGCTTCTGAGTGTGAAGCTGGTGCAGGATAGTGTCAGGAAGCCTGTCTGTATGGCGGGAGTTCTGTCTACGCATCTTGTCCCAGAGACATGCAGGGGTGGAGTTGCCGAGAGAGAGACAGGATAAGTCTTGTAGGAGAGTGGTGTGAGGCCGCTGGTATCGCGTCTTCAGAGCATCCCGTAGGGCAGCGAATTTGTTGTCAGCTGGAGGGTTGGTGATGGTCTCTGATACTTGCGTGGCGACTTGTGTGGGCAGGGAACAGACCAGGGCGACGTACTTTTATTTGTCTGTAGCTGTAGAGCCGCTGAGAGCTGCCTCAGTGTGGATAAGCCAGTCTTCAATGTTGTGATTGAAGACTGGGAGAAAGATCAGTTTCTCCTCCATCCTGTGTGAGTGCGATTCTCCGGGGGTCACCATTTGTGGGGTTTCGAGATGTTGGTTCACACTCAGGATGGGTTGGAGAAAGGAAACTCACAATGCGCTCTCTGTATATATATATATATATATATATATATATATATTGTATTAGATGTACAATGCAGCTTGGTGCTGGGAGGTGGCAGCGTGGTTACAAGCATGGAGTAGAGAGAGCTGGTTGGGGAGCGTGCTCAGAGGAGGTATTGCTTGCTGGTGGCTGTAGGTAGAAGAAGGGGCAGGTCACGGCGAGGTGAGGTATTATATAGCGGGGGGAAGGCGTGGCTTGATAGTTGACCTCCGCTTTGTTAGGCGGCGCTGGTTGCCGAACTTAGACCATGAGGCGTAGGCTGGGGAATTCGAAGAGGGGTCGGCTAGTCAGCGACAAATGGCAGTTGTAGGGGAGATATCCACTACAATCTCAGTCTGGCCTGGGATACCATCACGAAAACAGTGGAGTGTATTGTCTCTGAACCATATATTGCGTTCGAGCTTGACTCAAGCATAATATACTCCGTAATTGGTGTTACTTATTTTGTTTCATTATTCATGTGGTCGCTGCTTTACGTGGGTGAAATAATTGTACACTTCCTTTATTAATTATTTCCTTATTTATTGGTGCCATTGTTGTTCATACGCATTCTTTACTTATATAATCCTACCATTTTTAGTGCTAAGTTGGTATGACTCACTATTCTTCTCATTCTTCCAAGTTGGGCAGTGCTTGCCAAAGGAGGCGTGTTCTTGCTTACAGGAAGTACACTTCAGCTTGCTAGCTTGAGTGTGAATGTTTACCTGTGTGCATGTTTGTGTATGACTGTATGTGTGCTGTATGTGTGAGTGCATGGACGTGTCATGTATGTGAATGTGTGTGTGTGTTTGCCATTCTAACTCTTGTCCTATTTACCTGTCCTTCTTTATCATTCTTTAGTCTTTATCACTTGTCTGTTTGTCTGTCTGGGAGAAAAATGGAGGCCACGAGGATGTTGAAAATTCCTCAAGGGAGGAATGGAGTGAAAAAGGTTGAGAACCATTGCTCTAAGGTCTTGCCTAGCTTAGATAACCACTCCCCTCTTGCAAGTTTCTTGGGAAAGGTTCGTAAATGAGTCATATCCATCAATATTGAACTCACATTCCTCCGGTTCGATTCTCCTGTTTTTGTACAACAGTTCCACAACACCTACTACAACTGGCTGATATACCCTCAATAGTGTTACAAACTCGGCTCTCGTGTCGAGGAACATGTCAGTATTAGTATACATGAATTCCAAACTATAAATTGTACTCTATAATATCTCTGGTCTTGACTCTGCAGTTGCCTCGTTTACTGTATCCCTTGTGGTTTGTAGGGTGTGGTCAGAGATGACATTGCTTACATGGTGAACCGGTTGGTTAATTCCCAATTAACCAGGTTGGTTCACATATATTATATTGGGCTTTAGTAATGAAACCCAATTGAAGTTTTTTGTTTTATTCGAAAAGTATTATGTTTATATAATTCCTGAGTGTAGACCAACCGTGAGTTCCACTATTTATGAGTGTGATGAGAAAGGGATGACGTTTATGTATATAAAAGTGAATCAACGTCCGTTCGATATTAGTTGGTATGAGTGACTTTCAGTAGTGACCCATCGAGGGAGAACGGAATTGGGACTTCGTCCCCCCTCGAGGGAAGACGGAGCCATCCACTGCGGCTCTCAAATAACGTCTTCCTCTAGTCAAGGATATCAAACTACTGCTCGCTTTAGGTGGCCAGAGAGCCGGCTACTTATGGCTTTACTCAGCATAGTATGATGCAGCTTCGCGTGGGCACATCTTATCACGTACATTGAACATGTCACCTCATAGCCAGTGGAAAGTGTATAATATGGACACGAAGTAGTACCTTAAGCTGTGTATTCTTATATTACTCTATTAATTATGTATAGTAAAGTATTACAGAACATGTATTAAGCCTATGTAATATTTCCATTTATTATGCACCATGTTATGAATGTGAATTATCATATTTACATATTATGTATTCAGCTTGTGAATGCTGGCATCTGTACATGCCAGCGCGGAGTGATACAGAGAGTTGAGATCGCTAGTCCTTATGGTGTGGAAGCCTACTGTCTATTAGTTCCTCTGTATATCTCCCGTACAAGAATAAGAACCTATTTTCAAGATAACAAGTGTTTGTGTATAGCCTCAGTAGTGTAGAACATTTTGGGGGTATCAAAGACAAACATAGAGAAAGTTACAGGGGATGAATCTGAATATAAATCTGATGTAAATAACCCATTTATATAATACTTTCTGTTGATGAGACAGGGGCCATTACATCGGCACTCGCCTCCTCCTGGGTGGGAGGTAGGGGCTCAAACTAGATAACCTGAGGGAACACATCCCTTTCTGGCTGGAGTCGCGTACACCTTGTTGTACAGTGACCTGACGCTCTGAGACAGGATTACCTCTCCCGCTCTCACTCTCAAGTAACGTTAACGGGAGTCAGCGGCTCCTGGATGCAACTGAGTGAACCCTTATGTAGTGTGGTATAACCTTGATGGGTTATGGGAGACAGAAAGACCCATGGTACTAGTCAGTAAAGTAACTGTTGGCTTCTGAGTAGCTGTGCTGATTCTCTACTAAGTACCTTCCATTTTCATGAACTATGGGTGTATGTGGGTTGCTTAAGCAAGTCCTGGTGTAAGGTTTGACGATCCTCATGGTTGATCTTACACTCTGGACATGGGGATGCTAAGGGATTTATTTGGTGCTACGCATGTGGTATATTTACTGTACCAATGTCATATTTTTCCTGCACAGATAATATTTGTTTCTAGTGCTGTAAGGGTGCTGCTTGGGATTAATGCAGGTGTCATACCATTTACCTGTTGCGTTTCTTTAACCCCGATCGAAGGAACACTAGTCCAGGTCACAGTAAATATTAAAAGTAAATATCTGAATTTTGTTTGTGCTGATTCGTAATCCTGAGGGGCCCTTCCACTGCGTTACCGTCCTTATACTGTATTACCCCTATAAGAATTCCAATCGGTTACACACACACACACACACACACACATATATATGTGTATATATATATATATATATATATATATATATATATATATATATATATATATATATATATATATATATATATATATATATATATATATATATATATATATATATATATATATATATATATATATATATATACACATATATATGTGTGTGTGTGTGTGTGTGTGTGTAACCGATTGGAATTCTTATAGGGGTAATACAGTATAAGGACGGTAACGCAGTGGAAGGGCCCCTCAGGATTACGAATCAGCACAAACAAAATTCAGATATTTACTTTTAATATTTACTGTGACCTGGACTAGTGTTCCTTCGATCGGGGTTAAAGAAACGCAACAGGTAAATGGTATGACACCTGCATTAATCCCAAGCAGCACCCTTACAGCACTAGAAACAAATATTATCTGTGCAGGAAAAATATGACATTGGTACAGTAAATATACCACATGCGTAGCACCAAATAAATCCCTTAGCATCCCCATGTCCAGAGTGTAAGATCAACCATGAGGATATATATATATATATATATATATATATATATATATATATATATATATATATATATATATATATATATATATATATATATATATATATATATATATATTAGGCTGGAATAGGTTTCGTTATAAAAACTTGTTAAATAATATAGTACAGTATAATATATTACTGCGTTTATACAACTAAGTTCTGGGGCCTGGTAGACGAAAATGTAGTAATACTACTGCTACTACTATTACTATTTTTTTTTTTTTAGAGGCCACCAGCCTCCCCCAATAGCCATTCCTTCGCCACCATTTTATTACCTTAATATTAAATATCCTATTAAATAAGTAACTATCCTAGCTGTGTTGAGTTAGTTGAGCCGTAGATCTATGCAGCATTCATTGAATGTATCCTCATAGTCAATATCTGCAACTGTTGTCGGCTTTGGGGCCGAAACTCTCGTTCCGCTGAGGCAAAGCAAAGGAGAGAGAAGGACAGTCGACATCTCATCCAGGCTGTAACATAACTTTTGGGATGCTGCTTTTTTTCGGATAGCACTTCCGCGAGTCTGGCGTAGAAGCATCTTGCACTTGGTCCCATCCCACCAGAGGTTGTGAACACTAGAAGAGTGAAGTTGCCTTGATCAACGTTCTGAATTCTCTCCCCATATCCCCTTATCTTGTCGTTCTCGCTCCTCCTGTGTGCAGCATCGAGAGCTAAGTTACGGTGACATGCGGCCATGGGATCAAAAATCCTGATGTCGAAGAAGGCTCGCTGTCCCAGCGTCCAGAATCCTCGAGCAATGACGTCAACAAGGGCTTCGTTGGATGTGTTTGAAGTCCTATGTTGGAAAATCTCACCGTCCAATGGAAGGAGGGTCGGTTCTACCCTGACATCACGGCAGATTTCCTTCAACATATTTGCTGTGAGATCCCTTACTTCATCATGCCTCCAGCATATGAAGCCCCCATTCTTACACACCATGGAGTGATTGGCGTCATAGGAAGAGCCACACACGCTTTGGGAGGGCAAACCTTCCACTGGCCTACCATACCTGAGAGCATTGGCATCTGTAAATTCTTGTTTATTGAGACTGAAACCATTTGCCCTTATCGGTAACGTAGTTAACCAGTTCGAGGTGCCCACCTCCTGCGCTATAGCTACTTATTTTTTTCAAATTCCCTGGTACTTGCAACAACAGTTGCTGCAACTTATCACTTTAGCTGTGCTGTCGTTCTGTCGTAATGGACCTTCGAATCTTGTTTACTTCACTGGTATCCACCTCCCCTGTTGCGTTCTGAGCTATTGTGTGGTCCGTGAGGGCTGCTGTGAGCTTAACTGAGTTTTGATGTTCGGAGGCAGCAATCTCCTCTGGATTGGTCAATCCCATACCCCCCAGTCTCTGCGGTAGTGCAAGGAGTGATCTTTCTGCTGGGGTTAAGTGAGGATGTTTGACTAATTTGGGAATGAAATTACCACTGATAGCTTCTTCCAGAGGGTGGAGGAGGGGTCCGATATCAGGGATAGTACGCATCAGGTAGTTCCAGCAATGCTTGACTCCATGGGTGAATGCCACAAAAGCCGCATGTGGCTCTGTGTTAGCAATTTCAGACAGAGCTTGGATTTCACTAACCCACTCATTCAACTTTCCCGCTACGTACTCGGTCTTGAAGTCCGTAGTGCCAATTACTGTGCCTAGATGTCTTTGGCCATCCTTTGTTATTTTGACCTCACTTCCGCCAAACACCTCCATTGCCCGTTCATAATGTTCTGGCTTCACAATGAGGAAGGACTTGCCAGCGTTTGGGTGGTACCCAATTTGTGGACCTCGCGATGTTACCAGATCCCACCATTTTTTGATGTCCTCCACTTTTCCTGCTCCTGTAAGGTCATCAGCGTACGCCACTTGTTTGACCTCAGTTGTTTCAAATTCTATTTCTTGCTGGAGCACTGATAGGCCTATTGCATACATTGCCATTGCAACAGGGTCCCCTTGTGTTGTTCCCTCGGTTAACTGTAAGATGGTATCACCTCTTAGAGCCTTGTTGTTTACTGTATAGAGGTCTGATGGATTCCTATACGAGTTTTCAATTGTGTGTAAATGAGGCACAAAGTCAGATCAGCAACCTGGGACTTGGTCACAATTTTCGGAATGCCATATGGCAGCAGGGTCTACCACTATTAAGCTTCCAAGTAGTAAGTATACTACCCATATACAAATTTTCTGAATTAATTACGCTCAAAGGGCAGTAGACTCCTCAGAAGACATGCAGCCTATCACAAAGTAGCAATACAATGAGCCTGCTTGCAAATAATATAATAATTATCTTACAAATTATTAAAGAGATGGCATGCAGATTTTTTCCAAATGGCGACAAACTTGAGGTTATAATTTAAGAGAACCTCAGGGAGAGCAAGGCCACATGAATCCTTGACGATTAATAATAAAGAGAGATTCATCTTTCCAATGCTTCTCTTCAGTTAGTTTAATATAGGCTTGTTTTATCTTTCTTAAACATTTATAGAATTATGTTTAGTTCTCCGTCATGCATAAATAATAATCACATGATCTTACTCATTACGGGCAGACAATCATAGAGCTAACTAATGCACCTTATAAAAACGGACTTCATTAAAACACAGATACGGCTTCCCTTTCTTAATCCGTGCTATTGAATTTATATCCTACATTATAAATCCTCAAAACCAATTCTCCTAATATTTTCTCCACCTTTATCCTCATTATAACCAAGCAAAGATAGAGTGTAGGAGGGCTGAAAAGGAGTTCCAAAGGCTGGTTGCACGCGAGGTCAAGTCAAACCCAAAGGCGTTTTACCGCTATGCAAAGTCGAAATTGAAAACGCGAGTAGGAGTATCAGACCTGAGGCTTCAAGATGGTAGTTACGCAGATTCTGACCAGGATAAAGCTGAGGCATTGAACAGCTTCTTTTCCTCAGTGTTCACAAGAGAGGATGCAACTAACCTTCCTGCGTTTGAGGACAGACGGTTCGACACAGCACTGACCCACATTGTGTTCACAGAAGAGGGTATTAGAAATAAACTGTCCAGGCTAAAGGTCCATAAGAGTCCTGGACCTGACATGGTGCATCCTAGAGTGCTAAGGGAGCTGTGCAACGAGCTTGCAGAGCCCCTGAAGATTCTGTTTTGTAAATGCCTGGATGAACAAATGGTCCCCAGTGAATGGAAAGTGGCTTATGTGAGTCCTATCTTCAAGAAGGGCGATAGGCACTCCACGAACAACTATAGACCGGTGAGCCTGACCAGCATAATATGTAAAGTACTTGAGAGTATTATCAGAGATGCAGCGATGGAACATCTACTACGAAACAACCTTGTAAAAGATTGCCAACACGGTTTTATGCCGGGGCGCTCTTGCTTGACACAATTGCTCAAGGTATTGGATATTTGGACCCATATTCTAGAACGGGGTGGTAATATCGACAATATTTACCTAGATTTTGCCAAGGCTTTCGACAGTGTACCCCACGAAAGGCTGAAAATCAAACTGGAAGGGTACGGAATTCGGGGAAATGTCCTAGCGTGGATAGAAGACTTTCTACATGACCGCAAGCAATGTGTGGTGATTAATGGCACGAAATCGTCATCTGTACCTGTAACAAGTGGGGTACCGCAGGGTAGTGTATTGGGCCCGCTGTTGTTTGTTTGTTTCATAAATGATATGCCTGACGTTGTACACTCCTCCATACAAATGTTTGCCGATGACGCCAAGTTATTTCGGGAAATTAAGAACCAAGCGGACTGTGAAGAGCTGCAGAAGGACCTCTGTGGGCTCCAGGAATGGTCGAAGGAATGGCTGCTGAGATTCAATGTCACGAAGTGTAAGAGGATGCACCTGGGGCGTACCAACGGTAAGGAGGCGTACCATATGTCCCAACGGGATGAAGAAAATGTACTAGTTGAGACTGTGTGTGAGAAGGACCTAGGTGTGTATGTTGACAATGAGCTGAAGTTCTCGGGCCATTGTGAGAAGAAGGTAAATCAGGCAAATAAATTATTGGGTCTTATAAGAAGGTCGTTCAGATATCTAGACGGTCCGTCCCTCGTGACGATCTTCAGGAGTGAAGTGCTTCCCCATCTGGAGTACTGTCACCCCATCTGGTCCCCGAGATATGCTAGGGACTGTCAGTTGGTTGAAAATGTTCAAAGGAGGGCCACCAAACTGGTGCCTGCACTTCGGCATCTCAGCTACCCTGAGAGATTGGAGCGCCTGAACTTGCCTAGCTTATACTACAGACGGGCAAGGGGGGACCTAGTTGAGGTTTATAAGCATCTCAGGGGGCACTACTCAGTTGAGTGTCCTTACTTGGAGCTGGCGGACGCTCGCCCCACAAGGGGTCACAGCTCAAGATTGAAGAAGCCGCAAGTCCGGAAAACCGTGAGGGCAAACTTTTTCGGAGTGAGGGTTGTAAACTCTTGGAACAATCTACCAGAGAGTGTTGTGACGGCACCGAGTGTGAGCTCTTTCAAGAGAAGACTTGACCAACACTGGAGCGGGTTCAGGTACATTCAGGAGCCGGTGCATGCCCAGTATTTGCCAACAGTGCGTGACAGAGACGTGACCGATCGCCCGGGCGGCTAGCGAGCCGACCTTTTGGTGAAGAATATAAAGGAAAAGAGACGTGACCGATCGCCCAAGCGGCTAACAAGCCGATCAGTGGCGAAGAGGATAAAAGTAAAAGTAAAAAAAAGTAAAATTATTAACTCCCTCTCGTACCATTCCCCAGCCTACGCCTCCAGCGCCGCCCACGGAGCGGGGGTCAACTATCTACCCAAGCCTGACACCGCTGTGACCAGCCTCTTTCTACACAGTGCCACCAGCAAGCAACACCTCCGCGCCAGCCTTGCGGCTGCCGCTCCCGCCAGCGACCTTGGCGTCCCTCAAGCCACGTGCCCTCACTCTGGGCACCCTCACCACCTAGCTCTCTCTACTCAACGCATATTACCATGCTACCTACCCAGCAACAAGCTGCATTGTACATCCAATACAATATGTATACAGTGAGCACATTGTGAGTTTCCTTTCTCCATCCCATCCTGAGTGTGAACCAATATCTCATAACACTACAGGACAACACCCTCGCGTGTCGCCACAAGGGCTCCACACAGAGGTGAACTGGGCAAAGTGGAGCCTAGTTTATTGATTTGCCAGACAAGTAAGGACTACTACACTCCCGTCTAACTACTATTACATTACTACCGCAGTATTATGCTAGATACTGTACTATCATCACAATACAACATTGTTCTAACTGGATCGAGGACATTTCGTCACCGGTTCAGTATAAACTTAACCTAACCTAACCATGACTTCATCGCCTCCAAAATAAAGACATCACTATCTAAATTTACTTAATATTGTATAACACGGTATTTAATAGACCGGTGCTGAAATGTCCGCCCACCGTTTTAACTATTGTACCATTAGTAATTGACACAAGAGGAATTATAAGTTTCACCTGGGTGGAGTCTGCATTATATTAAGAGCCGTAGTTAGTCTCATCACAAAAGATTGCTCTAACTACCACTAACGGTATTATAATGTAGGTAGTACCGGCCCAATTGCAACTTGTAAACATTCAAAGAAAATAACTTATATCAAGACTACAAACTTTCGATGCTTCCCATCAGCCTCGTAATTGGTGATAATTTAATTACAACTTACGAGGCTCTCAGTGGTGATCGATATGTGTTTTGTTTTAATGTAAGATTATGTCTTTAAATGTAAGTTTGGTTTCCAATAGTCTAGTAGAATCTGGGTGAACCCGGAAATGGTTGGAACTATACCTTTAGGTTTGTTGATGGAACTGTTGTAGTGGAAATTTCCCCTATAACTACAACTGCCGTTTGTCGCTGATTAGCCGATCCCTTTTCGGGTTTCCCAGCCAAAGCCTCGTGGTCTAAGGTCGGCTACTAGCGACGTCTGACAAAGCACAGATCAGCCTTCAAACCGCGCCTACCTCCGCTATATAAGCTCTCAACCTCGCTGTGACCTCCCTTCTTCTACCTGAGCCCAGCACCACGCAACACCTCCTCCGAGCAAGCTCCTCACCAACTAGCTCTCTCTACTCCACGCTCCCGAACAAGCAAGCTCCTAACCACGCAGCAGCTTTCGAGCACCAAGCTGCACTGTTCATCCAATACAATATATATATATATATATATATATATATATATATATATATATATATATATATATATATATATATATATTTCATTAGCCCAATAAAGCACGCGGACTTCTACATACAATCAACACCTCAACACGCCAGAATTCGAACCCACGGCCCACGAGCCCATTACTGTGACAGGGGAACGCTAACCACTGGACCACCAGTATACTAAAAGCAATTCTAGACTTTGTTATATTTCACACAAAGCCTGTCCAACGAGCTTAAGGCGCCGTGAACCTCTAATGGGGACTACCCGTATCACGTAGGTGGTCAGAGTAACGTTTTACCAAATCCGGCTTCGAAACACGAGGATCCATATATATTTCATTAGCCCAATAAAGCAAGCGGACTTCTACATACAATCAACACCTCAACCCGCCAGGATTCGAACCCACGGCCCACGAGCCCATGACTGTGACCGGGGAACGCTGGTGGTCCAGCGGTTAGCGTTCCCCGGTCAGTCATGGCCTCGTAGGCCGTGGGTTCGAATCCTGGCGTGTTGAGGTGTTCATTGTATATATATGTATATATATAAATATATATGTATATATATATATATATATATATATATATATATATATATATATATATATATATATATATATATATATATATATATATATATATATATATATATATATATATATATATATATATATATATATATACAGAGAGCGAATTGTGAGTTTCCTTTCTCCAACCCATCCTGAGTGTGAACCAACATCTCGAAACCCCACGAATGGTGACCCGCGGAGAATCGCACTCACACAGGATGGAGGAGAAACTGATCATTCTCCCAGTCTTCAATCACAACATTGAAGACTGGCTTATCCACACTGAGGCAGCTCTCAGCGGCTCTACAGCTACAGACAAATAAAAGTACGTCGCCCTGGTCTGTTCCCTGCCCACAGAAGTCGCCACGCAAGTATCAGAGGCCATCACCATCCCTCCAGCTGACAACAAATTCGCTGCCCTATGGGATGGTCTGAAGACGCGATACCAGCAGCCCCACACCACTCTCCTACAAGACTTATCCTGTCTCTCTCTCGGCAACTCCACCCCTGCATGTCTCTGGGACGAGATGCGTAGACAGAACTCCCGCCACACAGACAGGCTTCCTGACAATATCCTGCACCAGCTTCACACTCAGAAGCTCCCCGCAGAAGTTCGTCTTGTCCTCTCAGTATTGGACTATTCCACTACCTCGGCCACCTACGCAGCCACGGCAGACAGGGTATTCCACGAATACACTGCTGTGCGCCATGCGTCCGCGCACAACTCCGCGGCTACACTTTCACTTTCCTCCACCAGCGCTCCCCAGACGACTAACACCTCACAAGACGTGAGGGACCTGCTACAGTCCCTACACCGCAGGTTAGACACCCTAGAGCAACTCTGCTCCTCCAAGCATGCAGCTGCCCCTCTTCCTGCCCAATGCACTACGCCCTACCAACCCCAACACACCCATCCTGCCTCAGACGCCGCCCCCAGCCCCCAGCACAGTGTATCTACCCCCTGTTGGTACCATCAACGTTTTGGTGCTAACGCTAGACGCTGTGAGGCTCCCTGCAACCACATGGCGAAGCGACATCGATGGAGACCGGTAGGCGCCATAACCTCCGCCACTATCAAGCAGCACATCACACGCCTTACTTCTGACCTTGACCACTTCACTCCTGCTGTCCATCACGACCTACTACAAACACTACGACAGGCAGTTTCTGCATTCAAGGCTACTGCCCCACGCCAGCCTTCCCACCGCCCTGAACACATTAATCTTGCACCTCCTCTGCCAGTCTGCCTACCATTACCCCTTGCAGCACCATCTCGCCCACAAAATTTCTGGGCACCCTCTTTTCATCCTCAGGTACCTACTGCCCCTGACGTGGACCCTGCAGCCGGCCCTATAGACCCAGACACCCCACCCGGCACCACTGAGGACTGTGTACCTGCCATGAGAGAAGCACCACATTCCTCGCCTGTACAACCCACAACCCTCCTTCTACCTCTGCTTCTCCCACAGAACTCGTGTCTCCAGACAGAGTCGTCTCCCGTAGCGGCCGGCTAATCCACACCCCCACCCGTTATGTCTCACATGTGGGATACAACCCTGCCGACAACAAGTCTCCTGCACCGCCCGGAGGGAAGGGGCAGTATTGTAGTGGAAATTTCCCCTACAACTACAACTGCCGTTTGTCGCTGACTAGCCGATCCCTTTTCGGGTTACCCAGCCAATGCCTCGTGGTCTAAGGTCGGCAACTAGCGACGTCTGACAAAGCGCAGGTCAGCCATCAAGTCGCGCCTACCTTCGCTATATAAGCTCTCAACCTCGCTGTGACCTCCCTTCTTCTACATGAGCCTAGCACCACGCAACACCTCCTCCGAGCAAGCTCCTAACCACGCAGCAGCTTCCGAGCACCAAGCTGCACTGTTCATCCAATACAATATATATATATATATATATATATATATATATATATATATATATATATATATATATATATACAGAGAGTGCATTGTGAGTTTCCTTTCTCCAACCCATGCTGAGTGTGAGACAACATCACGAAACCCCTCACTGTAGTCCTCTGGGGTCATAGATACCAGACCTCGGTGATGGCACTTAACCATCATTGACTATCTCCCGATGCAATGCCCACGGTCATACATGTCAGTTAACGTAAAATCAGACGATTAATATTACTCTCAATAATCGAGGCCGCACCTCGATTATGCGGGTCAATTCTGGTGCCCTTATTATAGAATGGATATCAATTCGCTAGAGTCGGTGCAGCGAAGAATAACGAAAATGATTCCGGGACTTACAAACCTTCCATATCAGGATAGGTTAAAGAAACTAAACTTCCATTCCCTAGAAGACGAAGAGTGCGGGGAGATATGATATAAGTATTTAAGTGGGTGAAAGGAATCAATAAAGGTGATATAGATAAAGTTCTTATAATATCCGAGCAGGATAGAACTCGGAGCAACGGATTTAAGTTGGATAAGTTTAGGTTTAGGAGGGAGATAGGAAGGAACTGGTTCACAAATAGGGTGGTGGACGAGTGGAACAAGCTTAGTAACTTTGTAGTAAGTGCTGGAACGCTGGAAGGTTTCAAAAGGAGGCTGGATAGATTCATGAATGATAGAGAGTGGTAGTAACTCTCGACAGGAGCTGCCATGCACAGGCCAACCGGCCTATTGCAAACTCCTTATTTTCTTATGTTCTTATGTTCTAAAACATGTAGCTGTGTCTTCTTTCTTAAGTTACCCATTTGAGGCGTCCGTTTTCTCATCGCTCCCAAGCGTGGGTGCCATCCATTTTCTCTGACTTCCTGAAACCAACCTCTCTATAAAGTGAATTTGAATATGAGAGAGGACACCATTGTTTTGAGTCAACTTAGATATGTCTAATTACGGTTAAAGCATACAAAATCCTTTGTGAGTGATGTTGAAAGCTTTAACTGTCTTTATTGTTAGTAACACTGGTTAAGTAAGTGAGTGTCAAGTCTGCCAGTACGAATGGCATCCCATGATATTGTCCCTGGGGATCGCCATGAATTTCCAATTGCTACTGAAGTTAGATTATTTTGTTGCCCAAACATCAGAGAATCTGATGTTTGTAGTTTAGTTAGAGTCAGTTATCTATTTAATAAAGTCATTAATCTCCTGAACTATTCTGTCAACCTGTATAATCTCCAACATCTTACGTATCCCTTTCAATAGTTCCTTGTTTGTGGTTTTGTGGGGTACGGGTTATTTTGTTCACACTCAGGATGGGATGAAGAAAGGAAAATCACAATGTGCTCTCTGTATACATATTGTATTGGATGTAAAATGCAGCTTGGTGCTGGGAAGGCAGCATGTTTACAAGCGTTGAGTAGAGAGAGCTGGTTGGTGAGGGTGCTCAGAGGAGGACCAGCTTGTGGGTCGCCATGCTCGCCTGCGGGAGCGAGGGCCGCCAGGCAGGAGCGGTGGAGGTGGCGTTACTTGAAGACTGGCTGTAGGTAGAAAGAGAGGTAGGTCACCACGAGGTCAGGTCTTATATAGCGGAGGTAGGCGTGGCTTAATAGTTGACCTCCGTCATGTAAGGCGGCGCTGGTTGACCTAGACCACGAGGTATACACTTGGGAATTCGCTGGGTCGGCTACTCAGCGACAAACAGCGTTTGTAGGGGAGGAATCCACTACAGTTTCGCTGACTTTGTACAACTAATGTTAACAACGTGTGTAATTCCACTTTTTCCTGGCAAGCTCAATCTCTGATTAGATTATATGAATAGACTTAGGAAATTCACCTGACCCGTGGCATTGAGTTTCATAGTTAAATGTACAGAAACTGAGTTGAATGTAATTTCTGTCATTGCGGGATTAGCCTTTCTGGCATGTGTTCAGCACAGGCCTGAGTTGCCAGTTAGCCGTATATAAACTCGTGCACAAGGAGTAGTCACATCATTGTCTCAGGTATGTGTACAATTTTCTGCCCTCCATATTAAGTCAGTTTAACTCAGTGAATTTTGTGAATATCAGTGTTCATATTGTAACAGTGAAATTGTCATTTACCCAGTGAAAGAATTAAAGTAAAATAAATATCGTCTGTCGTTGCTAGACGAAAGATTGTTTGTGATTAAGTTATTCTTCACATCTCTGATGCTTCTCCATCATTATCTCAGGCACTGTTTGTTTTGCCACCACTACCTAGGTTCGGTAGCCGCCTATGGGCAAGATGGTTCTTGAAGGATGTCTTTAATATGGCGAGATTAGAATCCGAGGACAAGATTACCCAGGGAACGCCATGAGGAGACATTGCTTAACATCTTGTTCACTCCATCTGTTAACAAATATTGGATAAGTAAACTACAAGTATCATCGCTCTATTTCTTCTACCCATTGGTTCTCAGAAAATAACTAGTAACTCATGTGCCTAGAAACTCGCTAACACGCTACCTAACAGTTCACTAGGCTATGTTATATTCTAGTAAAAGTCTGGGTGGTGGCAGGCTACCGTTGTAAGTAATAACATGGTTTCCCAGACTAATCCATGGTTTAGAATATAACTAAAACAAAATAGTATAAAGAGGAAAACAGGACTCTTACAAATTGGTGACTTAGAAAGTACAAGCAAGAATATAAGTATATAAATATATTGAAGATTAAAAAGAATAAGTATGAAATAGTATGAAGTAAGGAAAGTGGCCCCTTACATCGTAATATGCATAAATTCAAGATGGCCGTCGGCCAAATTGGGTCATATAGGAAAATGGCCATAACTATTGACAAGGAGAACCTAGAAGGGTGATTGAAGGTGTCAGAAATTATTTTCACTGTTGCCAAGTAACAGAAATTTATTAATTGAAAAAAATAGAACTTCATTTGTCAAGCCAAACATTAAAATAGCTCGGACAAAAAATATCCATTTACTTCTTTATCATTTGATCAATGCCACCATGTCATTAATTATGTGGCTGTACAATGATAAGAAGCATGCACATGTATTGTTGAGAAAAATACTGCTTAATTAAAAACATACATTACAATGTTTTCAATTCAAGTTGCTGTGTCGTAATATCTAAGATGCACCTCTTTATCTCTTAAAGCAAGAAAGAATGAAAAATAATAGCTAGAGCCTCAACCAAAGCTCAGTAATCATAAGGGTCGAGGTCAATGTCTTCCTCACCATTCTCCCCCTTAGCCAAATTACTTTCATCTTCAACATCACAGACTCTACTGCTGCATTCCTCTTCATTCTTTTCATGCTTCTTGAGCATGTTGTGGAAATTATTTGAACCTGTGCAGTGGCAGGAACTGATGCACGACAGGCCTGCCAAGAAGCAGCTGCAGTTGGCCTGAGCACACTCCTTCCCTTCAGCTCTGGACTAACAGCTGATGACGTTTATGAGGTTGGGAGGTGCAGGTGTTAGTTCAGCTGAGGTGGTTTGCCCTTCTTAGTGTAGAAGGCGTGTCGGGCCGCATTCATTGTGTTGCAGTTAGGCTGACCGTATGATGCAGCAAAGAACTCCTGACCAACTTCCAGCAGCTCTGCCTCTGTAGCAGTCTCCTCAGCCAGAACAGTGTAAAGCCTGGGCAAGTCGCCTTCCTGCAGTTTCTTAAGCGCCATAACCTTCCCTTTCCTGCGTGGATATGAGATGGTGTATTGCAGCCTGTGACGGCGTTCGCCCCGAGCAACTAAAGGCTCTTATTTCCAAGAGTAGCTGCTATGGCGTTTGTGTCGACAATGTTTCTGCCCCTCATCAGGTTGGCTGGGCTACTTTGTCTCAATGGTGATTTTTTTCACAAGAGTTGTCTTGCTCCCTTTCCGGAGATAGCCATATTAGTCCACAATGGACGGTGGGGTGTCACAAGGCTCGTAGCAGAAAACGGACGATATGTTGATGGCAGGAGCTTGTACAACAATCAGCAAACGGCTGAGCAATGCCTCCATGTCGTAGATGGTTTTGGTGCCGATCCTGACGCCTCTCTTCAAGTTTCCATAGTCTTCACCTTCTCACTGATCGGAGTGTGGAAGTCAACAGGCAGGGAGTTCGAAAACTTTCGGGCAATTTCTTCGCCATTAGGAACAAAGACTGTCACATTGATTGAGTCATCTGTCACTATGCCATTACCGATATTGAATAGCTGAGGCGTGATGTCCGACAAGGGATGAGAATCTTTCTTGAACTCCTCCTCGAGTCTCCTACGGTCATCATTGTCGAGCCTTCTTCTTGGTGCCTGATGGACAAGGTCGATTCTCTCTTGCATTCCGGATCAAACATACTGTTGAAAGTATGCGACACATGTTGGCACAAAGAATAGGATAATATCCAGCATGCAACCTGTTCTGCTGAGAGAGTGATGCCGACGAGACCACCCTTGAACCTGCCATACCGGATGTATGTCTGCTCTCCGAACTGATCAGCAGAGATACCGTTCCAGACACCCTCATTGTGGCGACATACATACACCCTTTGCCTTTGCCTCTGACGGAAGGGATAACAGCTCTAGCAGATCCCAGATGATGTGACATGCATAGTGCCTGCGTCGAGCAGCGAAGAAGTACAGTACCATGTGCCTGAGACAATGCTGCTGAAGAAGCCAATCTCCTTCCACCTCTGCCCACACAAACTGATGCGCGATGCATGTCGGTTTGATGAGAGAAACCGTCCATAGTCATTACCTTCTACCTTCTCCAGATATGCGGTGATATTATCGAATGAGCGGTCACCCTCACGAAAATAATTATAATGGTTGCCACCTCGTGTAATGAGGATGGCCCTGAGTTAACGAGCTGTATAACCCAGTGTCAAGGAATAGTCCTAGAAGACCGGACAACTCGCCAACTGCACTGGCTAACCATTACCCCGGAACACGATCCGCAAATCAATTAACATCCAAGTCTCCAGTTACTGCTGGGTAGCCCCCAACAAGACGCACTGGTCGTACTCAACGTTCGCAGAGCACGCGGCTAGCATTTGTCACTCAAAATGCATGCCAGATCACTGTAGGCTGTTTCTTATGAAAAATTACAACTTTTTCCTATTAATAGTTATGACCATTTTCTAATTTTGCCCCCAATTTAGCCGACAGCCATCTTGGATTAATGCAAATTACGGGAGTTGCTCAATGCTGGCAAAGTGCCATCACCTGCGTCTGATATCTTTGACCCCAGAGGATTATAAATCCACCAAAAAACCTTCGGGTGCCGACAATTTCCTGGTTCACATTTATGATTGTCAACGCAATCTACTGGACTATTAAGGGAGGCAGTTAAATGCGTTTTCACATCTTAAATTCGTAGAATAATTTAATGTACGAACCTTTTACAATGTACCATTGTGACGCACCTCAAGTATACCAATTAGATGTGTTCTCGCACTTTAAGGGAAAATTATCCAACGAAACTTCGAGTAACTGAGTCAGGTGACGACGAAAGAATGTGTCTCCCGTAAGTCAGCCAAATCATTGTTTTGTCCTGACTGACAGAACGAAACCGCTTTTCCTCGTCGGTGTACACCCAGCCTCTCACTATAGTGGGGCAACTAAATGCAATTTTTCAAGAGAATCATGCAAATAGTGATACAAGCACCAAATTTGGCATGGTAATTCTCTAATGGTTACTAGTCAAGTCTGCCTGATTGTCCATTTGAAAATCCAAGATGGCGGCCATTTTTCAAGATGGCCACCATATTGACCTTTAAAGTAGATTTTTCTTATAGAAATTGATGTAGTTGGTCAATCTGAGTGATCTTGGTGTCGATATGTATGTTTCAAGCATGCTCAGATGATTTTTTTTATAGTTTTAAGTCCATTGTAACATTTTTATCCACATAAAATAACACTTTTAGTAAAAAAATATAACAAAAAAGAACTTACTAAAAAAAAAGTACTCACTATTAGCACTGGTTCCTGTGACTTCTCCTGACAGTACATCTTTGTGCATTTACTGCTGTTCACATATGCAGCTGCAAAGAGCTGTGCAGGAAAGTCCAGAGCGAAAGCATTTGCATCTCTGGTTGCAGTCTTTCTTACAGGAACATTTGGTCAGCTCCTAACAGCATGTCGCAATCGGGGGAAGAGTCGTCCAACGTATCTGTCATGCCTCTCCCCTCTGCGTCCATCCCCAGTTGACAGGACTGCTGGTTTTTGGATTGGAGATTGTTGCCTGGCCCCAGATGATACCAGCCTGGTCGGCAGCCCGCTTTGCATGTTCCTTGAGGGCTGCCTGGGGTGGTGGAATGGAGTCATATGGTCTCTGCTTGCGGGAAAAGAGATTTAGTCTTACCTCATCTACACCAGTGGCTGCACTAGATCTGTCGTACATGAGGACAACAAATCCTTCCAGCTTCTGCAGGTCAACATCAGCAACTGTTGTTGGACATTGGCTGAGTTTGGTGAATGTTTCTGAAACTTCATCACAGACATTCCATGTCTGCCATGCAGATTTCTTTCCTTTCCCACGGAAGCCAGACACAACGTCACAGCCAGTGAAAGCATGAAAGTATAGGATCCCACTAGCTTTCTTAGGCCCTATCGCAGAAACTACATCATGAACTGGAATCCATCGATGACTGGCTCCTTGGACAAAGGCAATCCACATGTTATCAAGACCAAGCTCCTGTAGTGATGGCAGTACAGATACTGCTATGACCACCACGTCAGTGTCATTGGCTTTGATGATGAGGGACTTGCTACCTTCCATTGCTGCAACTCTAGCATGCACAAATATTCGTGTGTCTGCTTCCTCATGACAGCATGGAGCCACAGCTTCTAGGGACTTCTCTGTGTTGCTAATGACATCTTCTCCCTTTGTCACAACCACCGTGCTTGTCGTCTGTGCTTCACACATTTTCTCCGCAAGAAAAAGAATAGTTCTGTCTTGTTTTTGTCATCTCGCAGAAAGCGTCTCCAGTTTTTGGGAGTCTTACTGGTTCCTGTAACTCTTCTCCTGATCCCCTGTCCTCGTTTCGACCTGGCTTCAGACTTGACTTTTTGTGCACATCAAACACTACATCCACCCTATTGTATTTGGCACCATAGAATTCCACTTTGGGCAGGATGTCTTCTCTGGCATAGGCATCAAAAGTCTTTGAGGTGCGTGGAGGCAGGGCATTGATCAGTGCTGAGCCATCTATAATGATAGCATCTCCATGTGGTTCTCTCTCTGTAGCATTCACTTGTGCTTGAAGAATTTCAGCCAGCTGTGACTTCTGACATGTATGAAGCTTGCCATTGTCACTGAGGGAGGCAGGAGCTGACTGGTTCTCATGCTTGAAGAATTCTTGCAAGTCATACTGTCTGTTCTGACTGGAGATGAAGAGTCGCGAGAACAGCTGACAGTCATCTTTCAGTACCTTCTCTTTGGAACTGCTAACAATGTGGTCATGTTTGAAGAAGGAGGATTTGTTTTTCTTGATTGGATGGTCAAACAGACATTTACCTTCATTCTTTAGTCCCTCTAAGAATGACTGGAATTGCTCTTTTCCTCTGTCATGGTGTGTACCAACCATTTTAGGAATATCTGGATCTACAATGTTCTTTGTGTCTAACACCAGAAGGTCAGATGACTCTTCTTGGAAGGGGTTGCCCATCTCCCGCAGCACCTTGGAATGTGCTTCCACCTTCTCAAAGAAAGATTTCTGTGCACTCAGGGTCTGCTCATGATGTCGGCTGCTGGTGGTGGTTCCATCTTTTGCATCTGACGCAGCTTCATATCCAGCAACAAGACGACTCACTTCAGGTCCAGCCACCAACCACCTACGAGGTGCTGCTGGGTCCTCAGTCAACCTCACTGCTCCTCCATCGCCTTTAATCACTGCATTGTTTTGTTCATGGGCTTGATCAATAGCAATGGTAGAGAACTCTCTTCCGGACTTGTGGACAACAAAGTTCCCCTTGTATAACTCCCTCGCTACCTCTGGATGTTGTTGCTCAAGGCACATTATGTCTCGAAGGTGAATTGGAAGCCATCGGGCATAATTAACATTGTTGTTCGCAAAGAAGTAGGGGATCAGCTCTGAGAGTGCTTCAAGGTAGAGTTTGAAATTGCCTTCCCTGAATGAGCGGATCAACATGAAGATGGTGAGCTCCACCCTGATGAGCACTTTCTTGTATGGGGTACAACTAGGTTCATGCCTTTTGCCCTACACCTAGTCCGATCGTTCATCCAGTGTCATTAGTCCCGTGCGATCTGTACACCATCCAGATAACTAAAACCCCGTTATCCTTGGCTCGGCTCTCCTGCGCTGGCACATCCTGTCAATTCAGTTGCGGCTGCTTAACTGATTTGGGGTTGGTTAAGCAGCATTTGGGACACTAAGCTGTTGCAGTATGACATGCTTTTACTTAGCTGACACTGAACCCCATGCTGGGTTGCACAGCAGTGATGTCACCAGTGCGCCCTGGTAGTGCCCGACAATCACTCCCTCACATGCAGAGAGCCTCTGCATGCTACCCTCACCTAGTTGGAAAAAACATAAAACCAGTACATGAAACCAGTCATAAATAAGACAAATATATATCTGAGAGTATCAGAAATAGAAAAAATCATCTGAGCATGCTTGAAAACATACATATCGACACTAAGATCATTTAGATTGACCAACTACATCAATTTCTATAAAAAAAATCATCTTTCGAAGGTCAATTTGGCAGCCATCTTGAAAAATGGAAGCCATCTTGGATTTCCAAATGGCCACTCAGGCAGATTTGACAAGTAGCCCCTAGGGTATGATCATGCAAAATTTCATGCTTGTATCACCATTTGCACGGTTTTCCATTATCCTCTCTACTACTAACACAGCTATGGTTAATTTCTTGGTTACCCTTCTTATCTTCAGGTATTTAACAGAGCATTTTTTTTATTTATTTTTTTTTTATGGGGATTAGCCCTCCCGGGTACAGGTCACTGACCCACATCGGGGCCTGGGGGGCGAAAATATAATAATAATAATATTAATAAAAATAATAACTATTATTATTATTATTATTATTATAATTCATAAGAAATAATAACAAAATACTAAAAATAATACTAATAACAATAAATAAATACAAAAACGATAAAAATAAATCAAGAATGAGAAACGATATACATTATGTATGTTGTGTTGTTAAAGTATACTGTACAGTATACAGTATACTTGTAAATACGTTTGTTTATATAATGCGAGTAGAGCTGTGTTTTTAAATGCGTGTGTTTGCACAAATGCAAATAAGCATATATTGGTGGTTGGTGGCAACGTAGTGGTAGTGGTTAGGGTTAGTGATGGTGGTGGTAGTAGAGGGTAGTAGTAGTAGTAGCAGCAGTGGTGTTGGCCACCTGGCGAAGGAGCAATATATTGATGCTAATCTTCTACCTGGACTCACTGGCGCCTACCAGGGAGGAAGGAAGTGGAGTGCTGCTTCCTCCCCCACCACCACAACTCAACCCCACCTACAACAAACCGCCGCATCAAACCCACACCCCTGCCCCTCCAGTAAACTCTCCCACCTGGTCAAGCATACTCTCAGGGCTCATGTTGTTGTAGGAGTCACACAGAGCTATTTATTCTTTTCTTTCATTCAAATACTGTACAAGCGTTATAATTTGTGTCAACAGAGAGAAAGGAGGGTGGGTAGGACAGTAAATACAGGTAATACCGATCATAGTCGATAAGTCGTTGTTATATGCAAGTCAGAACAACACTTACTCAGAAACACCGAAGAGAATGGAATGATGGACCATAAAACTACCGCCAGCACCAGTAGTTAACACAGTCTAGCACTTCTGTATATTCTGAAGTGATAAATGTACGAATGTTACGTCTGCCGATCTTTGAATAATTCTACCCTGTAAATGACATTCCTATTAAAGTTACACCAGACGAATGTACACCCACTAAAAATTATTCAGCACCCGTGTAATATTGTATCACGCAGTAAGGGTGCCGAATAATTTTTCAGTGGGTGTACATGAATGTATCGTGCATGTATACATGTGTGTGTGTGTGTGTACAAGTATCTTCCTTCACTGGCACACTATTGGTGTACGAGCAAAAGAGAGCCGAGATTGACAATACAGGAAGTATCCACTAAAGATTTTATGAATGTAATAACCTTGCTCACTATACTCACCGCCACTGATGCCGCTCCCGCCACATGAGTGAAGCCTTTCCCGCCATAAATTGTAATAAGGCTGTCTTTTCCTACGCAAACAAGACGAAACGTACTCAGTGTCGGGTGTAAACAAAATACACAGTTAAACCTCAAAATCACGTATCTTAGTTTTATATGAGTGAGATTTTTAGCTGTGGCGGCAATGAAGCCAATTCCTGACAGATTACAGCACCATAATCAAGCTATACAGGGAGAGAAAACACACTTCTTTAATCGTAGACTGAAGACAGATCCTGCTAACAGGATCCTGTTATGTCACGTCTCGAAATGTAGCCATGGCCAGTTACAATATGACAAAGATCTTTATCCAAATTAAGCTCCATAGCACCGGGATTAACTCGGACAAGTCATTAACGTAATCTATCTAAACACGCCGTCATATTAACGTAATTAATTCAGATAAGCCACTTTAACAACGCCATAAATATTTACCTTATTTACCAGATGACCACCCACCAGAGGTGGCTCTGCCAAGGGAACTATTTCCTTATATTCGTTCTGCATTATAACTTGGCAAACTTGTAGTTATGTCCCCTCGTGTTAGTAGTGCGTGACATCACAAAGAAGTGGCCTGGGTTCAAGTTTTCCATCCATGTCAGGATTTTGAATTTTTCATTAAAACCTGCCCTATTGTGCCTTGTCTGACAGGTTATTAGTCCTAAGGCCATCAGTCTACTTGGATAATCGAGATGACGTAGTTCCGTAACCATATAAGTCGCTCTATGTTGCACCTTTTCTAGGGATGTCATCCTTAACGACAAAGTGATTTACCTTTCTTTTACAGCGCCATAACAACGTCATTCAGTCTTCCTAAAATGCAGCGACGTAATAACTCAATCTAGTCATCCTTAAAATTGCCATAACATTCCAATTTAGTGAGACCGAACGAAACATCGGACTAATCAACATAACTCTTGCCCGAAGACACGTGGGTTTTAACTTCACGAAAACACACAAGGCGAGAAAGCCCGTCATCCAGGCTGTGAACAGTTGGAACATCGAACAGGTTGTCAATTCGATCTTCGGACATTGTCGATTGACATGTCCCGACCAGCCAACCACGGCACCCGAGTCTTACATCAAGCTGGAATTTATCAATTTTCTATGTAGGGGTAGAAAACACACGCAAACACACATAATTGTACCCACAGTCGAATATACAAACTCATGCAATATATATGCAATATATATATATATATATATATATATATATATATATATATATATATATATATATATATATATATATATATATATATATATATATATATATATATATATATATATATATATATTGTAGTGTTAATTAATGTTATGATGTTTCACACTCAGGATGGGTTGGAGAAGGGAAACTCTTAATGGCGGCTTTCTTATATAAATATATTATATACAAAACAGTCTGGTGGTGGGAAGTTGCTGTGTGGTAGAGGAGTTGCTGTGCAGGAGCTTCTTTAGAGGAGGTGTTGCGTGTTGCAGGGCTCTAGGTATAATGGATTTCATGGCGAGGCTGTGAGCTTATATACACGTCCACCGGAAGTAAAACCGGAAGTATCGCGAGTCTAGATGACTAGGCTTGTCAGAGAAACTCGCCGGTTGGCCGAACCCCGCCGCGAGTCTAAACGGCTAGGCTTGTCAGTGAAACTTCGTTGTGGGATCGGCTGATCAGCGACTAACGGCAGTGGCAGTTGTAGGGGAGAGTATCCACTACAATACTCCCCCTCCCCTCCAAGTGCTGCAGGAAACTTGTCGGCAGGGTTATATTCCACATGCGGGACATAACGCGAGGGGGTGTGGACCACTCGGCCGCTACGGGTGACGACTCCGTCTAGGGACACGAGATCTGTGGGAGAAGGAGGGTTGTGGATAAAAGAAGGTTGTACAGGCGAGGAATGTGGTGCTTCTCTCGCGGCAGGTGCAAAGTCCTCAGTGGGGCCGGGTGGGGTGTCTGGGTCCATAGGTCCGGATGCAGGATCCTCATCAGGAGCAGGGTCCACGTCAGGAGCAGGGTCCGTATCAGGAGCAGTAGGAACCTGAGGATGAAAAGAGGGTACGCAGAAATGTTGTGGGCGAGTTGGTGCTGCAAGTGGCAATTGTGGGCAGACTGGTGCAAGCGTGGCTTGTTGGGGGTAATGCTGGGCTGGGGGCCCATCGGGTAAGGTGGCCGGCTTCACTCGATCGATGCTGATGGTGTCGTGTCTGCCATTGCGAATGATTGTCAGGAACTTCGCTGACCATGCAAAAACCGGGAAGGGTCCGTCGTAGGGGCGTTGAGGTGGGTTGCGGTGAGCATCGCGCCTGAGGAAGACATACTAGGCGTTGAGAAGTGCAGGAGGGATGATTTCAGGGCGACGGGAAGGCTGGCGTGGGGCAGTAGCTTTGAATGCAGAAACTGCCTGTCGTAGTGTTTGCAGTAGGTCATGACGGGCAGCAGGAGTGAAGTGGTCAAGGTCAGAAGTAAGGCATGTGACGTGCTGCTTGATAGTGGCGGAGGTTATGGCGTATACCAATCCCCGTCGATGTCGCTTCCTCGTGTAGTTGCAGGCAGCCTCACAGCGTCTAGCGTTAGCACCAAAACGTTGATGGTACCAACAGAAGGTAGCTTCACTGTGCTGGGGCCTGGCGGCGGGGTATGAGGCAGGACGGGGATGTTGGGGTCTGCGTGGGGCAGGAACAGAAGCAGCAGCCATCAGGCCCTGAGGCTTTGTTATTTTTCATCTGTTTGATGGCAGTAGCTACCTCATCCAGGGATCGAGGATAGCTGAGGCGGGTTAGCTCTGGATGCTGAGGGACCTGCTGGGTAGTCAGGACATCCACACCGGTGTTTTGGTTGATCAGTGAATGGTAGTGCTCTTTCCAGCGCTGAAGGAGGCCTTCATCGTCTTTAATTAGGGAGTTACCATCGGATGGGCGGAAAGCGGCTATTCCACAAGTGATTGGCCCATAAAATGTTTTAGTGGAACTGAAAAATTCACTCATCTTGTGCTGATCTGCAAATTTTGGGGTTTCACATGCTTTATTTTTAAACCAGTCGTTCTTCAGATTGCGAAGTTCGTGCTGGGCTGCCGCTTTCTTCTTCTTGCGGAAGGCATCAGCTTTGGGCTGAGACTGAGGCTTGTTCTGCCAGTCAGTTAAAGCAGCACGTTTATCATCAACGAGTACGTTGATTGTCGGGTCATTTTCATCAAACCAGTCTTGGTGCATTCTTTCGATCTGGCCGAGGGTCTCTCTGCAGGTTTTTGTCATAATAGTGTCGAGAATATCCCATTCAGCACTCTGATAGCATGTGCTACAACTAGATCCTCCAGACGCTTAGTGTTAAACTTCGGGTTATGAGGACAACACGGCGATCTCATTCTCTGACAATGATGTAGTCAATGAGATGCCATTGTTTGGATCATGGGTTTTGCCACGAACCATTGAGCTTGTCGGCCTGCCTAAACAAGGTATTGGTGATAGTGAGGTTTTGTACAGCACACTTGCTGAGGAGGAGTAGGCCATTCGGATTACACTTGCCTCGTCCATTTCTCCCTATGGTTTCCTGCCAAATGTTAGCATCTCTGCCAACTTTGGTATTAAAGTCGCCAAGGAGCACAACCTTGTCTTCTCTGGGGATAGAGGTTAGCACTCTGTCAAGGTCGGCGTAAAAGGTCTCCTTGATATCATCCTCTGCATCCAATGTTGGGGGCGCATGCACTGGTGAAAAAGGCATGACGTGAGTGATTCAGTGGGATTCGGAGCGTCATGAGGCGCTCGTTGATCCCAATAGGCATTTCAATTAGCCTGTGCAGGATGTGTTGGCGGATGACAAATCCAACTCCATAAATGCGGTTTTTCTCCACAGCAGGCTCACAGACCCCCGTTCTGTGAGTCGACCCTCGTCTGGGAACCGGGACTCACTAATGGCTGCTATTTCGATGTCATACCTAGCCAGCTCTTTTGCCACAAGGGCAGTTCTTCTTTCAGGGCATTCATTTATACCAGTATCCAGAAGGGTGCTGACATTCAATGCAGCGACCATAAGAGTTTGTATAGTTTGTTTTTGTTTGGATCTGTGATTATGATTATGTTTTCGACCACATAAGGATGACCTTACTGGGTGCGGTTGTCTAGTCAGGTTGGTTTTTTAGGCGACCTATGTTTAGGGCACCTTTTGTAGCAATGAGGGATGAGGAGAGTGGCTCCTGGTAAGGGCTGCTCAGTCACACAGACAGGACCGGGTTGCACTGCTGCCTAGATCCAGTGTATAACCGACCATCTGCTGCCCATGTGCAGAGTTGTAACTAGACACTCCCGGCAGTTATCTCTGCCTGTCCCTAACGCCATAGGACTTTGAGGTGTATAGGGGTTTTGATGATGATGAGAGGTATGATGAACCGGATGATGGCTGCGCGTGGGTTGATTTATGTGTTGAGGCAGGAGCCCAGGTTGCAACCACACATCTTGGCTCTTCCTTTTCCTGATCCAGTGGTGCAAGTGTTGCAACAACTTGGGAGAGGGAGAGTTGCAATGGACTGCCGATAGCCCAATTTTTGGGGTTTTGCCTTAGTAGCCTGTCCAGCATGCATTGCCTTTGTCCGCCGGTGTAGTCGTTGGATTCCCACGGTGGTCACCTCTTCCATCTATACCGCCACTGGGTGTCTTGTTGGAGCTCTGTAAGCATGTCTGCCTGATGCGGGACTCCACCACAGATTTTTCGTTCAGGGTTTATTCCCGTAGCCTTATACCTATTAAGGTTAATCTGGAAGGCAGTGGGACAATGGTTGGTTGGTGCCAGGACGTGTCCACATGCCAGTGGGCCTATGCACCGTCCCTCTGGGGCCCACTGCTACTCCGAGGTCCGCTGCTGGTCTTTTTTTTTTTTTTACTGGGATTAGCCCACCCGGGCACAGGTAATGACCCACATCGGGGCCTGGGGGGCGATAATAGAATAATAAATAATAATTATGATAATAATAATTATAATATCTATTATTACTATTATTATTATTATTATTATTATTATTATTATTATTATTATTATTATTATTATTACAACAATTAATAAAATTAATAGCAAATTAATACAAATAAAAATAAAATGATAAAAATAATTAAAATAATAACCATAAATAAATACAATATCGAAAAAAGGTAAATCAAGAGTGAGAAATTATATACAGTATGTATGTTGTGTTGTCCAAGTAAGAGAAACAATTGAGACCTGCAATTGTGTGTAAATGAGGCAGAATTCAGATCAGCAACCTGGGACTTGGTCACAATTTTCGTGATGCCATATGGCAGCAGGGTCTACCATTAGACAACAAATTATGCTTCCAATATCTTCCCAGGCGGTAGTACCTCCCTGTTTGGTACCTACTACATAACGGTACTTTTATATCGTGATAGGCAATTACCACAGCTATTAGGTAGCTGCCTAACTACCTACTACCTACGAGGAGGTACACACACACACACACATACACACACACACTGGTGCACACACGGCCACATAACTATAGTTCTATATCCGTGTTCGTTCGACTGATTTTCCGATCGATTTCAAATCCGACCAATGAAAGACAAGGCGTCCCCATATTGGTCAATTAGCATACCGGCGGTTATGACGTCATAAAGTTCAACACTTGTCGGTACATTTTGTTTAGTCCAATGTTCTTTTTTATATTCTTAACTCACGGACGCTACTACGTAAACAAACTTTAGGAAGTTTTCTGAATTTTGAATGTGAAAGGTCAACGTCAATCAATGATTCGTAGATCGTTATGTTTTGATATTTACATTGATATACAGGTATAACTGAGTATACAGAACATTAGTACGATCATTCATACTATTAGGTAAGAAACTTTTACGCCTTAAATACGATTTTTTGAGTGTGATATAACTTACCCTTCTGAGTTGGGTTCCTACTCAGGAGGTTTAGGTATATAACACTCAAGGAATCGTACTTAAGGTACAGTATTTCCCTAGTGTAGGGACATTCCTTGAGAACGGTAACTTAACTCTTTAAATTTGATAACACCTGGAGTTTGATACTTTAGCTCTCATGTGTAGGTAAAGGTACGATGACCTCCTATGAGTATGATAACCTAACCCCTCAAAATATGATAACACCAAGTTAGATTACACCTTGAGTTGGATACCTTAACCCTGAAAGTATAACTTAACCTTATGTGTATGTTGAAATTACGGCAACATAACCCCATGAGTACGATAACTTTAACACCGCCAAATAAATTCTCGCTAGCACAACTTCTTGAGTACTATTACTTGACCCCAAGTATGAAAACTATGACTTCAGACCAGCTAAAACAAAACACATTCCCTCCAAAAACATAACTTACTGAATACGATGAGCTCAGAGGCCAAGACTTAAAAAAATATATATATGACGTCATTCCCTCGCCCGGCACATTCTCTACATTCCTATTTTACATAATTGTGAGGTCATTATGTAGTTAGGCATTGAGGGCATTGATCCACACACACAAACACAGCACGCCTCCATCCTCACCTCAACACACACACACACACTCAACATATTAAAACTGATGGTTCAAATTACTTACTATAACTTTGCACGCCCATAAACACCATAGTTAGAGTGCTAATTTAAGAGTGACAACCATGAAGGTTATAGTTACAACAAGGTTATAGCCACAAAAAGGTTACAGAGATAACAACAAGATTATAATCACAAGGTTATAGCCACCACAACAAGTTTATAACCACAAGGGCAAGGTAACTGTGGTCAAGGTCACAGGCAGGAGGGGTCTTTGTTGTGTCCCATTGTTGCGGTTAATCTGATGCTATTTTGGTGGGTGTTATCAGGGCTGGCGGTGGTGGTAGTGGTGGTGGTGGTGGGTGTGGTGGTAATGGTTGTGGTAGTAGTGGTTGTGGTGGTAGTTTGGTTGTGGAGATAGTCGTGGTTGTGGTGGTAATAGTGGTTGTGGTAGTAATAGTGGTGGTAGTGGTAGTAGTGGTCATGGTGGTAATAGTGGTGGTAGTGGTAGTAGTGGTCATGGTGGTAGTAGTGGTGGTAGTGGTAGTAGTGGTTGTGGTGGTGGTAGTAGTGGTTGTGGTGGGAATAGTGGTGGTCGAGGTTGTAGTGATAATAGTGGTGGTTGTGGTGATGGTAGTAGTGATTGTGGTGGTGGTAGTAGTGGTTGTGATAATAGTGGCAGTAGTAGTAGTTGTAGTGGTACTAAAAAATGTAGTGGTACTGGAAGTTGCAATGGTGGTAGTGGTAGTAGTGGTTGGGGTGGTAATAGTTACGGTAGTAGTGGTTGTGGTGGCAATAGTGAAGGTTGTAGTGGTTGTGGTAGTAGTAGTGGTGGTAGTGGTGGTTGTGGTGGTGGTAGTAGTGGTTGTGGTGGCAATAATGAAGGTTGTAGTGGTTGTGGTGGCAATAATGAAGGTTGTAGTGGTTGTGGTAGTAGTAGTGGTGGTAGTGGTGGTTGTGGTGGTGGTAGTGGTAGTAGTGGTTGTGGTGGCAATAGTGAAGGTTGTAGTGGTTGTGGTAGTAGTAGTGGTGGTTGTAGTGGTTGTGGTGGTAGTAGTGGTGGTTGTGATAATAGTGGCAGTAGTAGTAGTTGTAGTGGTACTAAAAAATGTAGTGGTACTGGAAGTTGCAATGGTGGTAGTGGTAGTAGTGGTTGGGGTGGTAATAGTTACGGTAGTAGTGGTTGTGGTGGCAATAGTGAAGGTTGTAGTGGTTGTGGTAGTAGTAGTGGTGGTAGTGGTGGTTGTGGTGGTGGTAGTAGTGGTTGTGGTGGCAATAATGAAGGTTGTAGTGGTTGTGGTGGCAATAATGAAGGTTGTAGTGGTTGTGGTAGTAGTAGTGGTGGTAGTGGTGGTTGTGGTGGTGGTAGTGGTAGTAGTGGTTGTGGTGGCAATAGTGAAGGTTGTAGTGGTTGTGGTAGTAGTAGTGGTGGTTGTAGTGGTTGTGGGGGTAGTAGTGGTGGTTGCAGTGGTGGTAGTAGTGGTTGTGGTGACAATAGTGGTGGTTGTAGTAGTTGTGGTGGTAGTAGTGGTATTAGTGGTGATACTATCATACAGTCAACCGAGGGAACAACGCAGGGGGACCCCGTTGCAATGGCAATGTACGCAATAGGTCTATCCGTGCTCCAACACACAATAAAATTTTAAACAACTGAGGTCAAACAAGTGGCGTACGCTGATGACCTTACAGGAGCAGGAAAAGTGGAGGACATCAAAAAGTGGTGGGACCTGGTAACATCACGAGGCCCACAAATAGGGTACCACCCAAACGCCAGCAAGTCCTTCCTCATTGTGAAGCCAGAACATTATGAACGGGAAATGGAAGTGTTCGGTGGAAGTGAGGTCAAAATAACAAAGGATGGCCAAAGACACCTAGGCGCAGTAATCGGCACGACGGAATTCAAGACCTAGTAAGTAACGGGAAAGGTAAATGAGTGGGTTCGGGAAATCCAAGCTCTGTCTGAGATTGCTGACACAGAGCCACATGCAGCTTTTACGGCATTCACCCATGGAGTCAAGCATCGCTGGAACTACCTGATGTGCACTATCCCTGATATCGGACCCCTCCTCCACCCTCTGGAAGAAGCTATCAGCATTAATTTCATTCCCAAATTAGTGAAACACCCTCACTTAACCCCAGCAGAAAGATCACTTCTTGCACTACCACCGAGACTGGGAGGAACGGGACTGACCGATCCAGAGGAGATTGCTGCTACCGAACATCAAAACTCAGTTAAGCTCACAGCAGCCCTCACGGACCACATAATAGCTCACAACGCAAAAGGGGAGGTGGATACCAGTGAAGTAAACAAGATTCGAAGGTCCATTACGACAGAACGACTACACGGCCAAAGTGATAAGTTGTAGCAACTGTTGCTGCAAGTACCAGAGAATTTGAAAAAAAAAGGTAGCTATAGAGCAGGAGGTGGGCGCCTCGAACTGATTAAATACGTTACCGATAAGGGCAAATGGTTTCAGTCTCAATAAACAAGAATTTACAGATGCCAATGATCTAAGGTACAGTAGGCCAGTAGAAGGTTCGCCCTCCAAATGTGTGTGTGGCTCTTCTTATGACGTTGATCACGCCATAGTGTACAAAAAAGAGGGCTTCATATGCATGAGACATGACGAAATAAGGGATCTCACAGCAAACATGTTGAAGGAAATCTGCCGTGATGTAAGGGTAGAACCGACCCTCCTTCCATTGGACGGTGAGATTTTCCAACATAGGACTTCAAACACATCCAACGAAGCCCGTGTTGACGTCAGTGCTCGAGGATTCTGGACATGGGGTCAGCGAGCCTTCTTCGACATCAGGATTTCTGACCCCATGGCCGCATGTCACCGTAACTTAGCTCTCGATGCTGCACACAGGAGGAACGAGAACGACAAGATAAGGGCATACGGGGAGAGAATTCAGAACGTTGATCAAGGTAGCTTCACTCCTCTCGTGTTCACAACCTCTCGAGGGATGGGACCAACTGCAAGATGCTTCTACGCCAGACTCGTGGAGGTGATATCCGAACAGAAGCAGCAGCCCAGAAGTTATGTTACAGCCTGAATGAGATGTCGACTGTCCTTCTCTCTCCTTCGGTCGGCTTTGCTCTGCCTCAGAGGAACGAGAGCATCGGCCCCAAAGCTGACAACAGTTGAAAATATTGACTATGAGGCTACAGTCACTGAATGCGGCATAAATCTACGGCTCAACTAACTCAACACAGCTAGGATAGATACTTATGTATTAGGATATTTAATATTAAGGTAATAAAATGGTGGCGAAGGTGTGGCTATTGGGGGAGGCTGGAGGCCATATTGAAAAAATAAATAAATAAATAAAAAAAAATAAAAAAATAGTAGAGGTAGTACTGGTTGTGATGTTAAGTGATGGTAGTAGTGGTAGTGGTGGTAGCACTGGTTGTGGTGGCAGAAATGGTTGTTGTGGTAGTAGTAGTTGTGGTTGTAATAGTAGTGGTTGTGGTGGTAATAGTGGTGGTAGTACTGGTTGTGGTGGCAGTATTTGTGGTTGTGGTGGTAATAGTGGTTGTGGTGGTAATAGTGGTTGTGGTGGTAATAGTGGTTGTGGAGGTAATAGTGGTTGTGGTGATAGTAGTGGTTGTTGTGGCTGGGAGGTATACAACCACAAAATCATTGCCATATGACAAGATTTATTCGGAAAATTTCAAAAGAGATGCACGCATGGCTGTGCTTGACCATCCAAAGGCTGATCAGAGAGTGTAGTATTATGCCTTTAGCTAACACAGTCCATAGTGACAACAGTGACCGCAGTGGAGGCTGAAAATAAATTGAAGTGAAAAACAAATTCGGACAAGCAACCAGGCACCAGTGCCTGATAGTAACCAAGTCATATTATTGGTGCCACAAAGAAAGTTTTTCTTTTGTGTGTGTGTTTTCTCAAAGACTGAAATTGTGCTTATGATCCACCATTCATAGGGAGATACAGTGTACATAGTAATAGTACATAGAGATACCAACAACTTGTCGAGGAGAACTGGAATAAAACAACACTGGACGTGAGAGTCCGGTGGTTGGCACCACACAAAGAGGCCTATGTACGAATGCAGCGACGTGGTTCTTTAAAGGGACCTTGACGCTAAATCCCTGCCACCAAGACACAGAAGCAATTATCATAGAAATAATAAAGATTAATATTATTAAGCCGACAATTAGAATTATATCACATTGTAAACTGGGCTGAAGTCTGAGAAGATTCTTACAGAGGCTGCACACCCCCTTCCCCAACAGCGACAGCTGTCAAGCACCACGTGCCCCACAGGTGTAAGTACATAAAAGGAAGAAGAGAGTTTGTGACAAGACATGAGGCGTAGGGAATCAGAAGCTAAAACCCCAGCATCACCAGGAAGCCTGTTGACATGCAATTACTGCAGGGCAACGTCTGATGTACATTGTGTGAGTCTGGGCTGTACAGTGTTTAGGACGATACATTATGCAGTAAAGCATGAAGGCTGTTGCTACTATTGCCTTAACTACAAAATCAAAGTAAATAAGACGATTGCCACACCATGAGGGAATGAGAATCCTAGGGATGAAAATAGATAAAGCTGAATCCTTGTTGGTTGCCAAACTAGAGCAAGTTGGGAAAAAGATCCTTGCTAAGACTGACGAAGTAGCTGATAGAATGGAAGGAGTAGTGAAGGAGAGTTATGCTCAGGCTTTAGCAGGGCCACAGAAGGTGGCGGAAAGTAATGCAGGATCCGAACATGTTCTACAGCAGCTAGGGACACTTGAAGAAGTGTGATGAAGTGATGTGAACTAGAAGACCTACTGTTAGAGGAGAGGAGGAGCAATGGGAACATTTCCAGTGCAGGAACAACATAATAGTGTTTGGAGTCCTTGAGAGCCAATCGGAGGAAGTTGAGAGTAGGAAAACACACGATAAGTTGCAGTTTGAGAATATTTGTACAGGTGCTCTAAATATGCCCCCCCCCCCCACCCCCTTCAGGATGTGAGGAGGCTGGGACAAAAGCAGGAGGGCAAGCCTCGCCCCATCAGGATCACATCAGCGAGTGAGATTAATAAATGGGAGTTATTCTGCAGGCAAAAAAATTAGCAAGGAGCGATGCATTTCGGAGTACATTCATACACCCAGATTGCACAGTAATGCAGAAGGAACAGCACAAAAAACTCCTACGTGGCTTGAAGCAGAGGAGCGCCAGCACAGAGCCAGGGGACAGCGGGACACCCCCACCCAGGAGGAGGCGAGCACCTAGTAAACAATGACCTCTGACCACACTCCGCAAAATACAATGTATTTAGCAAAAGCTGCGGCTGCTGAGAATGGAGAGGGGCCGGAGCCACTACCAAGAGCAGAGACGTTACCGAGAACAAATTCCGGCTTGAAAGTCATGTACACTAATACTGACACGTTCCTTGATAGAGAGAGGAGGTTGAAACACTACTGAAGATACACCAACCCGATATAGTAGGTGTTGTAAACCTGTTGTACAAGAACATGAGAATCGACCCGGAGAAATGTGAGGTCAGTATTGACGGATATGACTCATTTAGGAACCTTTCTCGAGCAAATTGCAAGAGGGGAGTGTTTATCTATGCTAGGCAAAACCTTAGAGCCAGCCATGTGAAGGTGAGGGTACAGGGCGAGGATATTTTTGAAAAATTCAAGTGGTGTAAAATTAAATTAAAAGGGAGGGATTTACTTATTGTCGGGTGTATCTACTGATCCCCAAACTGCAGCTTATTAAACCAAAGGAACTTAAGAGCCTTAAAAGACAATGCAACGGTGCTCAACCATAACCACCTCCTTGTCATGGGGGACTTTAACTATGGCGACAGGCTAAAGAAACGAGACCACGCCAAATGACTTAAATAACCTTGCCACTCTTTTTGTAGAAACTCTGAGAGATAATTTTCTGTTACAACATGTTAAAGACCCGACACATTACAGAGGGGAGCAAACACCCAAGCCACTGGACCTCATCATAACAAACAAGGAGGATATGGTGGCCAAACTGGAACACCTAGTCCCCGTTGGCACTAGTCGCCTCGTTACATTGTCCTTCACGTTTAACTGTTACTTGGTTTACGACAAAACAAGGCCAACGATCAAATATTACATTTGAAATTACGACGGGATGAGGGAGGAGATGAGGGGTATCCACTGGCCTTACTAAGGTAAAAGAATGCAGACATTATGCTGATTATCATAGAGAGTAAACTAAACCATTTGATCGATAAATATATTCCCAAGACCAAACCCAGTGCCTCTACGAATACAAAGAAACCCTACACATGAACCATGCGGCGGTCGACAGAGTTAAGAAGAAAACCCACAAATCCGAGACGTGGGTTAGGACAAACGATGAGCAGGACATGAGAATGTATGCCACATCCAGGAACCAAGCAAAGTCAGAGTGTAGAAGGGCTAAAAAGGAGTTCCAGAGGCTGAGTTTAAGCGAGGTCAAGGCAAACCCAAAGGAGTTTTACCGTTATGCAAAGTCGAAATTAAAAACGCGAGTAGGAGTATCGGACCTGAGGTTTGAAGATGGTAGTTACGCAGGTTCTGACCAGGACAAAGTGGAGGCGTTAACAGTTTCTTTTCCTCGGTGTTCACAAGGGAGGGTGCGAACAATCTTCTTGTGTTTGAGGACAGGCGGTTCGACACAGCGCTAACCCACTTTGTGTTCTTGTACAGGTACCCCACGTAAATTGTTGGTATCAGTAATAACGTGTTGTGTTGAGAGTGCATCCTCCATATGCACTAACAACCGTCTAGTGAAGGTATCAGATGTGAGTTTGTCTTGTAATATAATGAAATGAAATGTATCACCAGTAATGTATGAGAAGTAAAAGTACCCACTTGGAATTACAGATAAGTAAAAGCCAAGGAATTGACCCTTGTAGCTGTGTGTTAATGTAATGTACCATCCAGTAGTGCTGTAAGAAGTAGTAAGAGCATCTAAGTGAATTGCAGTTGAGTTAGGCCAAGGGTTGAGCCTTGTAGTTGTATGTTAATGACATCTTTTTCCCTACTTTGATTTCATATTAATAAACCATTTCTTAGAGTATATTAGGGGTATTTCTTTTCTCCCAGTATTTACCTTTATTTCCGTCCAAGTGACTTGATACCAGAATTACAGTACACATGTGCCCTAACCCTCGCCATGCTACCAAAGGAACAGAGGTTATGAAGTAACCATGAATGAAATATTCAGAAAAAACAATTGAAGGAAATAAGACAGAGACAGAGGTATGAAGTAAAAATATAATGGAGGAAGGAAATCCCCGTCCTTAGTGGTGGCAGAAAATAGCCGCCCTTATATTCTCAGTTTATAAGAAATAAATTTTCAAAGCTAAAGGTTCATAAGAGTTCCGGCCCTGACATGGTGCATCCCAGAGTGCTAAGGGAGTTGTGCAACGAGCTTGCTGAGCCCCTGAAGATCTTGTTTTGTAAATGCCTGGATGAGAAAAACGTCCCCATTGATTGGAAAATGGCTTATGTGAGTCCTATTTTCAATAAGGGCGATAGACACTCTACGAATAATTATAGTCCAGTGAGCTTGACCAGCATAGTGTGTAAAGTACTTGAGAGAATTATAAGAGATGCCATGCTGGAACATCTGCTACGAAACAACCTTGAAAAGGATTGCCAACACGGTTTTTGCCGGGACGCTCCTGCTTAACTCAAGGTACTGGATGTTTGGACCCAAACCCTGGAAAAGGGTGGCAATATCGACAGTATATACCTAGATCTTGCCAAGGCTTTATACAGCGTACTCCATGAAAGGTTAAAAATTAAACTGGAAGGATACAGAATTCGGTGAAGTGTCCTAGCGTGGATCGGAAACTCTCTGCATGATCGTAAGCAGTGTGTGGTGATTAATGGTACGAAATCGTCATGTGTACCCGTGACAAGCGGGATACCACTGGACAGTGTATTGGGCCTGCTGTTGTTTGTTTGCTTCATAAATGACATGCCAGAAACTATACACCCCTCCATACAAATGTTTGCGGACGATGCCAAGTTATTTAGGGAAATTAAGAACCAAACAGACTGTGAAAAGCTGCAGAAAGGTCTTTGTGAGCTTCATGATTGATCGAAGAAATGGCTCCTTAGATTCAATATCACGAGGATGCACTTGGGACGTACCAACGGTAAGGAGGCGACGAAGAATCTGCATTAATTGAGACTGAATGCGAAAAGGACCTGAAGTTCTCGGGCCATTGTGAAAAGAAGGTGAATCAAGCAACTGAATTATTAGGTCTTATAAGAAGGTCGTTCAGATATCTAGACGGTCCGTCCCTCGTAATGATCTTCAAGAGTCAAGTGCTTCCCCGCCTGGAGTACTGTCACCCCGTCTGGTCCCCAAGATATGCTAGGGACTGTCAGTTGATTGAAAATGTTCAAAGGAGGGCCGCCAGACTAGTGCCTGCACTACGGCACTCTGCTACCCTGAGAGATTAGAGCACCTGTAATTGCCAAGCTTATACTACAGGCGGGCAAAGGGAACCTAATTGAGGTGTATAAACATCTCAAAGGGCACTACTCGGTTGAGTGTACATACCTGGGGCTGGCGGACGCTCGCCCCACAAGGGGTCACAGCTCAAGATTGAAGAAGCCGCAAGTCCAGAAAACTGTGAGGGCAAACTTTTTCGGAGTGAGAGTTGTGAGCTTTTGAAACAATGTGCCAGAGAGTGTTGTGACGGCATCGAGTGTGAGCTCCTTCAAAACCAGACTTGACCAACACTGGAACAGGTTCAGATACATTCAGGAGCCAGTGCATGCCCAGTACTTGCCAACAGTGCGTAACGGAGACGTGACCGACCGCCCAAGTGGCTAACGAGCCGATCAGTGGCGAAGAGGATAAAAAGAGTGGTGGTATTGGTGTTTTTCTGTGCAAGGGATGGAAGCATTAAAGGGAAAAAATAAAAGAGAGAGAGAGAGAGAGGAAATACTAGAGGGAAGACTGGCTGTTAATGGCGTTTTAGATAAATGTCTCCTAGTGTGATTCATATTTTTCCTAAGGGAGTTTGTGAAAGGTTTCTCTCTCTCTCTCTTTCTCTCACTTGCTCCATCTCCCTAGCTGGTGAATTTTTTCTGTTCCTCACAAAAACACACAAACTCCCTCTCTCCACTCCCTTCGCTTCCCGTTCCCTCCCCAGCTAGCAAAAATGTGGAAATCCCCACATATATGGAACCTTATCCCCAACAACTGTCCTATCCTAACCTCAAATCCCCAACACCTAACCTAACCTAAACTAACCTAACCTAAAAGCCCCCGACACCAGCTAAAAATACCTGCCCTTTCACACCTCAAACTAGGGGCAGATGCCGTCAGCTAACACCTTTACCTTTCATCACCAGGTGCCATGATTCATTGTCTGTGACCCTGGGGGCCTGGGTGATGATAAGGGTTTGATCATGTGGCGCTGGTGTGGGTGGTGACGATAATCAGTCACCTTATCGTGTTATCGATATACCCTGTAGAAGCGTTACGTGTCGTTGATTATGTCAAAAGTGGTTTTTATAGACATGGAAGTCGGCTATTTATTATTATTATTTTATTTTTCATTTTTTCATTTGTTTTAATGTCTTATGTCTTATTTAGATAACACGGAAAACTTGCATACTTACTTTTTCAATTTCTTTTAATAATTATTACAACGATTTTACATTATTTTAAACAAACCTGTAAATTAGTTCAGACTCATATATACCGTAAAATCAGTGTTGCCAATGGGTACGCCATCAACGGTTGTGAAGCAGGGAGCAAGATTTGCCAGACCTCTTTAGTGCTTCACCCTGGCCAGGCTCCCGACACCCAAACTCCCACCACCTGTTTTATACTGCTAGATCCTTACCTGTGTGTGTGTAAAATAATAATAATAATAATAATTAACGGTTTATTGAAAAAGTTCTGCAGCCCGAAGGCTGAAAATATACATTGGACAAAAATGACTTATTACATACAAAGACTTGGGGTGGGTGGGTCGTGTGCAAATAATAATAATAATAATAATAAACGATTTATTAATAGAGTTGCAGCCGGTGGCTGAAAACATACAAACTTACATGTGATTTAGACATAATAATATACATTCAATAAATTTACGGGGCTGTGCAGTACATGAATCAGGAGCTGTTTATTATTTTAACAATAGATGGGATGGTGCTGTTCTTATATCTATCAGTGCGGGCTCTTACACGTACATACAGAAAGACCAATAGACATACATACATACATACATACATACATACAGAGCAGCGGTAAAGAATGAAAGGCATTTTCCACACATCTTGTATACCAGTGACCTCCCAACACCCACTGTGTACTCGTAGTGCCAGGAGAGAGACAGGTAGATTTTTTTTTTTTTTACGGGGATTAGCCCACCTGGGCACAGGTCACTGACCCACATCGGGGCCTGCGGGGCGAAAATGTAATAATAATAACAATAAAAATTCAGATTAGTAAAATTTATAATAAAAAAATCAAAAAGAAAAATAATAATAATAATAATAATAATAATAATAATAATAATAATAATAATAATAATAATAATAATAATAATAATAATAATAATAATAATAATAATAATAACAATAATAATAAAGAACCACAAAGAAATAAAAAAAATGAAAACAGATCAAGAGTGAGAAACAATATATGTATGTTGTGTTGTCAATGGTAAGAGAAACAACTGAGACCCTACAATTGCGTCTAAATGAGGCAGAAAGTCAGATCAGCAACCTGGAACTTGGACACAATTTTCGTGATGCCATATGGCAGCAGGGTCTACCATTAGACAATACATTATGCTTTCAATATCTTCCCAGGCGGTAGTACCTCCCTATTTGGTAGCTGCCTACTCCCTACTGTATACGGTGCTGGAGAGATAAATGAGAGATAATTCACGATAAGACATAATAAGGAAGAGTTAAAGACTGCTTGACTGAGTGTAATAATTCGTGTACATATTATCGAATCTGTGCATGATAATTATTTCTCGTAAGTTAAAATGTAAGAACCGTTGACTTAAAATAAAACACAAAAATAACACTGAAACTCTACCGTAACTAGATACTGCATGTTCACTTAGCACCAATTAGGATGCACTGAGACTCCATCTTGACTGAATGTGTTCACTTACCACAAGTTAAGTGACCAAATAACAATGAGACTCTACAAATACCTTAACTAAAAACGTTCACTTCACCAAGTAGGAGACAATATTAAGGCAGGAAATTGTTTCCTCAAGATTCATTGATTTTGTCGCCGAACTGGTACTTCCTTAACTGTTACTTGATGTTAATTTTAGGCATTAATATTATGGTTTAACTTGAGTCAACCAGTTAGGAGCATTCTGACATCTTTAGTCGCAAGAACATTTTGGTCATACGCACCTTAGAACCACTGTACTCCGGGAGGTATTGCGAGAGAGAGATTTAGCGAGGGGACCTGGGTACAATCCTATCGTGTCAGCCCACCATCACAGCAACACTACCCAGTTCCAACCACTGTAAAACCCACCACCAATTCGTAGACGATTTATAAGTTCACAACCATGTTCCTTCATTTTTAGTGCTGTATCCCCATTTAATGTTGCATTATATATAATCACTTATGTTTTTTTATATGTTTTCTACTGGTGGTTACGTGATATTTTTTGTGACAGTTGATTATTATTATTATTATTATTATTATTATTATTATTATTATTATTATTATTATTATTATTACATCCCAGCATCTGCCAACAAGTATATATACAAGCTGTAATATGTAAGATAATATTCATAGTTAAACACTTTAGTAAACTTACCCCTTGCTCAGGGCCGGATTAAGGTTGTGAGGGGCCAAAGGCTGATAAGAGGGAACGGCATATATATATATATATATATATATATATATATATATATATATATATATATATATATATATATATATATATATATATATATATATATATATATATATATATATATATATATATATATATATATGTGTGTGTGTGTGTGTGTATGTGTGTGTGTGTGTGTGTGTGTATGTGTGTGTGTGTACTACCGTAAATTGTGTTGTAAATAATTCATCAAATCTTCAAAAACAATTTGAATTTTTCATTCACCCAACTTGTGAACTTGTGAAAAATATTTAAATTTAAGAAACAAATTAAGGCCTAAACTCCAGGGCCTAGATATCATGATGGACTAAGGCTACCGTACAGCCTTAGTAGTCTTATGGTTAATCTGGCTCCGCCCTTATTTGAGATAGCATTGTCTTCAGAGGATTATATCATGGTACTAAAGGGGTTGTCATCATACCCCATAAGTTATCATAAACAAGGGGTTAAGTTATCGTACTCAAGAGTTTGTTATTATACTCAAGGGGTTAAGTCATACTCCAGAAGTTATCATCATCAAGGGGTTTAAGTTATTAAATTCAAGGGTTTTAGTTATTTTACTCAATTGGTTCAGTTTTGGTACTCAAGGGGTTAATTTATTGTACTCAAGAGGTTGAGTCATGGTACACAAGGTGTTAAGTCATCGTACTCAATGGGTTAAGTTATCATACTCAAGGGTTTTAGTTATTGTACTCAATGGGTTAAGTTATCATACTCAAGGGGTTAAATTATTGTACTCAAGGGGTTAAGTATCTTACTCAAGGGGTTAAATTCTTGTACTCAAGAGGTTAAGTTATTGTATTTAAGAGCTTAAGCCATCGTACTCAAGGGGTTGTCATTGTACTCAAGTGGTTAAGTTCTCGTACTCGAAGTGTTAAGTATCATACTCAAGGGGTTAAATTATTGTACTCAAGGGGATAAGTTATCGTACTCAAGGGGTTAAATTATTGTACTCAAGGGGATAAGTTATCGTACTCAAGAGCTTAAGTCAACGTACTCAAAGGGTCAAATATCATACTCAAAGGTTTAAGTATCGTACTCAGGGGGTTAAGTTATCGTACTCAAGTGGTTAAGTAATCGTACTCAAGGGGTCAAGTATCATACTCAAGGGGTTAAATTCTTGGACTCTAAGAGGTTAAGTTATCACACTGAAGAGGTTAAATTCTTGTATTCAATGGGTTAAGTTATCGTACTCAAGGGATTTAGTTATCGTACTCAAGGGATTAAGCCACCGTTCTTAAGAGGTTAAATTATTGTATTCAATGGATTAAGTTATCGTACTCAAGGGATTTAGTTATGATACTCAAGGAGATAAGTTCTCGTACTCAATGGGTTAAGTTATCGTACTCAAGGGATTTAGTTATACTCAAGGTGTTAAGTTATCGTACTCAAGGGATTAAGTCACCGTTCTTAAGAGGTTAAATTATTGTATTCAATGAATTAAGTTATCGTACTCAAGGGATTTAGTTATGATACTCAAGGGGTTAAGTTATCGTACTCAAGGGATTTAGTTATACTCAGGGGGTTAATTTATCGTACTCAAGTGGTTAAATCAAAGTACTAAAGGGATTTAGTTATACTCAAGGGGTTAATTTATCGTACTCAAGTGGATTAAGTTATCGTACTCAAGGTGTTAAGTTATCGTACTCAAGGGATTTAGTTATACTCAGGGGGTTAATTTATCGTAGTCAAGTAGTTAAATCATAGTACTCAAGGGATTTAGTTATACTCAAGGGGTTAATTTATCGTACTCAAGTGGATTAAGTTATCGTACTCAAGGTGATAAGTTATCGTACTCAAGGGATTTAGTTATACTCTGGGGGTTAATTTATCGTAGTCAAGTAGTTAAATCATAGTACTCAAGGGATTTAGTTATACTCAAGGGGTTAATTTATCGTACTCAAGTGGTTAAATCATCGTACTAAAGGGGTTAATTTATCGTACTCAAGTGGTTAATTCATCGTACTAAAGGGGTTAATTTATCGTACAAGTGGGTCATCACAACAGCTGTAAGATTACTTCACTTTATGGAAATAACTGTACCTGTGTCTTATACTGTAGTTCAATTATATGAGGGTAAATGCATAACCTCTGTGATGTTGTAACCGTATACTTGTTATTTTGTACCTGTACTTTATAGTTAAATCTGTAATTAAAGTGGTTGCGATTAAAGGTTTTGACGCTTAGAGAGAGAGAGAGAGAACGCGGCTTTATCCCCTACATATTGTACTAACAAGAGTAAAAATAGACTACCGTAAATATTGAGAGCTACGAAAGATTGTTAACACGCCACTTTTTGAGGCCTTTAAAGGTGGTGTGTGACAGAATGTATAATGACACGGAATATTATACTGAGAGACTGTGGAGAGAGAAGGGTGAATTTACGACACACTGAGGAATGAGAGAGAGAGAAAGAGAGAGAGAGAGAGAGAGAGACAAATAGAGAAACTGGATCACCCTCAGAGAGATAGCAAGGAGAGAAAAAACAAGAGAAACAAAAAAAATCGAAAAGGGAAGAGGAGGAAAAAAATATATAAGAAATAAAGACAAACACAAAAATAGAGACAGAAAAAGAACAGACAAATGATATAAAAAAAGAAAGATAATAAAACAGAGAGAGAGAGAGAGAGAGAGAGAGAGAGAGAGAGAGAGAGAGAGAGTGTGTGTGTGTATAACAGAGAAAAATAAACGAGGAAAACATAAACAATAAGGCAGGAAGGGGTGTAATAAAGTCAGGTGTGGTCGGTTCATTACGCAGGTCCTCCCCTCCACCTGTCACCCAGCCATACACGCCCCTCGTCTGCCAGCCCCTACCCAACCATGACAACCCTTCCTACCTCACAGTAACAACCTCCCTACCTCACACTAACACCCTCCCTACCTCACACTAACACCCTCCCTACCTCACACTAACACCCTCCCTACCTCACACTAACACCCCTCCTTAACTCACACTCACACTCACTCTCCCTACCTCACAATCAATCTCCCTACCTCACACTAGCACTCTCCCTACCTCACACTCACTCTACCTACCTCACACACGCACTCTCCCTACCTCACAGTAACACCCTCCCTACCTCACAATCAATCTCCCTACCTCACACTCGCACTCTCCCTACCTCACACTCACTCTACCTACCTAACACACGCACTCTCCCTACCTCACACTCTCCCTACTTCGCACTCACTCACCGCATTGCCACTTAACCAGACACAACGTTTGTTACTGTGCAAATCCACACACTAAAGCTGATCGCACAACACCACACCTTATTGTATAGTCAGAGGCACAAAGAGTGTTTCCTGCGGCTAAGCCAACGTGGTGCCACTGTTCTTGTTAGCGTTTTTCTGACATTGGTAGCATTATTGTTATATCTAGCGTGACTGTCAGCTGTCGTTCCTAAGTGTTATTTGACACCGGTAGCACTGTCGCCATTGCCAGCGTTGTTATCAGCTGTAATTATTAGTATTTTATGATATTTTAGCACTGCTGTCACCGCTAGTGTTTGTTGTCAATGATGAAATAATTATGTGTTGATGGAGTGTGGAAGTTAAGGTGGAGCGGAAGAAACGAGACACAAATGGAAAAATAGATAATTATCTGTGGCTGCCCTAGATTCGGGTGTGGCCCTACAATTATTTTTGTTAGAGCCATGTAGAGAATATCATCCCCCCCCCCCCCAACAATTTTTTTTTCTAACTGATATTAAGTGAAAGAATTTATTTAAGGTAGAGTCTCTGTAATTATGATGTCTCTTTTGGACGTTGTTCATGTGATTTAGTTTAACTTTAGGTTAGGTTAGGTTTGGTTTGGTTAGGTTTGGTTAGGTTAGGTTTGGTACATGCTGGTATGAAACCCTTGAAACAGAAAACGAGATATTCCCACTTAAAGTTTCTCCAGCGTGGCGTGAGGAGGGCATCTGCCAACAAGCTGCTCGTGTACATTGACTATATGACTCCATATTTAACCCTTAATAAAACCGTTTTCTATTTGTCCACATAAATTTTATCTTTCAGGACTAGATAACGAGACGAGTTCGTGAAGTTTAGGTGATTTTTTATTTACTTTTTTAAATTTGTTTTATCTTTTGTTTACTTTATTTACCTATTTTGTTTACCTCAACACATATTTTACTTTCTTATTTACCTTGTTTATATTTTGGTTTACCTTTTCTTTTCTTGTTTGTCTTATTTACCTTGATTTTGTTTATCTTATTCGCTGTATACGTATGGTTGGTAGGGGATTTCAGGACCGTCCCAGGAAGCCAAGGTGAGTGTCAAGTGACCACGGAGACATCTTTGTAACACCTGTATTCAAGGGGTTGGTTTACTGGATAAATCATATATTGCTTACAGGTGAATTGGTCCCAGTACAGGTAACACCCCTCCCCCCAACTAATCCAAACCGTAAGTAACCATTAATACAGGATCTCTCTCTCCAAACTACGTATTCAGCAAATCCTTTTCATCCTCATCCTCCTTCCACGGTTTTCCTTCCCTCCCAACTTCTCCTTACCTGATTCTCCTTCTGTCTTTCCTTCTCTGGCCCCCTTCTCTCCCTCCTTGACCATCATCCTTCCTTCCTTTCCTCTCTGAATTTCCTCCTCTCGCTCTAACCTTCCTTCCCTGATCCCCCTTCCTTCCCTCGCTCCCTGACCATCCTCTTTCCCTTTCTCTCCCTCTTTCTGACCCCCTCCCTCCATACCTCTCATCCTGATCATCCTCCCTGAACACCATCCCTCCCTCACTGACTCTCCTTCCCTTCCTCCCTAACACCCCTCCCCCCCGCACCAGGTCAGTCCTCTTTTACCTGTAGGTCATAAGGAAGTGATAAAAGGGTCACCTGCTGTGTGTGTGTGATAGAGAGACAAGGGGGCGGGGGTTATCACTATTAACCTGGACACATCCGCTTCATCAATCAAAGCAAGGCCTCAGTCTGGTCTGTGGACGGCTTGGTTAATTGACCGTATTTATGGCGAGTTGTCCCAAGATTTTACACACACACACACACACACACACACACACACACACACACACACACACTTAATCAAGGAGTAAGCATGACACACCTGCCGCCTCGATAATCACCTGAGACCCATTAAAGATTTTTACCTTCTAAACCGAACAAATGACGACCTGTGACAGAGAGGGGGAGGAGTAGAAGGGGGAGGATGGAAGGCAAAAGGAGGGGGCAAGGAAGGAGGAGGAGAGGGCAAGGAAGGAGGAGGAAGTGGAGGAGGGGAGAAGAAAGAGGAGGTGAAGGAGGAGGAGGAGAGGAAAGAAGAAGGAAGGAGGAAGTGGAGGAGGGGACGGAGGGAAAGGGAGGAGATGAAGGAGGAAGAGGAGAAGGAAGGACGAAGGGGAAGGAGAGAGGAAAAGGAGGAGAAAGATGGCCAAGCTATGACTATGTACTACTACTACTACTACTTTTCTTTTCGTTTTATTATTTATTGGCCTCCACCCTCTCCCAATAGCCACACCTTCGCCGCCATTTTATTACCTTAAAATTAATTATCCTAATACATAAGTAGATACCCTGGCTGTGTTGAATTAGTTAAACTGCAGATCTATGCGGCATTCAGTGACTGTTGCCTCAAAGTCGATATCTGCGACAGTTGTCGGCTTTGGGGCCGATGCTCTCGTTCCCCTAGGGCAAAGCAATGGAAACCTAAGCAGAGAGAAGGACTCAACGTTCTGAATTCTCTCCCCTATGCCCTTATCTTGTCGTTCTCGTTCCTCCTGTGTGCAGCATCGAGAGCTAGGTTGCAGTGACATGCGGCCATGGGACAAGAAATCCTTATGTCAAAAAAGACTCGCTGTCCTCGCGTCTAGAATCCTCGACCACTGACGTCCAAACGGGCTTCGTTGGATGCGTTTGAAGCCCTGTGATGGAGATTCTCACCGTCCAATGGAAGGAGGGACGGTTCCACCATGACGTCGTGGCATATTTCCCTCGGTAGATTTGCTGTTAGATCCCTTACTTCATCATGCCTTATGCATACGAAGCCCCCTTTCTTGCACACCATGGCGTGGTCGATGTCATAAGATGAGCCTCACACGCATTGGGAGGGCAAACCTTCTACTGGCCGACAGTACCTTAGAGCAATGGCATATCTATATTCTTGTTTAATAAGGATGAAGCCATTTGCCCTTATCGGTAACGTTGTTAACCAGCTTAAGGCGCCCACCTCCTGCGCTATAGCTACTTTTTTTTCAAATTCTCTAGTACTTGCAGCAACAGTTGCTGCAACTTATCACTTTAGCTGTGCTGTCGTTCTGTCGTGATGGACCTTCGAATCTTGTTTACTTCACTGGTATCCACCTTCCCTGTTGCATTCTGATCTATTATGTGGTCCGTGAGGGCTGCCGTGAGCTTAACTGAGTTTTGATGTTCGGTGGCAGAAATGATGTCGTGTGTGTGTGTGTGTGTGTGTGTGTTAGTCTGTGTCTGTCTATTTGTTTTTTGTTTATATGTGTGTGTCTGTCTCTTTGTTTGCATGCGCTTGTTTATGTGCACTGTGTGTCTGTACCATGGCCAGGTTATGAATTAGTACGTGGTCCTCTACCTGTCTGTTAATAAATGTCCATCTGTCTCTCAGTCTGTCTTTCCCCAGTAGTGTCCTCGTATCTCCCCTGAAAAAAATTTATCTCACCATATCTCACCGTCTATATACATCTACGTCCACACCTGCAGGCTTAACACCCGTCGCCATCTCTCACTTCCCAAAAATCTATCTCAGGAACACCACGCCCACCAGCACCTCCCCCCCACACACGGGGGGAGGAGGGAGAGGGGGGATCGACCGTGTGTCCGTGTGATGCAGTAGCTAAGGTTTCTCCCCCTCACCACCACTAATCAGGTCACACACACACACATACCTTCTGCAGTCCCACTTTGCCGCACCAGAGGTGATGGAGAAAGAGATACAAGTAATCGGTGTTATCATAGAAACTATATATATATATATATATATATATATATATATATATATATATATATATATATATATATATATATATATATATATATATATATATGTATGTATGTATGTAATAATAATAATAATAATAATAAACGGTTTATTAATAGAGTTGCAGCCGGTGGCTGAAAATATACAGACTTACATTTGATTTAGACATAATGATATAATATGCATAGAATACATTTACAGGGCTGTACAGTACATAAATCAGGAGTTGTTTATTATTTTAACAATGGATGGGATGGTGCTGTTCTTATATCTATCGGTGCGGGCTCTTATGGGCTGAATTTTATGTATGTATGTATGTATGTATGTATGTATGTATGTATGTATGTATGGATGTATGTATGTATGTATGTATGTATGTATGTATGTATGTATGTATGTATGTATGTATGTATGTATGGATGTATGTATGGATGTATGTATGTATGTATGTATGTATGTATGTATGTATGTATGTATGTATGTATGTATGTATGTATGTATGTATGGATGTATGTATGGATGTATGTATGGATGTATGTATGGATGTATGTATGTATGTGTATGTATATATGTATATATATATATATATATATGTATGTATGTATGTATGTATGTATGTATGTATGTATATATATATATATGTGTGTGTGTGCGTGTGTATCATCATCATAACATCAAGTATTAAAAAAAATTATTTAACCCATGTCCATATAACCTCCTCTTGGTAAATCAATGACATGGATTTCAGGTGGTAACACGAAAGAAATCTTTATTACGTGTGGAGGTAGTGTGAGGGCGTCGCCATGACCACTGGAGGCAGGTTGGGAAAGGACATGTCTATTTATGAAGGAGATTAACATAATCAATAATGTGGTAGTGTGTGTTGTCGTGTGGCCCCGAATGTTGTTGTTTATGTGATGGAGTACGTTTGTATTATCATACAGTATATGTACGTAATCTATGTGTATATGCGTGTACCTGTGCATCTTCATGTATAGGTTAACACAAGAAATATACATCATGTGAACTTTGACTAAAGTTACATTCACATATATAACATCATTATACTCACATTTCTTCACTGGTAAAGGAGTCAGTGACCCTCATACAACTCTCACCCAGTCACCCCACAATCAAGCTAAATAAAATAAACAAACACTTGTTTTCGCAAACTAAATTAAGCCGTATGGTATTCATAAACTATAATGAGATAAATTTCAGATAAACTGTCGTAAAAATATATTAATGTTACTTTAAGTTGTTTGGAGTATGACACTGGTCGTACCCAATATAGTTCTGGAGAGTTGATTTCTTGTAAATCAAAAACGAATACGGAAGAAAAAAAATTGCTGTCAGTACATAAGATGTCGCGAGGCTTACCTTTTATTTTAATTTGAATCAATAGGAAATGTGATTAAGGTCATTGGTTAGTTGTAGCAATTCCATAACTATACTGCATCTCTATTTCCTCCGCTAATTTCATGGTCTAATTATTCCCATATACAGGAGCATAAAACAATTCGCACGTCAGCTATTGTGACTGATGTTCGGAAGGTAGTTGAGCGTTTATAAATATTTTTTCTCGCACCAACAACATAATATCACAACTTGAGAATCATTTTACTGTTATAGCCGACAAAACCCATGTTCTGTTACTAGGATTAATTTAATCAAACAATCAGAACACTCGTTCAGGTATATGCTGTCTATTTAGTCTATATGACAACAGGGAACCAATTCAAATAAATTGACGCTTCCCAGCAGTCGGTCTGCCAGAGCAAGTTGAAGTATCTACTCAAGAAGGATTTAATATAAAGACTGTAACTTATATACAGTAATCTTACGTGAAAATGAGAATGACAAATAAAGTTGGCATTTGACTTGAAACGTAAATGTAGACATAAATATCTCTAGTAATATTGTACAAGCCGTAGGCTGAGATTTTTTTTACCAAACATCAGTCATTAAGTGTCATTCCTTAAAAGCACCGAGGTGTACAGTGCCAAGTCTCTGTTGTGATGCTTAATAATATTTACGTCATCAGACATCAAAGTCGTGCTATCGTACATCAAGTGGTTTACCTGTAGGTATCGTACAGCAGGGGAGAAAACGGAGAGCAAGTCATACATCACTAGGCTATAATTATAGCACACCCAAGGCTATCTTAAATTGGTTACCGTTGCTTACTACATAAACAACCGGTATGTACCACCTGAACTATGACGTCTGATTGGTTGATTCGTTAACATTCTATAAATGTGTTCTCCTTTATAGAAATTTAATATACAAATAATAAGTCTTCACGCTAAACTTGTTGGATAACTATTTAAATATAAAGCTGTACTATAATAAATTAATTGTACTGTACGTCAGACAGTTGCGCTAATCAAAAATTCTCGTGCAATTAATAGTTACATCATAGGCGCTGTAAAATCCAATCTTCTAGTTAATCACTATCTTGAAAATCTTTCTGTATTCATGTCTGTCAAATCATGTCTAGTGACTAACCAAGGAGTCTAGCACATAGGAAGATGGAGCACTCAATGTTATTTTTTTTAGCCTTCTGCGAAGGTGGCGACGCCAAGCGGCCGCGACGTTTTTTTTTTTTTTTTTTTTTTTTTTACGGGGATTGGTCCACCCGGGCACAGGTCACTGACCCACACAAGGGTCTGGAGGGCAAAAATATGACAACAACAATGATAATACTAATAATACTAATACTAATAATAATAATAATTAATAAAAAAATACAAATTATAATAAAAAATAATAATAATAACCATAAATAAAAAAAAAATCAAGAGTGAGAAACGACAGTATGTATGTTGTGTTGTCATTAGTAAGAGAAACATTTGAGATCCTGCAATTGTGTGTAAATGAGGCAGAAAGTCAGATCAGCAACCCGGGACTTGGTCACAATTTTTGCGATGCCATATGGCTGAACTGACTTTCTGCCTCATTTACACACAATTGCAGGGTCTCAATTGTTTCTCTTACTTTGACAAAACTGTTGATCTTTTTTTTCATGGTGGGCTAATCCCTGTTAAAAAAAATAAAATAAAATAAAATAAAACTCACCCTAGTGATTTTGTTCACGCCTGGAACTAGGCGTCTGGGGCAAGAGTGTTCAGGCAGAATGACAACAGCGATTCCACACAAGCTACTTTTGGGGAACGCTGATTATATATTTATTCTTAACCTAATTTTCATTTATAAATACTTACTATTTTATGCTGATGTCTAATGGGCGGCAAATATTATAATAAAAATACCAGTGTAATTTTTTTTTTCATCACAGCAAATATTGTCAAACCAAACAGAGTAAAAGTACCCCCAATCTCCACCAGCCAGAACGCAGCAAGAAGACGTAGGCGAAGAGATTGGCAGCCGCTTCTATTCGGTGAATACACAAACTACAATGTCAAAAGATAGACTCGAGCACGAAATCAAGGAAGGCACTGGCACAGTAAAATTCACTTACTAAGAAGACAGGGTAGAAGAAGCCTACTTATAAACGTTAATTAGAGGAGGACTAATAAGCTCCTTATATAACAGAAGAGAAAGGATAGATGCAACTAAATTCAAGAGAATCAGATCTGGACTAAAGGAAGAAAGACACAGACACTCGACAAGAGAAACACGAGCCAGCAAACAACCTGCACCAAGTTTTCGGGATCCACGACTTCACTAAACAGATCATTAAAGATAGTCCAACACAACGTTCTTGCCTGGGCTCAGCGAGAAAAACAGAACTCAAACATATACAACTCAATAGACCCAGACATCATTCTTATTAACGCACACGGACGAAAAAACAATGAAAAAATCAAGATATTTAATACCACGTTTACCAAAAAACATCAATGAAGAACTACATAACGGGACAGCAATAGCAATTAAACGAACGATTCAACACAAAATAATTGACAACTTCCAAAGTAACTTCCTGGCAGTAGAAACAAGCACCACCAAAGGTCCAAAAACAATAGGAACATCATACCTACCATTCACAAGACCAATATTCCCGACAGGAGACCTAAAACTAACCAGACGAAAAAGCCCGGCATATTTCCTAGGCGATTTGAATGCTCGACACACAACCCTTGGACACCACAACAGAAACCCAGCTGGAGTAATTCTGCACAACCTAATCGAGCAAGGTAGCATTACACACCTCGGCCCAGACTTCCAAACATTTATAACACCGAGAAACTCTGGGAAACCCGACATAATTCTGACAAACAGACACCACCATTTACACACACACACATAAAACCTGGACCTGCCAGCACCAGTGACCACATACCCATAATAGCAACTTTCTCCACATCTCCAATACAAATTCCCTCGACACCAAGATACTCATTTAATAGAGCAAACTGGGAAAATTTAGAAACAACCCTCAACACTGACGACACAATACTACTCCATAACAAAAACACAAACGCGATCGGTATTGCCTTAGAATCCTGGTATACAAAAATCACAACATCCATGAAAAATAACATCCCCAAAACAACATATCGCACATTACCTTATGCACGACTAACGCATGAAGAAAAGATCATCCAAACCAGATTCACTAAACTAGTTGAATTCATAAAAACACAAGGCTGGAGCCCACACACCTTAGTATTATAGATGTATAATAAAACACAATGAAAAATGAAATCAACTAATTACCAACACACAAACAGACTACAAAGATCCAAAAGCCTTCTGGACTAAAATATAAAAAAAATCTCATGGGAACCAACTCAGAGGAAAACAGCTGCCTAAGAGACAACAACGGCATCTTCTGTAGTATAAGTAGTAGGCAGCTACGAAGCAGGGAGGTACTACCGCCTGGGAAGATATTGGAAGCATAATTTGTTGTCTAATGGTAGACCCTGCTGCCATATGGCATCACGAAAATTGTGACCAAGTCCCAGGTTGCTGATCTGACTTTCTGCCTCATTTACACACAATTGCAGGGTCTCAATTGTTTCTCTCTCTTTGACAACACAACATACATATATCGTTTTTTACTCTTGATCTTGTTTTTATTTTTTGTATTTCTTTATTATTATTATTATTATTATTATTATTATTATTATTATTATTATTATTATTATTATTATTATTATTATTATTTTTGTATTTTTAATATAAATTTTACTTATCTGAATTATTATTATTATTATTATTGTTATTATTATTATTATTATTATTATTATTATTATTATTATTATTATTATTATTATTATTATTCGCCCCCAGGCCCCGATGTGGGTCAGTGACCTGTGCTCAGGTGGGCTAATCCCCGTAAAAAAAAATAAAAAATAAATCTTAGAACCAAAATTCAAAGAACCAATACTCAAAACATTTTGGAGCGGCATTTACCAAATCACGGATGAGGACAACCGAAAATTCTGCAGAGAAACAGAACAGATGGTGAAAACACTTGAACCAAAACACAGACAAATGGCAACAATCCAGGACAATCAACCTCAACACTAATAGCTCCAATAGCCACACACGGCATCATAAAAACACTTGCCATCTTCAACCGTACTGTAAAACAAACCTCCACCAATGATCAAACAGCTCACAGATATCTACAATGCGTCAATAGTAGCCGGACTATTCCCATCAAAATTTAAAATGGACAAAATAAGACTCTTTCCAAAACAAGGAAAGAACCCAACACAGGCAGAAAACTACAGACCCATATCACTCCTCGAAACACCTGGCAAAATCCTTGAAAAAAAATTAACCAGAGACTAAGAAACCACCTAGAGTATGAAGATAAATACAACCATAGACAACACGGCTTTAGGAAGAACCGAGACTCCAACACTGCAATAGCCTTAATATACGAATCCATCGCAAATGCAGCCAGCAACAGAAACCAATGTAACATAGTACTTAGAGATGTCAGCAAAGCCTTCGATAAAGTATGGCAGGAAGGACTTAAACATAAGATCATCCAACTTAACATGCCACCCAACATCACGGCTCTCCTCTGCAACTTCCTCGACAACAGACAATCCAAACTCGTCATCGACAACTACATGGGACAAAATTTCACTCTTTATGGTGGAGTCCCCCAAGGCAACAACATATAACCAACACTATACACCATATATACAGCGGACATGCCCAAACCAAGAAACTCAGAGTACATAGCATATGCAAACGACGTAACCCAAATCATACACTACCTCGGAAAATCCAAACAAATGATGGCAATCAAAACAGTCAGGGAAATAGAAACCATAAACAATTACGAAAGGAAATGGAAAATCAAAACTAACTCGCAAAAACTGAAGATAATTCAAATAGCTAAAACCAGACCCTACCCAATCATGGTCAACAACCAAAATATATATCCTATGCATAAAATGGGAAAATCCTTGGCCTTAAAATTACAAGGAACGGCATACTCACCACATATCAAAGAATCGCAAAAGCCAAGACCCAACTAACTAAACTCAGAAGATTCCGTAAACTAAACACCAATACACAACTACACCTTTACAAAACACTAGTCAGACCACACCTGGAATATCCCCCAACTCCACTCAACACAATAACAAAATCAAATAAACTCAAAATACAGGCAGTCCAAAACATAGCCCTCAGAAGAGCAGCAAAACACAGAACATAACCTAACCAAAATCAACATCAAAACGCATAATCAAACATTAGCAATACGGGAAAAGCTACAAGAACTAAATGCAAGAAGACATTACCAGAACACACAGCTGGTGGTCAAAGAGCATGGCAGACGACGACACAGAACCAGAACCAATATACAGTATACATAATTAAAACCTAAACACACAAAAAAACACAAAAAGACACAAAAGGACCTGGAGGGCCCCCCACCACAAACTACCCCAGCTTAGCTTAGTTTAGCTTGTCTCCCCTTGCCGAATCGACCCGCGGAAATGCTGACATAGCAGACATAACCCCGTCCCCGCAAGGTGGATAGCCCAACTGCTATCAAATCCCCCACTTTATTTCCCACTTCCTAACATTTACCTTACACCTACACCGTCTTCCACCCTCTGAGCAAACCGCTCCCTTCACTTCATCTCATCAATCAATTAATAAACTTGACGGTGAATAATGACCAAATTTGAGTGCCACCAGGACCCAGAGCCCCAGCCTGGACTCCTCGGGTACTGTTGTTAATGCGGCCCTGACAGTTGTTACAGCCTTGTCGTGTTAGATAAGTCGGAGGTACAGTCCATCATATCATGAAGCGTGTTGGTGACAGCGATAAGTTTTTTTTTTTTTTTTTTACGAACAAAAAGTGTAACGAGATATCAGAACTGAAAATAACTGATGTAGGATGATTTGAAACTATGAGATTTGACGTGGAGAGAAGCAATTTGTGGCAGAGTTCCATACAGTGATAGGCTCAGGTATAATGAAATTTGGAAGGCAAAGGTTCTGCAAAATCGATTTCCACCAGAGAAGTTAAAGGCCCTCCCAGATGCCCTCGTAGGCTGTTGGAGGGAGTATTCGGACTTTTGGGCCAGGGGCCTCGACCCCGAACTTTTGGGCAACGAGCTGTAAGTGGGGTGGACTTTTGGGACCAAAGACCAGTAATTTCCAGACTGTTAGATTAGGTTGGGTTGGTGCAAATACATTCGGTTAAATTAGGTTAGGACAGCTTAAGTTTAGTTAGACTAGGTTAGGTTAGGCTGGGACAACTTAGGTTAGAACGAGTTAAATTAGGTTATGTAATAAACTGATATTTCACTTATATGATTACCATGTTGTTATTTATATTCCATTAACCCGTGGCCCAAATGTCCTACGTCGGTTGGAGGGTGCGTGGTAGTGGCATTACTGAGTGGTGCTCTTCACAACACTGACTGTGAAAGTATCTATAAAAAGAAGGAAAAGTGGGGAGGTTCCCCTTTCTTATTTTATTTATGGTTTTAATATAGTTTTTGAGAAGAGCAATTACTATCTTTCAAAGGCATAATGATGAACTCGTTATCTTGTAATACGTTGATGATATGATGTATTATTGTGCTTTAACAACTGAACTTTTTCAACGTCAAAGTTTAATTGAACCAAGTCAACCCACTTCAAGTCGAAAATTCGTCCTTCGCTGTGCATGACGTCATACGGTGGGCGGCCCGGGGAGGCAGGGGCGGGAGAGAGGGGCATCAGCAACTGGCCATCGTGGTGTGAAGGTCTGTGACAATGCCTAATAAATGTGCTGTACCTGGATGCATATCAAATTAGATACTACATGATAAAAGTTTGATATTTCATCGACTTCCAAAAAAAGAAAAACAGAGTAAAAAGTGGATTTTATTGTGCATACAGCAAATAGGGTGTAACAGAAGGGCAATACTTGAGAGCCGTTGGCAGGTTTAAACTTAAATTCCCCAAAGTCTAACATTTGGCCAGCAAACCAGATGTGGAGAGACAAGTACCTAGTTGTTCCTTGAAACTGCTGTATAGCCTCGTCATCTGTAATATATCTAGTGGCCATATTGGTAAACTTAAAACCTCTACACATATATACTTGTATTCACTGATTTACTGTAATAGCTTGGGGGGGGAGAGGATGATGACAATTATAATCATTAAATTGTTTTATTATTTTCTTTAACTATTATTTAATTCTTGTATTCCTTTTGCCCTCCCCAGTAAATAGCGAGCCCATATGCCTATGAATACTTAATTGCTTTGACACTGATATTGGCAGCAAATCAAAAAAGTATAAATAATAATAGAGAGAGAAAGAAGAGGATCATTAATAATAATTATAATACTTTTTTTAATAATAAGAATATGAGTATCACAAAAATAATGATTACATGAGAAGTTTAAGTGGCTAACTGAAAGACAGTGTGCCAGGGGATAAGAAAGTTCTCCCTTACTACCGTTTTCTTCGACTACGGCCGTATGACATCACATAATTAGCTCCGCCTCCTGTGCATTGGTTGACTTGGTTTAATCTCATCCGCCTCTACCGCCGTGGACCTCCCCGTGTGTTGATGTTGTCGTCCACACCTTCCCTGGTCGTAAATCCTCCCAACTGAGGTATATGCTCAAACTTGACTGCCTTGAGCAGATTAATGATGTCGCTTCCTCTCTAAAGACCTCCCACCCTCCTATCCTCGTCTACTGTGATGGGTCTGTTACCACGCTGGGCAGCGCTGGGGCAGCTGTGTGGATTCCTGAGCGCCAGGCCTGCAGGAAAATCAGGGTCCACGACTGGGCCTCCTCCACTGATGCTGAAAGCATAGCCATCCTCGCGGGCATTCATGAGGGGGCGACCTATGCTCGCACTGAACGCCGGAACCTCCTTATAATCAGTGACAGCACTTCTGCGCTAGCGAGGCTCAAATTACCCTCCCCCTCCTCCCCTGCCGCCCAACACACCCTAGCCGCCGTTGCCGGGCTAGAACAAACTGATGACATCCGTGTCAAGTTTCTTTGGATCCCGTCACATATAGGAATAACTGCCTGTGACACTGTGGATCGGCTTGCCAAAGAAGCTACACAAGAAGAAGATACTGAAGCCACTCTCGCCCTCTCCCTGAATCATCTCAAATCTCGCATACACGCCACACAACGAGAGGCATTCAACGAAAATTGGACACACCTGAAACAACGGGGTAGCGTCACACTATGCCACTATGACGCTGTAACCGGTGACGACAACCGCCACTACAAAGAATATCAATCCCTGACTCGATCTCAACAGCTTATATACATGAGACTGCGCCTAGGGTACAGGTACCTATGGGAGTACATTGGCAACCCTGAGCCTCACCGCACTGTTTGTAAACTTTGTGGCCAACCCGACTCTCACACCCTCTCTCACTACATCCTCACTTGCCCTATGACCTCCTCCTATAGGTCCCCAGCCGTTACCAACACCTCTTCCCTCCCAGACCAGATATCCCTCCTCCTAGTCACAGGCCTGGCATTTGACATTATTAGGGACCTGCCACTCTTTGCCATACACAGATAAAATGTACCGGGAACTTTCCCCCCACACACTCATCATTCTCTCACTTTATGTAACTTGACAGAACCTATGACCCTTCAGGCTTTTACGCCCTTAATGTACGAGTCATAAAGGCAAGTATGAACTTTTCATACTTCCCTGTTGGGCGCTGTAAACGCTTCTGCGCTTCACCTTGCACAGGATGTAAGGGGGTGCCCAATAAACTAGCCCCCTCGGGAGCAAATCTGAAATCTGACTTGGTTTAATTAGACTTTGTTAAACATGATGTCTATTTCTCTTTAAACTGGACAAAGTTTATATTATAGAAGGATTAGTCAGGATGTTGCATTCTCCACACAATCATTCTCTACACCTCTACACAATCGCTCTCTACACAATCGTTCTCCACAATCATTCTCCACACAAACGTACTCCATGCACTCGTTCATCACACATTCGTTCTCTACACAATTGTTCTATACACAACCTTTATTCTTGCAATCGTTCTTCACACAATTGTTTTCTACAGAATTGTTCTATACATAATCGTTCTCCACACAATCAAACTCCACAAAATCATTCTCCACACAATCATTCTCTATGCAAGCGTTCTCCACACAATCATTCTCTATGCAATGGTTCTTCACACAATTGTTCTCTACAGAATTGTTCTATACATAATCGTTCTCCACACAATCGTTCTTCACACAATCGTTCCCCACACAATCGTTCTCCACACAATCGTTCTCCACACAATCGTTCTTCACACAATCGTTCCCCACACAATCATTCTCTACATAATCGTTCTTCACACAATTGTTCTCCATACAATCGTTCTCTACACAGTCGTTCTCCATACAATTGTTCCCACACAATCATTCTCTACACAATCGTTCTCCACGCAATCGTTCTCTTCACTTAACAAATGTTCTATATACAATCTTTCTTTGCACAATCATTCTTCACACAATCGTTCTCTACACAACTGTTCTATACACAAGCATTCTTCACACAATCGTTCTCCACACAATCGGTCTCCACACAATCGTTCTCCACACAATCGGTCTTCACACAATCGTTCTCCACACAATCGTTCTCCACACAATCGGTCTTCACACAATCGTTTTCCACTCAATCGTACTCCACGTAATCGTTCTCTAAACAATCGTTCTCAAACACAATCCTAATCCACAAAATCGGTCTTCACATAATCGTTCTCCACACAATCATTCCCACACAATCGTTCTCTACGTAAACTTCTCCACTCATTCATTCTCTAAGTTCTAAGCAATCGTTCTCTATGCAATTGCTCTTCACACAATCGTTCTCCAGACAATCGTTTTCCACACAATCGTTCTTCACACAATCGTTCTTCACACAAAATCGTTCTCCACACAATCGTTCTCCAGAGTTACCAGACAACCCGAGATGGCGCTCTTATTTACCTCTCTGCCGTGTGTGTGTGTGTGTGTGTGTGTGTCGCACAGGGTGGTGTAATGCGTCAAGTTGGCAGCATTATGTTAGTGTTAAAGTGAAAACACTGCTTGTTTCCTCTCGCTTTCAGCTACTGACGCTGGTTAGCCCTTGTGGTGAGCAGGGAAGCAACTTGCATAAGTCTTCCCCTGCCAGTACACAGCCTCTTCACCAACAAGACTACTGCTATGCCTCCTCGTGGCAACACACGGTAACTGGGTGCCTCATGGGCCCATGCTAGACCAGCAGGCAATCTCGGAGTAGCAGTGGGCCCCAGAGGGACGATGCATAGGCTCACTGGCGTGTGGATACGTCCTGACGCCTACCAGCCATTGCCCCTTGGTAGGTATAAGGCTACGGCAGTAAACCACGAACGAAAAATCTGCAGTGTGGTCCGGCTTCAGGCAGACATGCCTATAAAGCTCCAACAAGACCCAAACGGTGGTATAGGTGGAAGAGGTGCCCAATATGGGAACCCAACGACAACACCGGTGGACGAAAGTAAAATATGATGGACAGGTTACTAAGGCGAAACCCAACAAACTGGGCTATTGGCAGTCCATTGCAAATCTCCCTCTCCCCAATCGTTGCAACTACCTGCACCACTGGGTCAGGAAAAGGGAGATCCAAGATGTGTGGTTGCAGTCTGCGTTCCTGCCTCTCCACACAAATCAACTTACGCACAGCCATTATCCAGCTCATCATAATCAAACCCTTATACCCCAAAAGCCCTATGGCGACGGGGACAGGCAGAGATAAATGCTGGGAGTCTATAGTCACAACTCTGCACATGGGCGACACAGCTAAGATGGTTGTGTATGCACTGGGATCTAGGCAGCAGTGCAATCCGGTCCTGTCTGTGCGACTGAGCAGCCCTTACGAGGAGCCACTTTGCTCACCCCACATGGGGAGGGGGCTAGAAGAGGAGCCCAAAACATTGTCTGCCTAAAAAAAAACAACGAAATTGGGCAACCGCAGTCAGTAAGGTCATCCTTATGCAGTCGAAAACACAATTATAATCTCAGATCGAACAAAAACAATCGATATAACCTCTAATGGTCGCTGCATGAAATGCCAGGACCCTTCTGGATACTGGCATAAACAAGCATCCTGAAAGAAGAATCGCACTTATGGCAAAAGAGCTGGCTAGGTATAACATGGATATAGCAGCCATTAGTGAGTCTCGGCTCCCAGACAAGGGTCGACTCATGGAACAGGGGTCTGGCTATACCTTCTTCTGGAAGGTTAAGTCTGCTGCGGAGAGAAACCGCATTTATGGAGGTGGCTTTGCCATCTGCCAATGCATCCTACACAAGCTAACTGAAATGACTGTAGGGAACAAGGAGTGCTTCATGACGCTTAGAGTCCCACTAAATCACTCACGTCATGCCTTTTTCATCAGTGCATACGCCCCAACACTGGATGCAGAGGATGACATCAAGGAGGCCTTTTATGCCGACCTTGACAGAATGCTACCCTCTATCCCGGTGAAGATAAGGTTGTGCTCCTTGGTGACTTCAATGCCAGAGTTGACAGAGATGCTGACATTTTGCAGGGAACCATAGGGAGGAATGGACTAGGCAAATGTAATCCCAACAACCTACTCCTCCTTAGCAAGTGTGCTGCAAACAACCTCACTACCACCAATACCTTGTTTAGGCAGGCAGACATGTTCAAGGGTTCGTGGCAACACCCACAATCTAAACACTGGCATCTCATTGACTACATCATTGTCAGAGAAAGAGATCGCCGAGATTTCCTCATCACCTGGGCAATGCGTGGCTAAGACCACTGGGACACAGATCATTAGCTCGTCAGAGCTAAGCTCTCTCTTCACGTCACCCCAAAACGGCAAAGGTAGCAAGCCTCTAGTAGAGGTATTAACACGAAACGTCTGGAGGATCTAGCAGTGGCACATGCTTACAGAGAGCAGCTCGAACATGGACTGATAAACAACCCGACAACAAACAACCCAAATCCCAGTGCAGAATGGGATATTCTCGACACTGTCATGACAAAAACCTGCAGAGACCCTCGGCCAGATCGAAAGAATACACCAGGACTGGTTTGATGAAAATGAGCAGGAAATCAATGTACTCGTCAATGATAAACGTGCTGCTTTAACTGACTGGTAGAACAACCCTCAGTCTTGGACCAATGCTGATATCTTCAGCAAGAAGAAAGTGGCGGCCCAGTGCAACGTCGCAATCTAAAGAATGACCGGCTTAACAATAAAGCATGTGAAACACAAAAACTTGCAGATCAACACAATGGTAACTCTCTAATTAAAGATGAAGAAGGCATCCTTCAGTGCTAGAAAGAGCACTACCATTCACTGCTCAACCGAAACACCGATGTGAATGTCCTGACTACCCAGCAGGTCCCTTAGTATCCAGAGATGACCCACCTCAGCTATCCTACATCCCTGGATGAGGTAGTTACTGCCATCAAACAGATGAAAAATAACAAAGCAGGAGGACCTCTGCTTACCAGGTGTATCCATTCTCTCCTGGAGAATATATGGGAAAAGGAGGAATTCCCCCAAGCTCCTAAAAACGCCTCCATCATCAATATTTATAAGAACATGAGAGACCGGTCAGACTGTGGTAACTACTGTGGGATATTGCTGCTGTCCATAGCTAGCAATATTATCACCCGAGTCCTCCTAAACAGACTTCCACCTGAGGTGGAAAATTTCCTCCCAGAATCCCAATGTGGTTTTAAACCATCATGTGGCACCAATGACATGATCGTAGCTGCCCGCCAGATACAGGAAAAGTGCAGAGAACAGCGTTGTAACTTGTACATGGCTTTTATCGACCTAACCAAGGCTTTCGACTCGGTCAACAGAGAAGCCCAATGGCGTATCCTCAGCCATTTTGGGTGCCCACCAAAATTCCTCGCCATTGTGAGGCGACTCCAATATGGCATGAACGGCAGTGTCCTGCACAACGGCACCCAGTCTGAGTTCTCCCCCAACCAAACAGGGGTAAAACAAGGATGTGTACTGGCACCAACACTCTTTTCCATTTTATTGGCTGCCTTGCTCACTCGTGCCAGTGCCAATTTAGCCAGCGGGGTGGACATAGAGTACCGGATGAAGGATCTTTTCAACATAAGACGACTCCAGGCAGGAACAAAGGGGTCAGCAGCTTCCATTACTGAACTTCCGTACACAGACGACCTTACCCTTGTCACTCACAATGAATGCGACCTGCAAGAGATCCTGAACACCTATGCAGTTAAGTATGCGCACCTCGGCCTTGAGGTTAATGTATGTAAGGTTCAGATTCTCTTCCAGCCTGTCCCTGGTTTAGCATCATCTCCACCATCCATCCAGCTTAACGGTACTACCCTCTCTAATGTTACCCACCTTCGGTAACTCGGCTCCCACCTGTCCACCACTGTGGACATCGGATCAGATGTGCATCTCAAGCCTTTGACAGACTCTGTACACGTGGCTTCAGCTGTAGGGAGCTAAAATTATCTACAAAGTTGCACTTATATCAAGCAGTGGTCCTCCCCACCCTGCTATATGGCAGCGAGACATGGGTCACATACAGGGGGCACCTCATGGCACTTGAAAACTTTCACCAACGTAATCTACGTTCCATTCTCCGAGTTCGCTGGGAAGACAAGAGAATAAATGCCAGTATTCCCGCTGACACCAACTGTAGGAGCATTGCGGCTTCCATTATCCATGAAACTATGCTGGACTGGCCATGTTACCCACATGGACAACAGTAGACTGCCAAAGAAGCTACTTGATAGTCACCTAATGAATAGTAAAGGTAATGCTGGTGGGCAACTGAAAAGGTATAAGGATAGTCTTACAACAAACTTGAAAAGTGCCAAATCGACCCCTTAACCTGGGAGAAGATTACTCCACACCGTAACGCTTGGAGGAGCACCACACAAGAAGATGTCAATACTTTCGAGTTAGCCCGACTGCATATCGAGGTAAACAAGCGTCAAAGTTGGAAAGATGCTGCCGCCCCCAGCACTAGATGTAGCCCTCTACACGTGAAACATCTGTGGACGACCCTGACGGTCTTGTATCGGCCTATTTATTCACCTCAGAGTTCACCAACGAAGGTGAAATTCTTACTAACTCAGATCATTGTATCATAGCTGGATGATCGTCATACTCGATTCCAAATGACAGCAAAGGGACAGTAAGGGATCTCACAGCAAATATGTTGAAGGAAACCTGCCGGGACGTCATGGTAGAACCGACCCTCCTTCCACTGGATGGCGAGATCCTCCAACACAGGACTTCAAACACATCTAACGAAGCCCGTGTGGACGTCAGTGCTCGAGGATTCTGGACGCGGGGACAGCGAGCCTTCTTCGACATCAGGATTTTTGATCCCATGGCCGTTTGTCACCGTAACCTAGCTCTCGATGCTGCACATAGGAGGAACGAGAACGACAAGAGAAGGGCATATGGGGAGAGAATTCAAAATGTCGATCAAGGCAGCTTCACTCCGCTAGTGTTCACAACCTCTGGTGGGATGGGCCCAAGCGCAAGATGTTTCTACGCCAGACTCGCGGAGCTGATCTCCGAACAGAAGCAGCAGCCCAGAAGTTATGTCACAGCCTGGATGAGATGTCGACTGTCCTTCTCTCTCCTTCGGTCGGCTTTGCTCTGCCTCAGGGGAACGAGAGCTTCTGCCCCTACTCCGTCAACTGCTGCAGATATCGACTATGAGGCTACAGTCACCGAATGCCGCATCGATCTGCGGCTCAACTAATTTAACACAGATAGGATAGTTGCTTATGTATTAGGATATTTAATATTAAGGTAAATAAATGGTGGCGAAGGTGTGGCTATTGGGGGAGGCTGGAGGCCACGTCGTAGTAGTAGTAGTAGTAGTAGTAGTAGTAGTAGTAGTAGTAGTAGTAGTAGTAGTAGTAGTGGTCAAAGGAGATTGCTGACTCTGAACATCAAAATTCACTTAAGCTCACGGCAGCCCTCACTGACCACATAATAGCCCAGAATGCAACAGAAGTGGACACCAGCGAAGTTAATAAGATCCGTAGTTCCATTACAACAGATCGGCAGCACTGCCAAAATGACATGTTGCAGCAACTATTGCTGCAGGTTCCAGAAAATTTGACAAAAAAGTAGCTATAGCGCAGGAGGTGGGCGCCTCGAACTGGTTAACTACGTTACCGATAAGGGCAAATGGTTTCAGCCTTAACAAACAAGAATTTACAGATGCCATTGCTCTAAGGTACGGTTGGCCAGTAGATGGTTTGCCCTCCCAATGCGTGTGTGGCTCTTCCTATGATGGCGATCACGCCATGGTCTGCAAGAAGGGGGGCTTCATATGCATGAGGCATGACGAGGTAAGGGATCTCACAGCAAATATGTTGAAGGAAATCTGCCGGGACGTCATGGTAGAACCGACCCTCCTTCCACTGGATGGCGAGATCTTCCAACACAGGACTTCAAACACATCTAACGAAGCCCGTGTGGACGTCAGTGCTCGAGGATTCTGGACGCGGGGACAGCGAGCTTTCTTCGACATCAGGATTTTTGATCCCATGGCCGTTTGTCACCGTAACCTAGCTCTCGATGCTGCGCATAGGAGGAACGAGAACGACAAGAGAAGGGCATATGGGGAGAGAATTCAAAATGTAGATCAAGGCAGCTTCACTCCTCTAGTGTTCACAACCTCTGGTGGGATGGGCCCAAGTGCAAGATGTTTCTATGCCAGACTCGCGGAGCTGATCTCCGAACAGAAGCAGCAGCCCAGAAGTTATGTTACAGCCTGGATGAGATGTCGACTGTCCTTCTCTCTCCTTCGGTCGGCTTTGCTCTGCCTCAGGGGAACGAGAGCTTCTGCCCCTACTCCGACAACTGCTGCAGATATTGACTATGAGGCTACAGTCACTGAATGCCGCATAGATCTGCGGCTCAACTAATTTAACACAGATAGGATAGCTTCTTATGTATTAGGATATTTAATATTAAGGTAAATAAATGGTGGCGAAGGTGTGGCTATTGGGGGAGGCTGGAGGCCATATTAAAAAAAAGTAGTAGTAGTAGTAGAAGAATTTACAGATGCCATTGCTCTAAGGTACGGTTGGCCAGTAGATGGTTTGCCCTCCCAATGCGTGTGTGGCTCTTCCTATGATGGCGATCACGCCATGGTCTGCAAGAAGGGGGGCTTCATATGCATGAGGCATGACGAGGTAAGGGATCTCACAGCAAATATGTTGAAGGAAATCTGCCGGGACGTCATGGTAGAACCGACCCTCCTTCCACTGGATGGCGAGATCTTACAACACAGGACTTCAAACACATAACGAAGCCCGTGTGGACGTCAGTGCTCGAGGATTCTGGACGCGGGGACAGCGAGCTTTCTTCGACATCAGGATTTTTGATCCCATGGCCGTTTGTCACCGTAACCTAGCTCTCGATGCTGCACATAGGAGGAACGAGAACGACAAGAGAAGGGCATATGGGAGAGAATTCAAAATGTTGATCAAGGCAGCTTCACTCCTCTAGTGTTCACAACCTCTGGTGGGATGGGCCCAAGTGCAAGATGTTTCTACGCCAGACTCGCGGAGCTGATCTCCGAACAGAAGCAGCAGCCCAGAAGTTATGTTACAGCCTGGATGAGATGTCGACTGTCCTTCTCTCTCCTTCGGTCGGCTTTGCTCTGCCTCAGGGGAACGAGAGCTTCTGCCCCTACTCCGACAACTGCTGCAGATATTGACTATGAGGCTACAGTCACGGAATGCCGCATGGATCTGCGGCTCAACTAATTTAACACAGATAGGATAGCTTCTTATGTATTAGGATATTTAATATTAAGGTAAATAAATGGTGGCGAAGGTGTGGCTATTGGGGGAGGCTGGAGGCCACGTTTAAAAAAAAAAAAAAAAAAAAAGTAGTAGTAGTGTAGGTGTAGGTGTTTGGTGGAAGTGAGGTTAAAATTTCAGAGTATGGCCAAAGACACCTAAGCACAGTAATCGGCACGAGGGACTTCAAGACCGAGTACGTAACAGGAAAGGTAAATGAGTGGGTTAAGGAAATCCAAGCTCTGTCTGATATTGCTAACACAGAGCCACATGCAGCTTTTGCGGCATTAACCCATGGAGTCAAGCATTACTGGAACTACTTGATGCGCACTATCCCTGATATCGGACCCCTCCTCCACCCTCTGGAAGAAGGTATCAGTATCAATTTCATTCCCAAATTAGTGAAACATCTTCACTTAACCCCAGCAGAAAGATCACTCCTTGCTCTACCGCCGAGACTCCGAGACTGGGTGGAATGGGATTGACCAATCCAGAGGAGATTGCTGCCACCGAACATCAAAACTCAGTTAAGCTCACAGCAGCCCTCACTGACCACATAATAGCTCAGAACGCAACAGGTGAGGTGGATACCAGTGAAGTAAACAAGATTCGACGGTCCGTTACAACAGAACGACAGTACGGCCAAAGTGATAAGTTGCAGCATCTGATCCTGCAAGTACCAGAGAATTTGAAGAAAAAAAAAAGTAGTTATATCGCAGGAGGTGGGTGCCTTGAGCTGGTTAACAACATTACCGATAAGGGCAAATGGTTTCAGTCTCAATAAACAAGAATTTACAGATGCCAATGCTCTGAGGTACGGTAAGCCAGTAGAAGGTTTGCTCTCCCAATGCGTGTGTAGCTCTTCCTATGACGTCGATCACGCCATGGTGTGCAAGAAAGGGGACTTCGTATGCATGAGGCACGACGAAGTAAGGAATCTCACAGCAAATTTGTTGAAGGAAATCTGTCATGATGTCAGGGTAGAACCGACCCTCCTTCCATTGGACGGTGAGAATTTCCAACATAGGACTTCAAACACATCCAACGAGCCCGTGTTAACGTCAGTGCTCGAGGATTCTGGACGCTGGGACAGCGAGCTTTCTTCGACATAAGGATTTTTTATCCCATGGCCGCATGTCACCGTAACCTAGCTCTCGATGCTGCACACAGGAGGAACGAGAACGACAATATATGGGCATACGGGGAGGGAATTCAGAACGTTGATCAAGGCAGCTTCACTCCTCTGGTGGGATGGGACCAAGTTCAAGATGCTTCTACACCAGACTCTCGGAGGTGCTATCCGAACGGAAGTAGCATCCCAGAAGTTATGTTACAGCCTGGATGAGATGTCGACTGTCCTTCTCTCTCCTTAGGTCTGCTTTGCTCTGCCTCTGGGGAACGAGAGCATCGGCCCTAAAGCCGACAACAGTTGCAGATATTGACTATGAGGCAACGGTCACTGAATGCTGCATAGATCTGCGGCTCAACTAACTCAACACAGCTAGGATAGCTACTTATGTTTTAGGATATTTAATTTTAAGGTAATAAAATGGCAGCGAAGGTGTGGCTATTGGGGGAGGCTGGAGGCCATTTAATAATAATAACAAAATAAGTAGTAGTATTAGTAGAAGTAGTAGTAGTAGGAGGAGGAGGAGGAGGAAGAATGGGATTGACCAATCCAGAAGAGCTTACTGCCACCGAACGTCAGAACTATGTCAAGCTCAAGGCAGCCGTCACTGGGCACATAATAGCTCAGAATGCCGCAAGTTGGGTGGACACCAACGAATTAAACAAGATTCGACGGTCCATTACGACAGAATGGCAGTACACCCAAAGTGATAAACTTCAACAACTGATGGTGCAATTGTCAGAGAATTTGAAAAGTAGCTACAGTGCAGGAGGTGGGCGCTTCGAACTGGCTAATCACGTTACCGATAAGAGCAAAAGGCTTCAGCCTTAATAAACAAGAATTTACAGATGTCATTGCTCTAAGGTATATTGTTGGCCAGTAGAAGGTTTGCCCTCCCAATGCGTGTGTGGCTCATCCTATGACATCAACCAATTCATGGTGTGCAAGAAAGGGGGCTTTGTATGCATAAAGCATGACGAAGTAAGGGATCTCATAGCAAATATGTTGAAGGAAATCTACCATGATGTTACAGTAGAACTGATCCTCCTTCCACTGAACGGTGAGAATCGCCATCACGGGACTTCAAACACATCAAACGAAGTCTGTGTGGACGTCAGTGCTCAAGGATTCTGGACGAGGGGACAGCGAGTCTTTTTTGACATAAGGATTTTCGACCCCATGGCTGCAAGTCACCATAACCTAACTCTTGATGCTGCACACAAAAGGAATGAGAATGACAAAAACAGCTGATAAGGGGAGAGAATTCAAAATGTTGATCAAAGCAGTTTCACTCCTCTGCTGTTCACAATCTCTGGTGGGATGGGACCAAGTGCAAGATGTTTCTATGCAAGACTGGCTGGGGTGTTATCCGAACAGAAGCAGCAGCCCAGAAGTTACATTGCAGCTTGGTTGAGATGTCGACGGTCCTTTTCTCTGCTCAGGTCTGCATTGCTTTGCCTCAAGGGAACGAGATCTTCGGCCCCAAAGCCGACAACGGTCGCAGATGTTGAATATGAGGCAACAGTCACTGAATGCCACATAGATCTGCGGCTTAACTAGCTCAACACAGCTAGGGTAGCTACTTATGTATTAGGATATTTAATTTTAAGGCAATAAAATGGCGGCGAAGGTGTGGCTATTGGGGGAGGTTGGAGGCCACATTTAAACAAAAATAGTAGTAGTAGTATTGTGTGCTCCAAAAGGCTTTAACCACCTCGGATATATTGTATAAGTAACCACAGTTTTAGTCGCTACAAGTACTGCCCTTTATTCATGCATCTGTTATATGAATGAGAAGAGATTATAGGGACCAGTACTAATGTACGCAGTACACAAGGGCTAAGGAGAGTACTATGAATTTACCCACCTCGGAAATAACCATTAAATCAGTGAGTAAATAATTACAAGGTTAAACCATAGGACTCACTCGCCATAAAACCTATATGTATTTAGTCCTTCGCCTGTAGTCACAGAAAAACGTAAAAGATAAGAAATATAACACAATAAACACTGTAAAATATGTTCTCCCTACTCCTCCATTATCTTCATCTTCTTTATCAAATACTTCGTTTATTACTTTCTCCTCCTCTTGTCACCTCCCTCTCACTCCTTTTCCTCTCTTCCTCTCTAACATTCCTTCTTCCTTCCTTCTCTTCCGCTCTACCACCCCCCCCCCTCCTATCCTCCCCACCTTACTAATACCCCCTCCTTTCTTCCTTTCCCTGTTTCCTTCCCCACCTCCCTCCCTTCGTTGCCCTCCTCCCTCGGACCTTCCTTCCCCTCCTCTCTAACGCTCCTCCTTCCTCTCTTCTCTATCACTCCTTCCCCCTTTCTACTCCCCTCCTCCTCCCTCTTCTCTCCTCCTTCCCCTTTCTACTCCCCTCCCTCCTCCTCTCTTTCTCTATCACTCCTTCCCCCTTTCTACTCCCCCTCCCTCCTCCCTCTCTTCTCTATCTACCTTCCCCCCCTCCCCTCCCCCTCCTCCTCTCTTCTCTATCACTCCTTCCCCCTTCTACTCCCCCTCCCTCCTCCTCTCTTCTCTATCCTCCTTCCCCCTTTCTACTCCCCCTCCCTCCTCCTCTCTTCTCTATCTCCTTCCCCTTTCTACTCCCTCCTCCCTCTCTTCTCTATCCTCCTTCCCCTTTCTCTCCCCCCCCCCTCCTCCTCTCTTCTCTATCACTCCTTCCCCCTTTCTACTCCCCTCCCTCCTCCCTCTCTTCTCTATCCTCTTCCCCTTTCTACTCCCCCTCCTCCTCCTCTCTTCTATCCTCCTTCCCCCTTTCTCTCCCCTCCTTCCTCCTCTCTTCTCTATCCTCCTTCCCCCTTTCTACTCCCCCTCCCTCCTCCTCTCTTCTCTATCACTCCTTCCCCCTTTCTACTCCCCCTCCCTCCTCCTCCCTTCTTCCACTTAATCAACCATGGCTGTGACCAGAATTTCAGCATTAATCCCTCTTCCATTTCATTGACCTCCAACCCACACTAAAACAATTACCAAATGAGTTTATAATTAATTGTACTAATTTAACCACACGACATATTAACTCCCCCCCCCCCTCTCCCTTACAAGGTCACCATCGACTACACCATTAAGGGACAATTATCAAATTATCGTCTGAGTGTTAGATTAGGTCAAGTTAGGTTAAGTTTGGATAGGTTAGGTTAGGTCAGAGTTAGTTTTGGTTATGGTGAGATTTGATCAAGGTTAGGTTATGTTAAAATTTAAGTTAGGTCATTGTTAGTTAGGTTAAGTTATTGGATTATGGTTAGGTTAAGTTACTTTATCAGGTCAAGGTGCTTCCCTCCTGGCGATGTACTTCATTACTTCTGTGACGTATCTTAAATGTCAATGCAATAACGATTTGTTGTGACCGCGTAGCTCTCTCTCTCTCTCTCTCTCTCTCCATGTTGTCTATCTATTTACCAATTTGTTAACATATTATATTTATATTTGGACAAACGTTATTTATCTAATTTCTGTTTATATCAATCAATCGCTTGTTTTCCTGTCAGTGTAGCTTATTCTTAGCATTCGCCTATAACATCACATTTTAAAGGCATCTCACCTCTTTCTGGTATCTGCTGAGTGTTTACGCTTCGGATACATACATCAGTCCTTGCCATATAAAGCCTTTCAGCAGCCTTTTTCTCATATTGAAATTAATATTTCTTTTCATTAAGCCTTTTAGATTACTAAATGCTGTTTTGATTTCTTCCATCACAGCTTACGTTTCTTCCCCAAAACACAAAATTTTCTGCTTGTTTAAGTTCCTGTTGCCTACCATAATTTTTATTTTTAGATTTATTTCTAATTTGGAAACAACCATTACTTAAGTCCTTACAGCATGAACTCATAAAGCATATTTTTCACCTTTTTCCACTGATCGGTTAAAGATGTTTGTAATGCCTCTTCACTATCTGTGATAAGAGCAGCAGCATCTGCATAGCAGTTATTTGATATTACTTTACCATTAACTTTAGTCCTTCATTATCACGTATACCTTCTCCCATTAAGAATTCTGAATATATATTATACAATGTTGGAGATAGAACACAGCCTTGTCTTACTCCCTGTCTAACTGTGAACCAATTAGTAAGTTCATTATTTACCAACACTGCAGCCTCCTGCTGTCAATAAAGATTCTTTAAAACTTTAATATCTCTTTAATTAATGCCTTATTTTCCAAGACCTCTGTAAGTTCAGTGTACTTTACCATATCAAAAGCTTTCTTCAAAATCAATAAAGCAGATATACAAATTTATTTAGACTTCTAAATCCCTTTCACTCAAAATTCTCAAATCAAATATACTGTAGCTTCTTTAGTTCCTTCTCCATTCTTAAATCCATTTTGGTCTTCAGATAACTCAATTTCGATTCTAAACTTTATTCTACTTAAAATTATGTTTAATAGTTTTTCATGCATGACTTATTAAGCCTATTGTCCTAAACTGGGTGCACTCTAAAGCTCCTGGCTATTTAGATAATAATACAAATACAGATTTTTTATCCCATTCTTGCCCATTTGTTTTATAAATTCTGCTGGAAGCTGATCAACCCCACAAGCTTTATCATTTTTCAATTTGCTCGCTCTATCCTTAACATTGTATCGTTCTTCTACGTACTCTGCCCATCTCAAGAAGGCATGACGTGAGTGATTCAGTAGGACTCTGAGCGTCATGAGGCGCTCGTTGATCCCAATAGGCATTTCAGTTAGCTTGTGTAGTATGGATTGGCGAATGGCAAAGCCAATTCCGTAAATGCAGTTCCTCTTCACAGCAGGCTTACCCTTCCAGAAGAATGTATACCCGGATCCCCGTTCTGTGAGTCGACCCTCGTCTGGGAGTCGGGACTCACTAATGGCCACAAGGGTGGTTTTTCTTTCAGGACGCCTATTTGTGCCAGTATCCAGAAGGGTCCTGACATTCCATAAGAGGTTGTTTAGTATGTTTTTGCTTTGGTCTGTGATTATTATTATGTTTTTGACCGCATTAAGATGACCTTACTGGGTGCAGTTGCCCAGCCAGGTTAGTTCTTTAGGCAGGCTATGTTTAGGGCACCTTTTCTAACCCCCTCCCCATGTGGGGTGAGCAGAGTGGCTCCTCGAAAGGACTGCTCAGTCGCACAGACAGGACCGGATTGCACTACTGACTAGATCCCAGTGCATAAACGACCATCTTATCTATGCTGCCCATGTGCAGAGTTGTGACTAGAGACTCCCGGTAGTCATCTCTGCCTGTCCCCGTCGCCACTCGTCCGTCACCATAGGGCTTTTGAGGGTATAGGAGCTTTGATGACGATGATGATGATAAGTATGATGCGCTGGATGATGGCTGCACATGGTGAGGCGGGAGTGCAGGATGCAACCACACATCTTGGTTCTCTGATCTAGTGGTGCAGGTAGTTGCAATGACTGGGGAGAGGGAGAGTTGCAACGGACTGCCGATATCCCAGTTTGTTGGGTTTCACCTTAGTAGCCTGTCCATCTTGCACTGCCTTCATCCGCCCGTGTAGTCGTTGGATTCCCATGTTGGTCACCTCTTCCGCCTATTCTGCTGTTGGGGTCTTGTTGGAGCTCTGTAATCATGTCTGCCTGAAGCGAGGCTCCACCGCAGATTTTTCGATCGGGGCTTATTCCTGTAGCCTTATACCTACCAAAGTTAATCCAAAAGGCAGCGGGACAGTGGTTGGTAGGCGCCAGGGCGTGTCCACATGTCAGTGGGACTATGCACCGTCCTTCTGGGGCCCACTGTTGTTCCGAGGTCCCCTGCTGGTCTAGCCTGTGGCCGCGAGACCCCCAGTTACAGTGTTTTGCTACGAGGAGGCATAGCCAGATTCTTGATGGTGAAGAGGCTGTGTACTGGCAGGGGAAGACTTACACAAGGTTGCTTCCCTGTTCACCACGAGGGCTAGCCAGCGGCGGTAGCTGAAAGCGAGAGAAGCAAGCAGTGCTTGCATCTTAACACTAACATAATGCTGCCACACTAGAGGCACACACCCTGTGTGTGGACACACACACTTTGAGTTACCACAGCGAATATTTCTTAGATTATTATGACACATACTTGAATAAATGAGACCAGACACTTGCACGGTAGACATTGCAACACATGTGACTGTATACAACATGTCAACATAATTATGTGACTATGCACCATGGCAACTTATGACTACTATAGCAACACACGACTATGCGACATGGCAATACACTCGTATATGGATGTATACAACGTGACAACGCATAATTGCAACATTTAATCATATAATACTGGATTCAACATTATAATATATGAGTATTTGCAACTTTTTGTCGATTGAATATTTAAATTTTCTGTCAGACAATACCTAGTTAGGGGCGGATCCAAGGGGGGGTCCTGGGGGTCCGGACCCCCCCTTTTCATCAGGAAATACCAATGCTTTTTCTTTAAAGTAGTATTGTACTCAGGCATATTTGTATAGTAAAGAGTAATTACTATCGACATCAGATTATCTCCTAATATCAAGCGTACATGACTTCAAAATGGCCTCAAAATGCCCATGATATTGGTCAGATGTAAAAAAAAAATTCTGAGGGGAGGGGCTTACAGCACCCACCCACCCCACCCCCCCCACCCCCAACCCCCAAGTTGGGTGGGCTCGCTGTGCTCGTCATGTTCCCCCACCCACACCTTATTGGACCTCCCTTTTTGATATTCCTGGATTCGCCCTTGCTAATTTGTGTGTGTGGGGGGGGAGGGGGGAGGCTCTGTATACGTATATTTTTCTCTTGTGTGTGTGTGTGTGTGTGTGTGTGTGTGTGTGTGTGCGTGTGGTTCGTGATTATAAACATTATTCTCCTCTGTACGCCCTCAACCTTTATATACTATTCACAAAATCACACATGGTCGGGGATATATCACACATATCCCTAGCCCTCAACCTTCAATAAACCTTTAATCCCTCTAAAATGTGAATGATTACACCCCACCACTCACCCCTCAACAACCTACGGTATATGAGTCCTCTAAAATATAAATGGTTTAACCCATCAACGCCCCCATTGTACCCCTCCCCCCGAGTTACAGGAAGTCAAGGTCCATTTTCTCTTTCCAAGAACCGAGTCCTGCCTGTAGCCTCGTCACTCTGACACCACGCAATGGAAGACAACACTCGCCTTCCGCTCGTGTACCAGGGTAAAATTCTGCTGGAAATTTTAAACTGGAGAAAAAAATCCTACAAAACAATTTCCCATTAAACAAAATCCTTCCAAAAAAAAAGTATGGGCAGTAATCCACCAGTTCAAAGTTTTTGAAATCTTAAACAAATTGTAAACGCTTACTCCTACCATCTGAACAAACTATAAATGCAGGGAACTTTACAAAACAAATGCATTTATTTCAAGAAACCGTAAAATACTAACAAATACAAATAAGTGTGAATAACTTAATAATAACCAACGTAACTGCACTCTAACCGACTCGCAATAGACGCTATAAACAAATAATCACGTTTACTAAATGAAGACAAACTAAAAATAACTGACATTGACGCTAAAATGTCATTACTACAGTTTAACAGCTAGGATCTTTAAGCAATGTTATTGATTACGCTAGTTCATAAACAATCTAAAAATTATTTTAACACACGGAAGAGAAGTAAAGCTAGTGTCAAATACAGTCCAGAGAACGTGCCATATGACATCACGTTCCGAATTTTTTAAGCCATTCTTAGATCGCGCTATATTAGTCATGAGCAGGAAATGGGGTGTGTGGGCGTGAGTCATAAAGTTTGTGTGTGTGGGAGGGTGCCAAGAGACTGCCTAGCCTATACTGTGATAATGTTTTTTTTTTTTACTGGGATTAGGCCACCCGGGCACAGGTCACTGACCCACATCGGGGCCTGGGGGGCGATAATGTATTACAGTAATAATAATAATAATTAATAATAAATAAAAAAATAATAATAATAATAATTATAATAATAAAAATAATAATAATAATAATAATAATAATAATAATAATAATAATAATAATAATAATAATAATAATAATAATAATAATAATAATAATAATAAAGACATACAGTACAACACTGAAAAAAATTAAACAAGATCAAGAGTGAGAAACAATATATGTATGTTGTGTTGTCAAAATAAGAGAAACAATTGAGACCCTGCAATTGTGTGTAAATGAGGCAGAAATTCAGATCAGCAACCTGGGACTTGGTCACAATTTTTGTGATGCCATATGGCAGCAGGGTCTACCATTAGACAATACATTATGCTTCCAATATCTTCCCAGGCGGTAGTACCTCCCTGTTTGGTAGCTGCCTACTACCTACTACCTGCGAGATAGGTACCTGTATGAGAGAGGTAGTGTGTGTGTGTGTGTGTGTGTGTATGTGTGTGTGTGTGTGTGTGTGTGTGCGTGTGTGTGCGTGTGAGATGTACTGTATATTAGTTTTGTTTTATATATAATTTGAAATATTAAATTTATAATACAATAATTCATTCTAGACATTAGGTTGACTGAAAAATATCCTAAGATTAATCAACTGATAATATACTATAATATAAAACAAACTAATACTTAATAAAACTCTCTCTCTCTCTCTCACACACACACACTCCTGCAGAGCTGCCCCCAGCCAATGTCGGCCCATTCCCCAAATCCGTCTCCTCGACCCATCCTCATCACCGGGATATCAACATAATCCCACCAAAAGTGACAAATTCGTTCAGAAAGAAGTGGATCAGTGTTGAACAATGGTGAGCAGTGTTTATGCCAGTGTATTCAGCACTAGACAGTACCAGTGAGAGCCGTGACCCACCACTGAGATAAGCACCCCTGGGAACCGATCACCATCTTCTGACCAGGAGGTGTTAACCAGTCCACTCTGGGAACAACCTTGGGTCGGCTTTACACCTGACTACGAGATAACACAACACCACTGAGGGGGAACCAGCCACTGTCGCTATCACCTGAGGAGTTTCGCCCCCTGCCGGTCAACTCAAGTACTGCAGGTATACCCTCTGTGGTGGAAACCAGCATCCCTCAAAACCGAGTGACAGGCGCGCCTCCCACTCCATCTGGGAATCACCCTCAACAGCACCGGTCATCCTAACTCTGTTGGTTATAGCACTGCTGAGTACAATACCCCCCCCCCCACCACTATTATAATTCTTAGATCTTCCTTTTTCACACCTCAGTGACCCTGAGTTTTTACTGTTCCTTAATCAGTATCAATGTTCCACAATGATGATGCTAGTGTCATTCCCTTAGATGTGCTAGCTCGTATGTGTTACAACCCCTTTACCCATGGTGTCGACACAATACTCCCTCATATCGATCCTGATGCCTTTCTACAAAATTCATTGGGTTACACCAACCCAAACTGTAACTATTACTTTCCTGACTCTCCCGAGTTTAGTTCTAGTCTCCTACTACCCCATTCCTTCTCCTTGATTAGCCATAACATCAGCAGTATTCCCCTTCATCTATATGCCTTTTTAGATCAGTGTTTATCTTCTATTGCCCACAAATTTGATGTACTTGGGTTCTGTGAGACCAACCTCACTAACGATACTGACCATTTGTATAACATTCCTAATTATAATAGACACTGCGTCAACACGTCACGACACAGTGGTGGTGTCGCCTTAAATGTTGATATCAAGTATAACACTTCAGCAAGAGATGATTTAAAGGTTCAGGAGGAGTACATGGAGAGTGTTTTCATTGAATTACGTAATGACACACGAAATATCCTAGTAGGAGTAATCTACAGAAGACCCCACACTAATGTAAGGAACTTTCTTGATAAATTTTCGGGGCTTATCTCTATCATAAGTTCAGAGAGGAAAGACTGCTACATTACAGGAGATTTCAACCTTAATCTATTCATATCAGAAACTGACACCTCAGTATTAGACCTTCTTGCTACCTGTCATTCTAAACTCTTCTTCAACACTATAACCAAACCCACTAGAGTAACTGCCACCTCTGCCACTGTGATAGATCAGATCTGGACTAACAACACTCCTAACAATCTTGCAAGTGGAATTATTTATAACAATATCTCAGATCACTTCCAAGTTTTTGCCATGTATAAAACAACCACAAAACCTGAGAGGTCTAGTAGAGTCTCAATCCAATACAGAGACTACTGCACCGACAACATGCCCCTTTTTGAAAACAACCTAATGAATGCTAACTGGGATCTTGTCTATGCCTCCGACAACCCTAACGTGAAAAGCTGCAACTTCTCTTGCATCTTCAATGCTTGCTTTGATAAATGCTTCCCGCTCAAGACTAAGTCAGTGAAAACTGTGTCCATTTCCAAACTGTATATCACAAGCGAAATTAAGATAATGATAAAAGAAAAACACAAACTCCAAAGGGAATTTGCAAAAAGACCCATAACTTTCGGTGATGCTTACGGAAGTATCAGAAATAGAGTAACTCAAGCAGTTAGAAACGCCAGACGTAACTATTATACAAATAAGCTCCAGTCAGCATCAGGCGACAGTAAGAAAACCTGGAATGTCATAAATTCTATTCAGAATAGGAACACTCAGCCTTCGGCCCCCCACTCAGCTTTTATGATAAACGATTCAGTTGTAACGGAACCCTCCCCCATTGCCAACCACTTCAATGAATATTTTATTAATGTAGGCAAAAATCTTGCAGAGAGCATCCCAGATCACCATGAGGAATTTAGAGCCTACCTGCAAAACAGACAGCAAAATGAGCCGTTCTTATCCCCTGTCACAGCAGATGAATTACTGCCCATCATAAAAATGTCCAAAGATACAGCAGCAAGCGAAGACAATATTACTACCTGCTCTACACATTTGTAACTCCTCCTTCACTAGTGGTGTCTTTCCTGATAACCTGATAATTGCTAAAGTTCACCCAGCATATAAAAAATCTGGGGACAAAGGTCTCTTCAAGAATTACCGCCCCATATCAGTCCTCCCAGCCTTGAGTAAGATACTGGAAAAGCTAGCATGTAATAGACTAAATTCATTCTGCAATGCCAATAACATCTTTACAGACTCCCAGTTTGGATTTAGATCTAGAAGGTTGACTGAGAGTGCTCTGCTATCCTTTACTAATGACATCTTAAATTCCTTTGATGACAGTCAGTTCACAGTCGGTATATTCTTGGACCTCTCTAAAGCCTTCGATACTGTCGACCATACCATCCTCCTTTCAAGGCTTGAACATTACGGCATTAGGGGCCGGTGCCACAATTGGTTTACCTCATATCTGTCCAGCAGGATGCAGTATGTCTGCTATAATAATCACCAATCTGACTCCTCGACAATCTTGTATGGAGTCCCCCAAGGTTCCATTCTCGGTCCAGTACTGTTTTTGTTGTACATAAACGACATATCCACGCCAGCTCACTCATAAAATACAACTTATTTGCAGACGATAGTAATCTCTATGCCAGCAACTCAAACCTCCATTCCTTGATGAGAACTATGAACACTGAATTAACTAAAGTCAGGAGCTGGGTAATACATAATAAACTGACCTTAAACCTTGAGAAAACCCACTACACGATCTTTCACAGAAGGAAAAACTTACCCCCAGACTTGGACCCCCTGTACCTTGGTAATATAGTCCTCAAACGCGAACAAAATACTAAATTCCTCGGAAATATTGTTGATGAGAAACTTAACTGGAGAAACCACATACAAGCCATTCACAGTAAAGTCAATAAACAGTGCGGTATCATGTATCACACTCGACAGTCACTCACTCTCACAGCAATGAAAGAAATCTATCATGATCTTATCTACCAACACCTGAAACACTGTCACACACTATGGGGCCTCAGGCTCTTCAAAAACACAATCTCTGGTTACTGCACAAAAGAGAGTTGAACGGACAATGACCTACTTGAAAAAAACAGATCACACAAACGAGAAATTTGCTATATTGAAAATTTTAAAATTCGAAGAAATTAACACTTGCGTGACAATAATTATTTCCAGTTCCGGAATAATATGAGATACAACTTAAGGCACCCAGAGCTACTAAGACCACCCCCCATGCGCTCCTCTCAGTCCCAGACCTCCATAAAATATCAAGGTGTGAAGGTGTGGAACAACTTACCCCCACCCATAGGTGTGAAGGTGTGGAACAACTTACACCCACCCATCCGAGCAAAGACTACACTCCCTTCCTTTAAATCATCTCTTAAAAAATATCTATAGTCTAAGTATCAATATTTCTTGTAACACCTATTATATTTGCAGTACCTGTTTTTTTTTTTTGTACCATCAAAACCGTTTTATCGGAAATTATCGTGTAAATAGATAAATAATTACCATTGCAATAAACATATTTGCCGACTAGTCATAATCCTGAAGCTCTGTCCTCTTGTAACCTTATTACTATACAACCCATGTTGTACTGCTCCCCCATTATACTTATGTTTTTCAATTCCACTGTAATTTATGCATAAAAAAATAAAATATATATATATATATATATATATATATATATATATATATATATATATATATATATATATATATATATATATATATATATATATATATATATATATATATAAATATTGAAGTGATAACCGTGGTAACATTATGAGATGTTCTTATTACCACCATGCTATTGTACTATTCCAGATGATACTAAATGTTACATAATACTTCCTTGAGTTAAAGGTATAGTATATATCAGGTACCTAAAAGAGAGCTCAGGTTCTCAACTGGCTCAGCCATGTTAATATTGTTATTATTATCCTCTCTGTATCTGTGTTTTTCTGGCTAAATAAACTGTTTCAATTCAATTCAAAAAATTCAAAACCTAGCAGAGAGTGAGGTACTGTGACACCATCCCATACCACACAGTGTCTCCATGACCATGTGAATTCCTTCATATCACCTACGGACGCATTATTGCACCTCGTGAACACCACATCACCTGGTGTCTCCATGACCATGTGAGGTCCTTCATGTCAACACCATGGACGAGTTACTGCACCTCGTGAACACTGCACCACCCCATGTCTCCATGACCGTGTGAGGTCCTTCATGTCAGCATCTACGGACGAGTTACTGCACCGTGTGGCCTACGTGACCTTACATAGTAGGGCAAGAGATCAGCCCGGGCCATCAACTGTAAACTATAATTTGTATGTTCAACTGATGTTCCTTCTCCTTTCAGTAATGAAAGCTTTTGTTAAACGACACACCCACCCCATGTCTTTGTATGTAATAAGTCAGGCTGAGGCACTCTCTTTTTCCTTACTTAATGATCTGGAACAAATAATTAAACACCTTACACGCGTTCTTAATCGACACGATCAACTTACTAACATTTTTGATCTTTGTTTTACCTCTAACCCCTCACACTATTCATACTCAATTTCTGCCCCCTTAGGGTCTTCTGATCACAATCTTATTTCTATTAAATCAAACTGGGCACGACCACCTCCCCCACCCTCCTCTAAACGTCAACTATGGAGGGCAAACTGGCAATGCTTGCGAGAATTTTTCTCCGACTTTCCTTGTGATGAATGTTGCTTTTCCACTCTGGACGCCTCGGTATGTGCTGACAGCATTGCTGGGGTTATACAGGGTGGTATGAGTGCATTTATCCCATCTTCTACCAAAATTTTCACTTTACAATTATGGTTTGATCGCTCCTGTTCTCTTGCATATAGAGAGAGAGAGAGAGAGATGGGGCATATCAAGTTATGAAACTATCTCCTCCTCCTGTTACTCACTCCTCTTTCATTACTTATAGGAATCGTTGTAACGCTATTCTTCATAGGGCCAAGCGGAATTTTATCAAAAGAAAGACCGCTGTCTTGACTAATTCTTCTTCTAGTTATACCTTCTGGTCCTTAACCAAAAACATCTCTAATAACTTCTGCACTCCCTCTTTTCCTCCTCTCTTCCGACTGATAACTCTCCCCCTGACAAAGCCAATCTCTCCGGTACCTTATTCTCCTCTAACTCCATCTTAGACGATTCCAACTCTATCCCTCCTACTCCTGCTACTCCTACTGAACCTATGCAGTTTCCTATAATCTCCACTCGTAAAGTTGCTGGTGTTATCCAGGTTGGATGTGAGTAAGGCGCATGGACCGGACGGAATAACCCCTTGTGTTCTGAGGTAGTGTGCTGAGGTTCTGGCCCCTGTGCTTGCCTCTTCACCACTGATCGGCTCGTTAGCCGCTTGGGCGATCGGTCACGTCTCTGTTACTTTTCCTTTTCTTTTATCCTCTTCACCGAATGATCGACTCGTTAGGTAAACTACTTATTCTTAAGACTTAATTCGTTACTGTAATAAAATTTGCGTTTAAATTTTGCGGCCACACTTCCTAGTTCAATCTCAAACTTCAACAAGATAATTACCAGAAGATGTAATATCCACACGCATCAAGAATGCCGAGGTCATACAACTGTACCCTATTGAGCAACTCTGGCGGCGCAACTTTGATAATACTGAGTCATATGACGTGATGCACTCCGATAACATTTCATCATTGAACCGTCGCTGCCCTCACCCACTCCCCTCCATCCATTGCCGCATTGGTTTGACCTCCTTTCTTTTTTGTCTACATGGCGACACTCAACACAAACATACATAAACACACATATGCACACACCACTTGCGAGTAGCCCGATATTGAAATTTTTGGGGCTACTAATCCTCAAGTGACCGCACGATGAATATTCTCGGTATAACTGATGATGAGAGAATTCATCTTATGGTTGAAACGCTTAAAAATGGCATCAAAATTATCCTGAAACTGTACCTTAACTAGATACATTCAATTAGTACCCAGTTAAGGAACAATTAACGTAGCGAATCTTTGAAAAATATTTTTTCGGATATTTTGTCTGATGCTAAATGAAAGTACCTAGATTAGAAACACGTATCATCATTGGGTATGACTTTGCTTGGGAGATTGGTGTCCCCGCATCCCCTGAGCAACGCTCTTGTGCATTATGCAGAAGACCCGACAGCAGCACCCTTATCCACTACCTCCTAAGATGTCCCCACACACAAAGCTTCCGTGACGCCTGCTGGACCACCACTCCACGACCCCCTGACGGAGACACGATGATCCTCCCCATACTGGCCAGATATTTTGTAAATAACATTGATTATGTGTTAAAGGAATATCCTTCCTTCCCTAGGCTTTAGTAAGCCCCTTTATAATATTTATACTGTATATACTTGTCACACTTGCCAGATGCTTCTGGTGTCATTGTACAGGGGTACCTAGTGACAGCACTAGGATCCCGCTTCCTCTATCAAGGAATAAACAAATGAAATTGAAATTGAATTGATTAGAAACATCGACTCACTAAAAGAGTTTTTCCTGTCCAATAGAGTGTTTTCAGATGCTGCCAGGCGTACGACGTATCCTGAACTTTTAAAGCTATGACCGATTCTGTAAATACAGTACCCTTGTCTGATTACGTATTTAGTGTAGCATTGGCATAATCTTAATTTCCACACAAGGCAACAGACAGCTGAACATCGAGAAAAATTATTCTTTCTATGGGTTTGTTTGATCATTGTTAGTTTTTTTAGTTTAGCAATTTTATTGACAAAGCTTGGAGTACAGTTTGCCTATTGTGAGTAATTCAGTCAGGTCTTGACACTGAGGGTGGTATCACTTCTCACTGCCACGCAGGACAGAGGTTCATACACAAAGAAATACATCATATTCATTAACAGTATATATATATATATATATATATATATATATATATATATATATATATATATATATATATATATATATATATATATATATATATATATATATTTATGTAGATCCACAATGAAAACGTGGATAAGATAAATCTTGATAAAATCACACGGGAAAAAGGGGAAACAACGGAGCACCTGTTGCCTCTGAAGATGTCTTGAATACAGACGAAAGCTAAGGTGCTCCGTTGTTTCCCCTTTTTCCCGTGTGATTTTATCAAGATATATATATATATATATATATATATATATATATATATATATATATATATATATATATATATATATATATTCTTTAAAATTAAAGACACCATACCCACACACCTGCAATCCTCAGTTGTTTATCAATTTACGTATGCTAGCTGTAGGGCAGCATATATAGGTAAAACTAAAAGACAAATGACAACTCGCATCCATGAACACTTGGGCCGTTCCGTTCGTATAGGCCAGTTAATAGCACAACCACCACATTCAGCTATTCGTAACCACGCCCACCAATATGACCACCCGTTTTCGCCGTCTGATTTCTCAGTTCTTGGCAGGAGCGACTGTGATACAGACCTCCTCATTATAGAGGCATTACACCAGTATAAAACAAAGCCATCCCTTTGTAATATGGCCTCTAGTGAATTGTTGTGTTTTTCTCACTAAGGCTCGTCTGAATTAAGGTAATACCCCCCTGTACATTTTATTTCATACTTTTTATTCCTGATTTTAGCTTTGTATGTAGGTCTCTCGTCATTTTTGTCGGTTTTGAATTGGAGTGTTCTTTTTTAATTTTTTAAAGTTTATCGAAGGTAAATTTTCGTATAATATTATGTTTTTATTGTATATCACCTGTATTTTTTTTAACTTTTTCAAAACTTTTGTGTTTTCAGGCTCTGATGATGGAAAACGATTATTTCCGAAACGTTAGCGATTAAAAGAAGCCCACATGGTCAAGATGTTTGTGTTTACCTTGGTTCTCCTCTTCGTTTTATGTATATACATATATATATATATATATATATATATATATATATATATATATATATATATATATATATATATATATATATATATATATATATATATATATATATATATATACGCACATGATGACCAGGATAAAGCTGAGGCATTGAACAGCTTCTTTTCCTCGGTGTTCACAAGAGAGGATGCGATTAACCTTCCTGCGTTTGAGGACAGACGGTTCGACACAGCACTGACCCACATTGTGTTCACAGAAGAGGGTATTAGAAATAAACTGTCCAGGCTAAAGGTCCATAAGAGTCCCGGCCCTGACATGGTGCATCCTAGAGTGCTAAGAGAGTTGAGCAACGAGCTTGCCGAGCCCCTGAAGATCCTGTTTTGTAAATGCCAGAAGGAACGAAAGGTCCCCAGTGAATGGAAAGTGGCTTATGTGAGTCCTATCTTCAAGAAGGGCGATCGTCACTCCACGAACAACTATAGACTGGTGAGCCTGACCAGCATAATATGTAAAGTACTTGAGAGTATTATCAGAGAAGCACCGATGGAACATCCACTACGAAAATACCTTGCAAAGGATTGCCAACACGGTTTTATGCCGGGCGCTCCTGCTTAACACAATTGCTCCAGGTATTGGATATTTGGACCCATATTCTGGAACGGGGTGGTAATATCAACAATATTTACCTAGATTTTGGCAAGGTTTTCGACAGTGTACCCTACGAAAGGCTGAAAATCAAACTGGAAGGGTACGGAATTCGGGGAAATGTCCTAGCGTGGATAGAAGACTCTCTACATGACCGCAAGCAGTGTGTTGTGATTAATGGCACGAAATAATCATCCGTACCTGTCACAAGCGAGGTACCACAGGGCAGTGTATTGGGCCAGCTGTTGTTTGTTTGTTTCATAAATGACATGCCTGACGTTGTACACTCCTCCATACAATTGTTTGCCGATGACGCCAAGTTATTTCGGGAAATCGAGAACCAAGCGGACTGTGAAGAGCTGCTAAAGGACCTCTGAGGGCTCCAGGAATGGTCGAAGAAATGGCTGCTGAGATTCAATGTCACGAAGTGTAAGAGGATGCACCTGGGGCGTACCAACGGTAAGGAGGCGTATCATACGTCCCAACGGGATGAAGAAACTGCACTAGTTGAGACTGAATGTGAGAAGGACCTTGGTGTGTATGTTGACAATGAGCTGAAGTTCTCGGGACATTGCGAGAAGAAAGTAAATCAGGCAAATAAATTATTGGATCTTATAAGAAGGTCGTTCACATATCTAGACGGTCCGTCCCTCGTAACGATCTTCAAGAGTGAAGTGCTTCCCCATCTGGAGTACTGTCACCCCGTCTGGTCCGCGAGATATGCTAGGGTCTGTCAGGGGGTTGAAAATGTTCAAAGGTGGGCCACCAGACTGATGCCTGCCCTTCGGCACCTCAGCTACCCTGAGAGATTGGAGCGCCTGAACTTACCTAGCTTATACTACAGACGGGCAAGGGGTGACCTAATAGAGGTGTATAAGCATCTCAAGGGGCACTACTCAGTCGAGTGTCCTTACTTGGAGCTGGCGGACGCTCGCCCCACAAGGGATCACAGCTCAAGATTGAAGAAGCCGCAAGTCCAGAAAACTGTGAGGGCAAACCTTTTCGGAGTGAGAGTTGTGAACTCTTGGAACAATCTACCAGAAAGTGTTGTGACGGCACCGAGTGTGAGCTCTTTCAAGACAAGACTTGACCAACACTGGAGCGGCTTCAGGTACATTCAGGAGCCGGTGCATGCCCAGTACTTGCCAACAGTACGTAACAGAGACGTGACCGATCGCCCAAGCGGCTAACGAGCCGATCAGTAGTGAAGAGGATAAAAGTAAAGTATGTGGGTAATGTCACTGTTCACTGCCATGCAGGACAGAGGTTCGTACACAAAGAAATGCCTCATATTCATTAGCAGTATATATAGGTCAGAGTCATGTGGGTGACGTCACTGTTTGCTGCCATGCAAGACAGTGGTTCATATACATTGGAAGTCATATTCTAATTGGAGACTAATCATTGTGGGCTAACAAATTTGGGATAAACAGCAAGAATGTCCCCAAGCGCCCCCGATTCAATGTAGTAATTACAAAGTTCATGATACAATAAGCCAGGTGGCCTGAAGTCTTTGACAGTGTCACATTCAATAATATAGTGTTCAAGTGTATGCTTTAAAGGTTTGTCACAAAGTTTACATGCTGAGTGTTCCGGTATGGGTACAGCGTTACTAACTTGCCAGATGTGTCTGTATCCTAGCCTAATTCTGGCCACGACTACATCACATTGTCTGGTTCTGTCCTTATGCTGGCCATACCGGTACCTCTTGTTACAAAATTTTTCATATTCACTAATGCTACAACTGCCAGGTCTCTCTGCATTTCTCAGTTCTTCTAGATCAGAGTTCATGATTCTGACTTGAATGTTTTTAAGTACATAATTGAACAGGCCAACGTCACGGTCAACATTTTCTTTCTTACATGCCTCATTGGTCAGTCTATCAGCACGGTCATGATACCTGATTCCAACATGGGACGGAATCCACACAAATTCGATACGAGAGTTGTTCTCATTGGCAGTTCTCACATTCCTTTTAATATCACATATAACTTTAGACATAGAACCTGATGGACTGTTCATTGATTTCAAAGCACTTTGAGAGTCACAGAATATTACACCACCTCCATTTTCTTTAAGGTAGTCTGTGGCTAAGTAGAGTCCAGTTAGTTCAGTTTGTGTTGTACTGGTCCAGTTGTTCAGCCTTTGCTTATTTGACACTATCATCTCTTTTTCTTTATATATTGCAATTGCACAGCCTGTTCTACCTGTGTTTGTCTGCACAGAACCACCAGTAAAAGCATAACATTCACTTGATTTATTACTCTCTATGTATCTGTTAATAGTTTCTAGTGTGACACATCTCATCACATCGGTGTTTAACATTTGCTTACTACCAACAGGAGTGTAATTAATGGAAACTGACATATCCAGCCAAGGAGGAATGGCATTAATAGGTTCGTCTGGGGTGATTGGGACATTCAGTTTCAAGAGATCTGCAACACTTTTATGAAGGCACACCCCAAAGAGAGTCTTTTGTGGAAGGTTAGCGAGATAGTCGGGATTACTTAGATAGAACATCATCTCAGTTTGAGCTGTAGATAGCCAGGGTCTTTAAATAACGTTCAATAACTCTTTATTGTCTATACTAGACAAACATTGACTTAATTTTCATAATGTTATTTCTGTCTGACTGTGAAAGCTACTGTTGTTTACATACAGAGTTCAAGGTCGTGTTGGTGTGATGTTCCATTGCTGATGAAGAGATAACCTACATGCCATGTATTAGTTATCTCATTCATATATTTTCGTATTATTACAGTATACACATAAACAAAAGCAGTCTTGTAAACATACCCTCAGGCTTATTAATAAACATAAACTCGTAATTCACACACACACATATCTGTATATATATTTGATTTTGGACCTTCAGTTGTGATCTTGTTCTATGACATAATTTTTTTTTCTATTGTATTTCGTCTAATACCAATGGTATAGATTCAATATATCAGTACCTCTACAAGAGTTATGCTCCGGACAAAGAAATGTTTACGCTCGTTTATCCAAATAAACAAATAAAATCTTACAGCACTATTCCTGTTCTAGGGGTCACTGGATCTCACTAGCAGTTGTTCCCAATACTTTTTACGTCATTCCGCCCCTTGAGGAACCTCTAAAATCCCTGTGAACACCTTTATTTTTTCCTCAAAATCATTAAAAATAATGATGAAAAATAAACGAAGGCCAAAAGAATAGCAATCAATAACTGTGTAACTATAATACTATAACTGTGTAACGTAACCATAAATATGCTTGAAGTCATCTAGCGGGTGATTTCAAAGTCAATGTGAGAAGAAAGGAGGCAAATTATCCCCGTAAAGTCGGAATTAATAATAAAACCTTATTGATTTCAGATTCCCCATTTTTTTTCTTTTTTAATTTTCCAGCTTTTCAAAGCCCGCCGTGGACCTCATGAAATATTGTTTTTTACCCCAATTTGGAAACCAATGCACCCTTAGTTCACCCAACTGTGAATTGGTACCTGACTTTAAGGTTGGAGAAATAAAGGCGGCCGAGTTGTCAATACGTACCGTCAGGCCTATATTGTCCATGTCATCGGGCGTTTATAAATAGCAGGATCAGTATACTGTAATCAGACAAAAACCATTTGATATTTATGTCAATATTAGTTTGATGATCCACTTCTCCAGAGACTTTATATTCCAGGTAATTTATACCTCATATTATCACAAATATAAAAACGGACCCAAATATCTGTTTACTTTTACTTTTATCCTCTTCGAAAAAAATTAAGAAGAAAACCCAGAAATTCAAGACGTGGGTTGGGTCAAACGATGAGCAAGACAGGAGGATGTATGCAAGAGCCAGAAACCAAGCAAAGATAGAGTGTAGAAGGGCGGAAAAGGAGTTCCAGAGGCTGGTTGCAAGCGAGGTCAAGTCAAACCCAAAGGCGTTTTACCGCTATGCAAAGTCGAAATTCAAAACGCCAGTAGGAGTATCAGACCTGAGGCTGGTGGAAGGTAGTTACGCAGATTCTGACCAGGATAAAGCTGAGGCATTGAACAGCTTCTTTCCTTGGTGTTCACAAGAGAGGATGCAACTAACCTTCCTGCGTTTGAGGACAGACGGTTCGACACAGCACTGACCCACATTGTGTTCAGAGAAGAGGGTATTAGAAATAAACTGTCCAGGCTAAAGGTCCATAAGAGTCCCGGCCCTGACATGGTGCATCCTAGAGTGCTAAGAGAGTTGTGAAACGAGCTTGCAGAGCCCCTGAAGATCCTGTTTCGTAAATGCCTGGATGAACAAATGCCCAGTGAATGGAAAGTGGCTTATGTGAGTCCTTTCGTCAAGAAGGGTGATTGTCACTCCACGAACAACTATAGACCGGTGAGCCTGACCAGTATAATATGTAAAGTACTTGAGAGTATTATCAGAGATGCTGCAATGGAACATCTAATACGAAACAACCTTGTAAAACATTGCCAACACGGTTTTATGCCGGGGCGCTCCTGCTTAACATAATTGCTCAAGGCATTGGATATTTGTACCCATATTCTGGAACGGGGTAGTAATATCGACAATATTTACCTAGATTGTGCCAAGGCTTTCGACTGTGTACCCCACGAAACGCTGAAAATCAAACTGGAACGGTACGGAATTCGGGGAAATGTCCTAACGTGGATAGAAGACTTTCTACATGACCGCAAGCAGTGTGTGGTGATTAATGGCAAGAAATCGTCATCTGTACCTGTCACAAGTGGGGTACCACAGAGCAGTGTATTGGGCCCGCTGTTGTTTGTTTGTTTCATAAATGACATGCCTGACGTTGTACACTCCTCCATACAAATGTTTGCCGATGACGCCAAGTTATTTCGGGAAATTAAGAACCAAGCGAACTGTGAAGAGCTGCAGAAGGACCTCTGTGGGCTCCAGGAATGGTCGAAGAAATGGCTTCTGAGATTCAATGTCACGAAGTGTAAGAGGATGCACCTGGGGCGTACCACCGGTAAGGAGGCGTATCATATGTCCCAACGGGATGAAGAAACTGCACTAGTTGAGACTGTGTGTGAGAAGGACCTAGGTGTGTATGTTGACAATGAGCTGAAGTTCTCGGGCCATTGCGAGAAGAAGGTAAATCAGGTAAATAAATTATTGGTTCTTATAAGAAGGTCGTTCAGATATCTAGACGGTCCGCCCTTAGTAACGATCTTCAAGAGTCAAGTGCTTCCCCATCTGGAGTACTGCCACCCCGTCTGATCCCCGAGATATGCTAGGGAATGTCAGTTGGTTGAAAATGTTCAAAGGAGGGCCGCCAGACTGATGCCTGCACTTCGGCACCTCAGCTACCCTGAGAGATTGGAGCGCCTGAACTTGCCTAGCTTATACTACAGACGGGCAAGGGGGAACCAAGTTGAGGTGTATAAGCATCTCAGGGGGCACTACTCAGCTGAGTGTCCTTACTTGGAGCTGGCGGACGCTCGCCCCACAAGGGGTCACAGCTCAAGATTGAAGAAACCGCAAGTCCAGAAAACTGTAAGGGCAAACTTTTTCGGAGTGAGGGCTGTAAACTCTTGGAACAATATACCAGAGAGTTTTGTGACGGCACCGAGTGTGAGCTCTTTCAAGACAAGACTTGACCAACACTGGAGCGGGTTCAGGTACATTCAGGAGCCGGTGCATGCCCAGTATATTCCAACAGTGCGTGACAGAGACGTGACCGATCGCCCGGGCGGCTAGCGAGCCGATGTTTTGGTGAAGAAGATAAATGAAAAGGAAAAGTAATGAGAGACGTGACCGATCGCCCAAGCGGCTAACAAGCCGATCAGTGGCGAAGAGGATAGAAGTAAAAGTAAAAGTAATGATAGGCTTGTTAGCCTCTTGGGCGGTCGGTCACGTCTCCGTTACGCACTGTTGGCAAGTACTGGGCATGCACCGGCTCCTGAATGTACCTGAACCTGTCCAGTGTTGGTCAAGTCTGGACTTGAAAGAGCATACGCTCGGTGCCGTCACAACACTTTCTGGTAGATTGTTCCAAGAGTTCACAACTCTCACTCTGAAAAAGTTTGCCCTCACAGTTTTCTGGACTTTATATATATATATATATATATATATATATATATATATATATATATATATATATATATATATATATATATATATATATATATATATATATATATATATATATATATATATAAACGCCTTGGTTAAGGACGTTCAGGTGACGGGCAAGTCGAAGGGAATGATTGAAACCCGCCTTTTGACGCATTCAATATTTAGTGATGTGGTCAAAACCTGCAGAGAACAAGGCGTTCATTAGTATTACATGGTGATCTATCTGATACATAATTAGTTAGTCTCACACGATTTCATCTTAATTACAATCGATTATTTAGCATAGTGACATGATGACATGATACAAAGTTCATAACTCTATTAATCTTAGTTACACTTCATTCTGCATTGTCTTATTGCTCCAGATAAGGCTTGGGGGTTTAGGGGAAAGTTTCGTCGCGGCCCTCGACATCTCCAAAGCATTTGACAGGGCATGGTACAATTCTTTGCTTTTTGAACTTCTCTCTTATGGTTTCTCTCCTCCACTTTACTCTCTAATTTCTAGCTTCCTTGAGAACCGATCCATGGCAGTTGTTGTCGAGGGATCGATCTCTAGCTCTTTCTCTACCAATAGTGGTGTCCCTCGGGGTTTTGTTCTTTCACCTACTCTCTTTCTTCTTTTAATCCGTGATTTACTTCACACTATGATCAGTTCTACCCATCTTACGCTGACGATTCTACTCTTCACTGTTCTTCACGTTTTTCCTTTTCCCCTTAATTCTCAAACTAGATTTGTTTTTAAAGCTGATATCATTTCATCTATCAATGCGGATCTGTGTGCAGCATCTCCGAATGGGCAGGTAAAAACTTGGTTTAATTCAATAGTAATAAAACACAGTATTTACCATTTACACTTTCCAAAATAGATCTCCCACCAGTCACATTTCAAGACGCAATCATTCTGCCAAATTCTAAAATAGATAGTAAGCTAGGCCTCACCATTTCTTCTAATATGTCACGGGAGCCACTCATCCACAACACTGCTAAAGCTGCCTCCCGAAAGCTGGGAAATGCTGTACAGATGCCGTAGCTACTTCACTCCTGAACAGTTGCTTCAAGTTTCCTAACTTGGAGTACTGCTCTTCTATCTGGGTGACTCTTCTGTCCAACTGTTAGATACGGTGGAATGAAAGGCATTTCGTCTTATTAACTTTCCTTTTTCAGTTGATAATCTCTTCTCTTTCTCTTCGCCGCAATGTTACTTCACTCTCTCTCTTTTACAGGTACTTTAACGGGCAACGTTCGGTGGATTTGGCATCCTGCGTACCGCCGGCAAGGCCGTGGGCTTGTAACACTCGTCTTGCCCGTGGTGCCCATCATCTGTGTGTGGATGTCGGTGGAATGCTTTGCCTTCTGTGTTTGCATACCCTTACAATCTGTCTCACTTCAAAAAGATGGTTTTCCGGCATCTTCGTGATGTAGCTTAATATTGTTTTTGTTTCTGTTCTTTTTAATTTATTTTTACTCTTATTTTTTCGCTCCTAGGCCCAGCTGTGGGTCGATGACCTGTGCCCGGGTGGGCTATTCCCCGTAAAAAAATAAAAATGTAAATGAATCAATAACCTCTGCAAACAACAAGTGTGTAAAGTACATAAATTAAAGTTTGAGGATGTAGCCTTTTGGCCGAAAAAGAAAGGAAGGACAATCATAACAATCACTATAGAGTCCCTCTCTTTCCGCCAAGTATCACTTTGAAGCATAAAAAGGAATGATTGGTGAATAGATAGATGGATTTTCAGTAAAAATCTATATGCTCTTTGGTTCAGCATATACAAAGAATACTGTATATACACAACTTTGTAAACAGTAAGTCGATTTGTTCTGCCCCCTGCTCTTCCGCTATGGCTATTAGTTAAGACAGTGCTGGAGTGGCTGCCAAGTGCGGGGAGGGAATCAATACAGACACAGTGACCTGTTGCGCTCCGTTTGCCGCCTCCTTACAACAGGTAATCACACCCCGGAGCGTGCCATGTTACTTATTTAAACACCAATATGTATCGCTCGCTGATGCAAATTTCGGTTATATAAAAATGGTGTTTTGATAAAATGTACCTTTAATGAATACGAAGATTTTTTTTAACTAGATTAGCTTCGTTGAGGAACGAAAACAGGTGTCTTTAATCTGCCGTTATATTCCGTAAACTCAATCGTTTCGTTGCCCCTGGTAACTGAACTGTCAGACACGGATACACATTGCTCCATGTTGTTGTTTTTTTATTATATAATCTGTATCGTTGATTGTTCAGTTTCTACGACAAACAACATTATTTCCCTTCAATACTGAAAGGATTTAAAATGATATTATCAGTAAGTTTACTGCATCGCTTTACAAAGTTTCCAACAGTTTCTACCTTCTTCGGTAGGTTTAGTTTGATGCAATAGAACTTAGGTAGGAACGCTAGGAATGTGAGGTTAGTGAACGGTACCACACGCTTATACATTATGTAAAATCAATATCCGTCATCGACCTGCCATCAGCAACAAAAATAAAAATCTAAACTCACCTCAACTGTGGAGAACGAAGTGTTATCAGATGAGTGCACTGGACTGGTGAAGGTTTATCTAGCTAAGATAAACATTGTTGACAGGTCACACAGCCAATATTGGTAGTATTTAAGATTGGGGTTGAGGTTGATAAGCGTGGATGTTAGTGGGTGGGAAAGGCGATTGGACTGTCGACAGCACAGTAATCCTTGCATGCAACAGGGCTGTGCTAGTCTTGCTGCCACTCATAAACCTCCACTACTTCACCAAGATTTTGACACATTGTTGTCCCTACTTTATTCTTCTTTCTCGAAAATACAACGTCTAACTCATCGAATTAAATTGGAAATTTACAAAAGTTAGCAAGAAAATATTGGAAGTGAGAGCGAAAACCTTTGGTTGATTCTAAGGGAGGTTTAGGTCGGTGGATGTCGATAGGTTGAGTCAGTTTGGGGCGAGTCCCGGGGAAGATGGCGACGTCTGTGTTGACTCCCGTCAAGACCGAGGACCAGATCCTCTATAACTCCATGCTGGAAGATGACCCCAACGACAACTCCGCCACAAATGAAGAGGAGAAGACTAAACCTCGGTGGGGGCCATACCATAAGGGCGCCAAGGAGCTTGCTGGATTATACAGTAGAGGTGAGAGGAAGGAAGTTTACCAGGCTGGTTTACGGTATTGTTTGTGGGTGTAGCCGTCACTAGTCCTTCACAAACACCAACATTAACCTAACCACAATTCTTAGTTATTCTGTAAACTAAGGCATCGGGAACACATTTATTATTATTTATTAAAACAAACATAGAGACTCGCAAGGGAGCCGATCGGGGAACTACAGTGACACGCTTAGTTTTAATCGTAAATATCATTGTAAGTAGAATAATGCAGCATATAATGACGACGTGGATTTAATACTCGGTGAATACTTTGTGTATCGGAAGTGTTGTAGAAACATTACTTCATGCAGAAACAAGTGAATGGTGTCTGCCCTTGACAGACATAACTTGTACTTTCTCCTAAAAGTCAAAGGGTAAAATATGAATTCTTCCTTGATCAGTATTTGAATCCATGCCATGAGTAATATGTGAAAAGTAGAGGAGGCGGGGGTTATTTACGAAATAAATAACCCATTGCAGTTGAATGTATAGTGTACTGTATTCTTAAAGTTGGCAAATAGTGCAGTCAGACATGGAAATTACTTTTAAAGATTCAATTCTGATACACTATATCAAGACTTGTATTTTCCTGATACACTGTACCTCTATTTAATGCCCAAATTCTGTTCAGAGAGTGTTTGAAGTTGGTGTAATTTTGTACTTTGGGGGTAAAGTTCAGGCTTAGCTGTGCACATATATTATAAATATTTTGATTGACTCATACTGTAGAGAAGTGGAGTGCCTTATTATGAAGAATTGATAACATATCTATATGTTGAGTTTTATTTTTGTGAGTTGAAATCATTAGTGAAGCAGCAAGTACACCACTGCCTCAGTTGCTATGTGACTCAGGTGAATGAAAAAATCATCACTTCATGTTGATGAAAAACAAAACAAAAACATATTGATTATTCGGTAAATATGTAGTAGTTGCCAACACCTAATTGACTTTTGAACTTGGATTTTTATAGTGTAAATCATGTTAAATACAAATATGACCTTCATTGCCGTCGGAAATGAACCATTGTTGAGATATTGAAAAAAAAAGTGGCAGTTCAAAAATGCAAAAACCTAACCTAATCCCAAGTGTGTAAGAAACTTACCTTAAGAGATATATACAGGAGGATAGAGTGATGCGACTTGAATGAGGAAGTGGTCTTCGTCAGTGTCCGTCTCTTACCACAGTACCATGCATGGTGATCTACATGGTGTTGACACTGAATTACATCATGGACACTTTACAGATGAAACAAAAACACCATGAGCCCTAAAAATGTCAATGTCTGTTGCTTCATTGCCCAAAATGAGCACAATACGCGCCAGTCTTTTACTTACTTTTATGCTCTTCACCAAATGATCGGCTCGTTAGCCGCTTGGGCGGTCAGTCACGTCTCTGTTACGCACTGTTGGCAAGTACTGGACTTGCACCGGCTCCTGAATGTACCTGAACCTGCTCCAGTGTTGGTCAAGTCTTGTCTTGAAAGAGCTCACACTCGGTGCCAATGTACATCCTTCTCACACAGACTCCATCTTCCAACTCCCAGCGAATCGAGACTTGCACTGATTGGCACACAGGTATTACGTCACATCGGCACTCCCGCTGATTGGCGCGCACGACTATGATTTTACAGCAACACTCGCGCCGATTGGCCGAATATTATAAAATAAAAGTTAAAATAACTTAAAAACTATAAATTTCTGACAAACTTTTAGACTAAATTAATTTAATTTTTTCCCTTTCTCCCCATATATGATTCAATATTCAGTTGGGTATTGGCAACTACTAAATGTTAACTGATTAGTTAGTCCATACAGTAGTACTTTTCTGGTAAAATTAGAAACATATATGAACCGGCTGGTTAATTCCAAGTTAACCAGGTTGGTACATTTATATTATATTGGGCTTTAGTAACAAAACCCAATTGAAGTTTCTTCTTTTATTGAAAAGTATTATTTGTATAATTCCTGAGTGTAGATCAACCGTAACTTCCACTATTAATGAGCGTGAAGAGAAAGGATGGCGGCTATGTAAATAGGCCGGATAATCAACGTCCGTTCGATGTAAGTTTGTGAGTGAGACTAGCAGTGAACGCTGGCTTATGCGCGTTGACATACAGTCAAATGAGCCGCGCCCCTTAAGGAAGCTACCGCTCACGTGATCTGGTCATGACAACTCATAGCCAGTGGAAAGTTACAGGGGGTGAATTTGAATATAAATCAAATGTAAAGAACCCATTTATATAATACTTCTGTTGATGAGACAGGGGCCATTACACCTACTGTAGTAGTCCAGTGTTGGCATGCTTTTATTTGGAGTAAATGCTTCACAGTACAGCTAGTCCTCGACTTACGACATACTCGACCTTCGACCACCCAGACACACGACCGCCTCAGTCGTACCAAAATTTTGTAAAATTACGTATTTTCGAGTCCCAACGTTAGTGATTGCGCTGTGTACTGACAAAAATCTTTTTTGTAATTCTCTTTAAAATGGTTGGCAAGCTTAAAAGTGAAAGTTTTGTGGTGCTGAGAAGAAAAAGAGACACCCATTTTAGATTTTCTATGTATTATTCAAGCATTTTCGACTTACGACCTGGATTTGAGTCCCTAACCCCGTCGTAAGTCGAGTCGAGGAGCAGCTGTATTGTATTGCAGACAAAGCTCCGTGATCATGCTAACAAGGCTTTAGATTCCTGAAGCCTCCAGCAGATATCCATAATGCTTGTGCTGTATAGCATACAACGTGAATCAGTCAAACCCGATCATGCTAAATACTAAAATTGGCCAAAAAGGACAATACGTGAACAAAAGGTAATTAATATTTGCTTAGAAAAAATATTGCAAGTTAGATTGGACTTTGATAATGATCTGAAAAATATATGATCTGTCATTTAAATAAAAGTTAGTTTAGGTAGAGTCCTTTAGGGGTAATTGTCTAGGACTTCACAGCTGCTTATTTTTCATTGAAAACTAATTTTTAAATGCCACAATTTCATTGTGCTTTGTAGTGGCTCTGTTATAGTTATGAAAAATGTGTTAAAAAGTGCTTATTTCTAAATTAAACCTAACCTAACCTTCGTTAAAAAAACAAGCAGCAGAAGTATTGTTAGAAGACCTCACCAACCCAACCAAAGAAACCTTCCTAGCTTTACCTCACTTCCTAGCTTTGAGGCTCAACCCTCCGGACCCCCTGGCATATTAAACAGAAAGAACTTACAGAACTATGATACGGCGTAGTTTTACCTTTTTTCCTTTTTTCTCTTTTTTTTTTTTTTTTTGTATGTGAGAGCAGCCTGTGTGGCTCATAGACATACACTGGTGACTGGTGTCGATCGGAGATGATTGGCTGCGTACCATTGCATCACACAGAGAAAGACAAAGTAGTGCGTGCCTCTTCTAATTATCTACCAATGAAAAGATTTCCATAAAAATTATCATCAGAACTCACTGATGAAATTATAGTGAAAATATATACATTATTATTTATTTGTTTGTTTGATAAATGACATGACAGAAGCTATACACTCCTCCATACAAAGTTTTGCAGATAATGCCAAGAAATTCAGGGAAATTAAGAACCAGGTGGACTGTGAAGGGCTATAGAAGTGAACACTGCTTCAGGGGTGGTCGAAAAAATTACTGTTAAGGCTCAATGTCGCAAAGGGCAAGAGGATGCACCTAGGTCCTACCAACAGTAAGGAGGCATATCACATGACCAAACGGGTCGCAGAAACAGCATTAACAGAGACTGAATGTGAAAAGGACCTGGGTGTACTGTATCATTTGTATGTTGACAATGGACTGAACTTCTCATGTGAACAAGCAAAAATCACTTCAGTCACAGAAACAGAGTACAGGTGCTCCTCTACTGAGACCATTCGACAAACAAACTTTCAGAGATACAAACATCATCATTGAGGGGGTTACCTTCCAGAGCAGGTGTTAAATTCCAGATAGAACAAACATTACCTAAGAGGAGAAGAGTAAGCCAGGATTTAAGGCTGTATTATAGGGCATAGCTGTACGGTACTAAACATCCATTTTCTTTTAAATTTTTACAATATGTTTGGTATCTACAGGAGTAAAGTTGGACTTGCAAACAATTTGACTTACGAACAAGCCTCAGGAACGAAACTCGTTCGTAAGTAGAGGAGCACCTGACCAGTGCACTGAATGATATTCTGTGTTTCAGTGATTTTGGCTGAACAATGACCTTCATTCTAACATTTTTTTTTTATCGTAGAAAGGGGGTTGGTCTTAATACATCATCGGTAAAGTGAAATATCGTAATTCCGGGAATACCTATAAACCTTATTCTCTCCTGGAGGGTTTAGGATATAATAACAGATATGAAAGTAAAAGAGATAAGAAGTTATAAACTTCCTGACCACAGGATGACAATGGGTGCTTTTTTCGCTTTAAGGGTGTACATCTTTCCAATCCTGGAGATTTTGTAGTACTACCTCATGTTTTTGCTGGCTTAGTACTGCATGCCCTTCAAATTTGCTTGGGTTAGGTTCTCAAAATGGCCGCGAATAACATTTGCTGACCGGGGAGAGGGCAGGGTACATATTTACATGTGTAAAAAGAAATGTATACTGTACAGCAACTCCCCGACTTACGACCTACTTGACCTACGACCACCCGCACTTACGACCTGCCTCAGTCCGTAACGACCATCCGCATATACGACCGCCGCAGTCAGTTCCAAAAAATTTTTCAAATGACGTGCTCATTTTCTATACCAAAACGTTTCCGTCCCGTACGAGAGCATCGCGTGGCTACAGCACCCACGCCATAGAGCGCTTAGTTGGTGTTTGGCTGTCGTTGTATCCACAACTGATCGCGCTGTGTACTGACATTATTTTCGTATCTAATTCACTTTAGAATGACTGGAAAGCGTACAAGTGAGAGTGATGGTGGTGCTCAGAAGAAAAGGAGACAGTCAATTACTTTTGAGACGAAAATGAAGATAATAGTGCAGCATGAAAATGGAAAAACAGTAGCAACCATTTCACGCGATCTAGGCTTCTCGCACTCGACCATATCTACTACTGTATTTTGAAGGACAAGGAACATATTCATGAGGTAGTGAAAGGATCAGCACCTATAGAGGGAACTACAGTATAATAATGAAGAAAAGACAATGTTCCATTCATGAGATGGAAAACCAGATAAAAAAGCATGTACACTTAAGCCTTCTAACCCTACAGGCTAAGGCAAGAAGCCTTTTCGAAAGCCTGAAGGAGCAGACAGGAGATGAGTACTGCCAAACCTTCACAGCAAGTCATGGGTGGTTAAACAGATTAAAGAACCGCTATAGTTTACATAATGTAAAGGTGAGTGGAGCGGCAGCTACTACTGATGTTGGTGCTGCCGAAGCATTTAAGGAGCTAGATCATGTCATCGTGGAGGGAAATTATTTGCCTGAGCAAATATTCAATGTGGATGAAACTGAATTATTATGGTAGCACATGCCTGAACGGACATACATCCACAAAGAGGTGAAAACAATGCCAGGATTCAAGGCATTCAAGGACCGAATTACACTTCTGTTGGGGGGGAATGTAGCTGATTTCAAGATAAAGCCCTGCATGATCTATCATTCAGAGAACCCAAGGGCTTTTAAACATGTCAGCAAGCACACACTGCCAGTGTTTTATCGAAGTAACAAGAAAGCTTGGATGACCCTAGTACTGTTTGAGGATTGGTTCATGACTTGTTTCATTCCTCGAGCCAAGGAGTATTGTCTGCAACAAGGGATTGCATTCAAGATTTTGCTAATTTTGGATAATGCTCTGCGACACCCACCACACCTGGACGACATGCACCCTGATGTTAAGGTTGTGTACATTCCACCTAACACTACCTCTGTCATCCAACCCATGGATCAAGCTGCTATTGCAGCTTTTAAAGCTAATTATTTACGTGCGACCTTCGCTCAGGCTGTTGCTGCTAATGAATGTGAGAAAACGCTCAGAGTTTTGGAAGGACTACTACTATTTGAAATGTATAAAGAACATAGCTGCAGCATGGGATGAGGTTACAGGTCAGTGCATGAATGGAATATGGAAGAAAGTCCTGAAAAGGTATGTGAACAGTTTTAAAGGATTTAATGAACATGAAGTAATTTCTGAGATTAGTAACAAGATAGTGGAGTTGGGTAAACAGCTGGAGTTAGAAATTGATAATGAAGATGTTGAACAGTTGGTTGAAAGTGTAGCAGAAGAGCTAAGTAACGAGGATCTTATCAAACTGGAAGCACAGAAAATGCAGAGGAAGAAGAGAGTCTAAATGTAGAAGAAGAACCTGCACCCCCAAAAAAATTTTCAGTGAAGCATTTGCTACAATTATTAAGGGGATGCAAATGTTTGACGGAATGGATCAAAATGTTGAGCGTTTTGCCAAAGTTGACAATGGTCCAAGAGCACTTGTTTGCTACAGAGAGATTTATAATGAAAAGAAAAAGCAAACTGTGCAGTCTAAATTGGACATCTATTTTAAGAAGTCCCCTATTGCTGTCTCCTCACACCCCACCAGTGCTGCTTCTTCACTCCCTAAAGATGATCCAATACCTTCAACCAGCAAGTTTCCCCTGTACATAAACCTGTCTGAAGAAAGCGACACTGATGACCCACCCAGCCCTGTCTCCTCTGCTTTAATTTTAGATGTGCGTGACTAATTCTGGTACTGTATACTCAGTATACGTCGACATTACCGGGAGAAAGTTCCACAAGCTGCTGTTATTATCAAGTGGAAGGGAAGGGAGTGCCCAACCACTGTGGATGCCCACCCACTCCTCCCCCCACTGTATGCAGAAGCCTATTGTTCTGGGCCTGCATTTTGTGTTTTCTGTTCTAATTGGGGTCACACCTTTACTGCCTGCTGCCGACGTGATCGTCCCAGATGTCGCTTCTGTTCACGTAACCATAACTCCGCCGCCTGTGCCCAGAAAATCAAAGACCACCTTAATAGGGGTGGTGAGGGCTATGTATTTGATTCCAGATGTTGTAACTGGTGGCCGGCATAATGCTGACTCACGGCAATGCCTCAATCGCCCGTCTGTCCCAGGGGAAAAGCCTCCCTGAAGCGTCACAACCCCCCAGTCTTCTGGGCCACACCCCTCTGTCTCCAGCAATGCCTTCTTCAACAATATCTGCCCCTGCCTGGCCTCTTCTGGCTGCAACACAGCAGTCCCGGCCGTCTCCTAACTCAACTACTACTAGGCCTCCTCCCGTCTGTACTCAGAAGACACACACATCCTTGACCACCGAAGGGTCAAGACGTACCTGGCGCTCCTCTCGGAGCAGCCAGGTCAACTGTTAAGTTGGCCCATACCAACCCCCTCCCCTGAACCCTCCTCCCCACCGGAATATCAACAAGTTCTCGCCAGAAGTTACAATTTCATTTAGGAAAGGAACAGAACCAGTGTTAAACCGAGGTGAACAGTGGTGAACAGTGCTTAAGCCATTGAGAACAACTCAACAGTAACAGTCACACCCAAGTTAACCTTCACACAGTGAGGTCCCAGGTACCCAGTGATAACGGCCCGTGAGACCCAACAACAACCACCGATGTGTTAATCCTTCTACGATAGGAAGGCCTGGGACCAAACCTCACTCATATAACACCATCTGTGAGGGAATTACTACACCACATGTCCCTCATAACACCATATGTGAGGGAATTACTACACCACGTCAAGTCCCTCATCACACCATCTGTGAGGGAATTACTACACCACGTGAGGTCCCTCATAACACCATCTGTGAGGGAATTACTACACCACGTCAGGCCCCTCATAACACCATCTGTGAGGGAATTACTACACCACGTGAGGCCCCTCATAACACCATCTGTGAGGGAATTACTACACCACGTGAGGTCCCTCATAACACCATCTGTGAGGGAATTACTACACCACGTGAGGCCCCTCATAACACCATCAGCGAGGGAATTACTACACCATGCCAGGTCCCTCATAACAACATCTGAGGGAACTACTACACCACGTGAGTTCCTCCTAACACCATCTGGGAGGGAGTTACTACACTACGAGTTTGCTGTTCAACACCTACATTTCTCTGTATGTTCCTTTGCCTTTCTCTAATGAAGGCTTTTGTTAAACCACCAATGTATGTAATAAGTCATTTATGTCCAATGTATATTTTCAGCCTTCAGGCTGCAGAATTTTTTCAATAAACCGTTAATTATTATTATTATTATTAAGCTGCCAGGCCTTGTGCTCTCACCGGTGCTCCCCCCACAACCCCCCTCTAGTGACATGACGCAGATCATATCCCTCTTCCAGGAATTTACCAACCGTATTGAAAAACTCTTCGCTGCACTCTGTACCACCATCTCCGACCTACTGCTGCCCTCTGTTGCCACCCAGTCACTCCTCTCTTCTGGTTTGACACAAGCTGGTAGTCCCCCTGTGAGCACCCCCTGCTCGCGGCCTTCACTACTGGTGTAGCACCTACCTGGCCTGCCCTTGTGTGTCCTGCTGCCCCCAAGCGAAGTTCTGCCTCATCTTTATGACAAGTGGTGCCTCAACCTGCCCACCCACCGACCGCAAGCCGCGCCCGCTACTGTGTCTGTGCTGTCTCCACCAGGGCTACCTATTGGACCTGAGGACACCACCCCTAGCTACCCGTACCCTACCGGCATGTCAACGCACACACCATCACTATCACACTAAAAGGTGTGTCCCTCAATATTGTCAATGCCTATGTGCCTCCCTCCACCCCTACTGTACCTGTCCCACCACACCATATCACCTCCACCCCCACTGTACTTCGCCACGCCTAGTACATTGGCAACCCTGAGCCTGGCCGCACTGTCTGTAAACTTTATGGTCAACCGACTCTCACACCCCCTCTCGCTACATCCTCACTTGCCCTATGACCTCCTCCTACAGGTCCCCAGCTGTTACCAACACCTCTTCCATCCCTGACCAGATATCCCTCCTCCTAGTGACAGGCCTGGCACTTGACATTATTTGGGACCTGCCACGCTTTGCCATAAACAGATAAATTGTACCAGGAATTTTCCCCCCACACACTCATCAGTCTGTCACTTTATGTAACTTGCTGACAAAACCCATGACCCTTCAGGCTTTTACGCCCTTAATGCATGAGTCATAAAGGCAAGCATGAACTCCGCAAGTTTTCCCGATGGGCACTGTAAACGCTTCTGTGCTTCACCTTGCACAAGATGTAAGGGGGTGCCCAATTAACTGGCCCCCTCGTGGGCAATCCAATCTGCTTCATCCAATTAATATAGTCTCCATGAATACCTGTAAATAGAAAATTATGGGGGCCCCGTGTGCATTCAGCTGACTACATTAAAGGTAAGTGCACAGTAACACTGTATTCATTCTTCATGTTTGATTACTTTTACTGTACTGTATTTCATTTTAGATTTTTTGCGTTTCCGACTTATGACCATTCCTACTTACAACCTGGATTTGGGTCCCTAACCCTGTAGTAAGTCGGGGAGTAGCTGTATAAATAAATAAATAAAAATATATATATATATATATATATATATATATATATATATATATATATATATATATATATATATATATATATATATATATAGTAAAAGTCCAAAAATCCGGATGCCAAAAATCCGGACCACCCGAGAATCCGGACTTTTGGAAAACTAATTATTATTATTATTTTTTTTTTTTTAGCGGGCTTTTGTGTGTATGTGCGCATGCGTGAGCGCCACAGCTGCACAGCGACAACAAGCGACCACGTGGTCTCCACTTTAAAACGAGCAATCAAACTGTGACAACATACCGTAATACCGTATATACTCATCTATAAACCCCCCCTCGTTTATCTGTCGCCCTGATTTTTTGACCAAGAAATCGTTAATTTATGATATTCCTCGTTTATAGTTCGACCCACGTTTCTGAGGGTAAGCCAACAACAAAACCTTCAGTAAAAACGCTCTACGTCCTATAAACTGAAACACGAGTGCCGAAGGCAAATTGTTTACCATATATTATTACGACACTTTACACTGAAACGCGGGTAGTTTCAACAAAAATATTGTATATTTCCATTCAAGTATTTATTCAAGTCAATTAGGAGGGAATATTATTGCAATACAACAGTTTTTAACTAAACCATTCGAAAAGTGATTAGGGTAACATCTTTTGAACGAAAGAAAGCGAAAGTCATTGTTTTCGTCACGATTTTATCCCACTTTCCACTGTAATACGTACGTCATTTCAGCAAAAATATTACATTTCCGTGAATGTATTATATCAAGCACAGTATGAATAGAATATCATTGTAATATAACAGAATTTTAACCGAAAACTATTAAAAAAACGAGTAACATCTCAAGAACATCGGAAGCTTAGGTAAAGTCTTTTGTTTTCGACATGTATTTTATCCTATTTTACATTGAAATACATCACGTTTCAGCAAAATTACTATTTATTTCCGAGAATATATTCATTCAGGCGCAGTTTAGGTAAAATATACGTGTGATGTAATAGTTTTTTAACTGAAAACGATTCGAAAAACACGTACCCTCTAGCCCTGTTCAAGGAGAGGACTGGGAGAAGCTGTTTGGTGCTGCAGATGATGACAAAGAAAATGATTTTGATGGATTTTAATGAAAATATTCAGAAATATGGTATCGTAGTATTTATTCAAGTCAATTAGGATAGAATATTATTGTAATACATACAACAGTTTTTTAACTAAACCATTCGAAAAGTGATTACGGTAACATCTTTTGAACGAAAGAAAGCGAAAGTCATTGTTTTCGTCACGATTTGATCCCACTTTCCACTGTAATACGTACGTCATTTTAGCAAAAATATTACATTTCCGTGAATGCATTATATCAAGCACAGTATGAATAGTAATATAACAATATTTTGAGTCCTACTCTTTCCATTTACAGATTACTGTACAAGCCCATAATAATGGCTCCTAAAGTAGATAAACTTCGTTGTGTGAAGAGAAAGAAGAACACGTTGAAATTGAGTGACAAACTTGAAATAATTAAGAAACTAGTACGTGGTGTGAGCAATACTGTTCTAATGGAAAATACAACATTGGAAAGTCTACAATTTATGATATCAAAAAGGCAAAGAATAAAATTCTAGAATTCACAGCTTTTTCATTAAAACTGCTCGTTTTGATAAATGAAGCATGCTATATTTGCTAATGAATAAACTATCAAAATGTACCTGTTCATCTCTTCTTTATTCCTCCTTAAATTTTAATTTTAAAAGTACTGCCTGAGAATCCGGAAAATCCGAAAATCCGGACCGACCCAATCCCCAAGCAGTCCGGATTTTTTACTTCTGTATATATATATATATATATATATATATATATATATATATATATATATATATATATATATATATATATATATATATATATATATATATATATATATATATATATATATATATATATATATATATATATATATACACACACACACAGTATTACCCTACTTAACGCGTTTCACTCTAACGCGTTATCATATACGCCAGCCTGCCAGAGCTGAACTTTCACTTAACACGGATTTTTCCACATATACGCGGTGAGTGTCCTGCTCGAGACGCTATTTTAGATTCCAATTCCCACCAAGCCTGACTGCCTGTTTTAGCTCATAAAATTCATACAAATTACCCGCCAGAATATAATATACATTGCTGGAATTTTATACAGGTAGTTCTGCTATAACGATAATTGTGTTCTTGTAAAATATCGTTATAGAAAAATCCATAATAGAAATAACAGGGCTTATGGAGAAAATAGGGTTAGGTGCAGATTACCCAAATCGAAAAAATTTAGTAGTTAGCCTAACACAAAAGATAGCACAGTCTAAATAAATGTTACATTAATATCTAATAATGAATCATACAGAAATGTAACACTTTCTTGAATAAATATGAATGTAACTTGATGGGGAGAAGGGTGATTTTGAGGTTGATAACATCGAGCTTTCTTCAAGTGTTATATCCTTTTTACGATAATCACCGAATTCTATCATCAGAACGCTTTTGGAGATATTTTCTTTACCGTAATCACAGTTAATACCACAAAATTGGAGAAATAGTAAGCAAAATCAAGAGAAGAAACAGGCGTTCGATGTTATACAAATATTGTTCGAATTCATAAATCGCTAAGTAGAGCAAATTACAAGACAACACGTTATAGCAGAACTCACTGTAATTCAGGATAAACATCATTTCAATATAGATACAAATTTTAGAATATGATTTTTGTGCAAAATATATGACATTTATATTCAAAATATTCCTGGTCTTACAGGAATCCAGCATGTCAATTATATTATCCTAACTTTAGTTTGAGGTATTATTTATTACAAAAAAGTATAAGTATTCTGGTTTCCCACACATCTCCTTGGGACGTTGGTGGGGGGTGGGGGAGGGAGGACCCACCGACCATCTGTTACCTCGGAAGAATATTTATATTTTTTATTATTAACTGAAGATATTTGTTTTAGCTCATAAAATTCATACAAATTACCGGTCAGAATATAATTTACATTGCTGGAATTCTTATAATTTGATGATCATTTTGAATATAAATATTATATATTTTGCATTAGACATAAAAATTTTTAGATAAAATGTTTAATCTGAGTAAGTATGTTATCTTTTGTGCAAAATATATGACATTTATATTCAAAAATATTCCTGGTCTTACAGGAATCCAGCAATGTCAATTATATTATCCTAACTTTAATCTGAGGTATTATTTAATACAAGATGTTAAAATTTATTTTTTCACCCACTTTCTCTTGGTGGGGGTGGGTTGGGACTGACTGCCAACGGTTGGAAGAGGGGAGCAAGGTGGGGTACTTTGATTGACAGATAGTGTCGTGAAGAATATTTTTTTTATTAACTGAAGATATTTGTTTTAGCTCATAAAATTCATACAAATTACCGCCAGAATATAATTTACATTGCTGGAATTCTTATAATTTAGATCATTTTGAATATAAACATCATATATTTTGCATTAGACATACAAATTTTAGATAAAATTTTCTGAGTAACTATGTTATCTTTTGTGCAAAATATATGACATTTATATTCAAAATATTCCTGGTCTTACAAGAATCTAGCAATGTAATTATATTATCCTAACTTTAGTTTGAGGTATTATTTATTACAAAAAGTTAAGTATTCTGGTTTTCCACACATCTCCTTGGGACGGTTGTGGGGGTGGGGGGAGGGAGGGACCGACCGACCATCTGTTACCCCGTGAAGAATTTTTTTTTTTTATTAACTGAAGAAATTTGTTTTAGCTCATAAAATTCATACAAATTACCGGTCAGAATTTACATTGCTGGAATTCTTATAATTTGATGATCATTTTGAATATAAACATCATATATTTTGCATTAGACATACAAATTTTAGATAAAAATTTCTGAGTAACTATGTTATCTTTTTGCAAAATATATGACATTTATATTCAAAATATTCCTGGTCTTACAAGAAATCCAGCAATGTCAATTGTATTATCCTAACTTTAGTTTGAGGTATTATTTATTAAAATTTAGTGGTTTTCCCCAAAAATTTCTCAGAGAGGGAAGAGCCAGCAGTGTAGTGTGAGAGGGGAGGGAGTTGAGTCCATTATTTGAATGGACATTAACTTAGGACTGTATTTCTCTATTTCTTAAGTATTAATTGTGCATGTACCATCATAAAATTAAGATGTTATTTTACTACAACATAGTTGTGTCTTCAAAAGTGGAGTTTGGGGGTCGGGCTGGTTTTATTGAATTAATCCCATATGTTCTGTTGTTCACTTAGGATTTCACTTAACAGGACCCTCTGGGTTCTATTGACCGCTAAGTAAGGGACAACTGTATATATATATATATATATATATATATATATATATATATATATATATATAATAATATTATATATATATATATATATATATATATATATATATATATATATATATATATATATATATATATATATATATATATATATATATATATATATACATACACACACACACACATACACACACACACATGTATATATATTATATATATATACATATATATATATATATATACATATATATATATTATATATATATATATATATATATATATATATATATATATATATATATATATATATATATATATATGCTAAATCACTGCAGGTGCTATCTGGTTGATAAACTCAATAACTTACACATTAATTATGATTTTAAACTGGTCAGCTTTGATGTAACATCACTTACAAAGGTCCCAGTTGATGATTTAGTAGAGTCTCATAGATTCCTGGATGATATTTCACTGCCCATCTCGAAAGACGACTTCATCGAACTCATCAAACTATGTATTAAGGATTGCAAATTCGAATCAATGGAGAATATTATGCTCAAAAATTTGGTATGGCAATGGGTAATCCACTCTCACCTGTATTAAGCAACCTATATATGGAATACTTTGAAAAGAAACTATTAAGTAATATTTTACCACCCTCAGCAGTCTGGTTTAGATATGTTGATGATGTATTATGTCTCTGGCCATGTAATGAGGACCTAAAAGCTTTCCTGCCACAACTTAACAACTTAGCCCCCTCGATCAAATTCACTGTGGAATTAGAGCAAGACTCTAAATTGCCATTCCTAGACTGTCTGATACACAGAATAGGTAACACTTTTAAGTTCAGCATTTATAGAAAACCAACTAATGTGTGTTCATACATTCATTATTATTCTGCCCACAATAATAAAGTCAAACAGTCAGTATTTTCAACAATGTTTTTACGTGCCTTGAGAATTTGCAGTCCGGAATTCATTGATGAGGAATACAAATATATATATAATATTGGCTCAAACCTTAAATACCCTAGATCTTTCAAAGACAAATGCCTAAACATTACTAAGAATACTTTTTATAGAACTGATCCCAAGCCCACCCATGACCATAAGAATATCTTAATATTACCATTTCACAAAAATTTCTCACACATTCCTTCACAACTAAAAACCTGGAACGTCAATGTGGTATTTAAAAACTCATGCACTGTTAAACAAATGTTAATCAAGAACTCCCCCAACAACACAATTGGTTGCATTTATAAAGTTCCTTGCAAGGAATGTAATATGTTTTACTTAGGCCAGACAGGTAAAGATCTTGCAACTAGAATTAAACAACACAAATACAGTGTTAGGACAGGCCAGGAATCCAATGCTCTGTTTGTTCATTTGAGGAATAACAAGCATTGCATTGACTGGGATAATGCCTCCTCAATATTACCATGTAATTCAATTGATAGTAGGAACATCATAGAATCTAGTCTTATTAAACATACCGAAGCATTCAACATGAATTTGAATAACGGCATGTACAAGCTGGACAATTTTGTAATTAAGAAGATTTATGACCAGGTGAGAAGGCCGGGTCACCTGACCATCTGACCTGACCACCATTGTGGACCTGGTCTCCCCCTTCTCTGTATATATACACCTTGATTTGTATTTCTCTCTCTAGTCTGTACTCACCCCTGAAGATGTGAATTACACGAAAGCGCTTGGGAACTTCGTGTTTTCTTCTTTCCTTGTGGTTATCAGCATATATATATATATATATATATATATATATATATATATATATATATATATATATAATTGTGTTCTTGTAAAATATCGTGTTATAGAAAATCGCGTAATAGAAATAACAGGGCTTATGGAGAAAATAGGTGCAGATTACTATCGAAAAAATTTAGTAGTTAGCCTAACACAAAGGATAGCACAGTCTAAATAAATGTTACATTCATATCTAATAATGAAATCATACACACTTTACCTTGAAAAAATATGAATGTAACTTGATGGGGGAAAAGGGTGATTTTGAGGTTGATAACATCAGCTTCTCTTCAAGTGTGATATCCTTTCTTTTACGATAATCACCGGGAATTCTATCATCAGAATGCTTTTTGGAGATATTCTTCTTTACCATATTCACAGTTAATACCACAAAATTGGAGAAATATAAGCAAAAATCGCGTTATAGCAAACAAGCGATCGCGTTATACAAATATTGTTCCGAATTCATAAATCGCGTTAGAGCAAATTCGCGTTATCAAAACACGCGTTATAGCAGAACTCACTGTATATATATATATATATATATATATATATATATATATATATATATATATATATATATATATATATATATATACACACACACACACACACACACACACACACACACTATAACCTCGTGTATTCCAATGTGGTAAATGACTGTATCCCAAAAAAATGTGTCACTATGGCATCCTGTACAATACTATACTGAAACAGATGGACAAATGGATTGCTCTGTTGACCTGATCTAATATTACTGGCATTGTCAAACTGCCAAGCCTAGGGTCACCAGAGTCTTAATTTCAGACTTCACATACTGCATGCTTGTCTGACCTCAGAAAAAGAACCACATTCATCTCCTGACCCAACCAGACACTGTTTTCCCTTGGCTCAAACTAACTGAAGGGGGGGGGTTAAGATGCCTATGTACACTCGCACCAAAAAGTATCGGTGCAGGGTGAGATCAACGACTTCCGAAACGATACGTATACACTGTGATATGTCGGAAAGGTTGGTAAGTGTATCCTCATAACCCCCCCCCCTCACTAGCTGTTGCCATATGGCTGACAATCAGTGTGTTTGTTTCCTCTTTTTGGATTGTTGTTTTGTGTCGACTGAATGACGAGCGAGGGTTCGGTCTCGGTGAACGTGGGTATAAAACAGAGGCAATATGAAGCAGTAAAGATCTACACATGCCAGACGACATGGAAACCTCAGAGGGAACGCGAGGAGCTATTATTGCCCTTCATAACGAAGGGTTCGGCGTCACAGATATTAGTCGTCGGGTTGGTGTCCACAGGAACACCGCTGCACGATGGATTCGGCGATACCTCGAAACTGGTGCTACAGACGACAGGTCTCGGAGCGGCCGTCCACACTGCACCACCCCTCAGGACGATCAGGTTGAGTGGTTTATTTGGTAGCATAGTTAATGTGGCAATATTCACAAGTATCATAAACAATTTTGTTAACAGGGAGCTCCTCATATTTCATACTGTCTATTTATCAGTTCCCGACCTTATTTATAGCGGTTCGTTTCACTTGACCAGAGCTGCCAACATGTGGCTGGAACAACTCGCCTTTCCCAATACCTATCGTCACTGGTCTCAAATTGTTTACACTACAGTATGCACCGATACTTTTTGTTGCGAGTGTACATGGTATTAATCAATGTAAACATACCGTAGTCTTAAATGAAAAGTTTAAGCTAACGAAAATTGGGTTTGGGTTAGAACTTTAAATTTACTCGCCTGCCTGGATGAGTGAATGAAATAGCCTGTGTATAATTTTGTTATGTTTGGTATTATCAGGGAGAAAATTAACCAGTAATACAAAAGTGAAATACGATAGCTTTTTCTTACGACAAGTGTTATCATAATGAGTAATATTTCTCAATTTCGTGTTTCAAGAATTGCCTTATAAGCCTTTGTACTGCTACTTCATGCCAGGGAATGTTGGAACATCAATTATTGTCAAGTTACCTTTACTTTTTCATGAATCTACTGAATTTAATAATTTTCCTCCTGCAAATTTCTGACAGTTTAATATTCTTCCATTATGTAGGAGATTTGTTCTGCAGAATGTGTTAGGTAGCATTATTACTTCCAAAATTTACTTGGAATTGGCTTTAGGGTAGGCCATTGGGTGTGGTGGACTCGGGACTATTGTGGTGTGTCATGCAGTCCAGTTGCTTGATACAATTTTGTTACTGACTGGCCAGTAGGAGTCAGTGAGGGTTTTTGGTTCGTTCGTGTAAACAGATGGAATTCATAAATATTTGGATTCATTCTGCCTCCCCTTTATGTATTTATTTATTTATTTTTATTTTTTATATAACTACCTTATCGCCACAAGGGGATACGGTAATTACAGCAAAGGGGTACAGTAATTATCATCAAATAGGTACTGTACAGTATCCAATATTGTACAGTACAACCTGTAGACGTATTTGGAATGTGGAAACATATTGTGGGCAGAGAAATGTATGGGTTAAGCATTGAATCTGTTAACTCATTTTAAGGCCAGTGGATCACAATAATAGAATATAGACATGCTTAAATTTGCAAATAGACTGAACAAAAATAATAAGGATCAGAAAGAGACTTCCCTATACAGTATAGTACAGTACCTGGAGGTGTATGTAAACAAACTAGGACACCGTAGAGTTAAGTGAGCCTTTGTTTACATTTGCTGACTGGTTAGAAAAATAATGATGTAAGCTGTAGAATTGGTAAAACAGAAAAAAACTAAAATTCACTGAACAGTTTTGTATTTGCAGTTAGGGGTAGCAAAAAGAACAAACAAAATAACTACTACAGTATGTTTGGTTGCATGTGAGGGTAGTGTGTTGTAGCATGCTCACTGGTAATTTCCTGCCTCCCTTAGAGCCAAGCTTCAAAATCTAATTAACAAGAGTTGTCTCTGTCTTAGCTGTGTTCAGGTGTGGCCATAACCTGGACATTATTTTGCCTTTTCTATGAAGCTACTGTATACAGTATCTGTGGTGGTGTAGATGTAGACCATGGTATTCAGGCATCACTTTGTGCAAGGAGAAGTGAATTTTCTTTGGATCAATAACTTTATTGCTTCAGAGATTGAACCTGTAAAACATTGCCTTTCTGACATATTTCAGTTGTAAGTAAACTTTGATAGCAGACTTTTGTAAGATTTGGAATCAGTACAGTATTAAGATATATTTTCAGTAAAGTATTTTAGAGAATTACAAATGCAAATGATTCATTTAAACTTGGAGAAGAGGTTTTCCTGGCTAATGACTTCTGCTAGAGAATTATGGTACTGTACAATACAATGAATCTTCAGTCTAATGGACCTCAATCTGACAGACTACAGTACCTTCTCCCATATAATCTGTTAGATGGACGTTTCACATCTCACATACCATAAAGTCCTTTAGACAAATATTTCACATCTAATGGACTTCCTTTTCTCTCATTTACTATAATCAGCTAAATGGAGGTTTCACTGGAATTTCATTTGTAGTTAAGTAATGGGGCATTGTGTTCACTTGTCCTTGCTAGTTTTGAGATGGTTTACTTAACTAGATTAAGGAATAATTTGTAATATGTACAGACTTCACAGTTCATGTCTTTTATCTTCCAGGGAAGCGTATGCAGGAAATAGTGTGTGTATGCATCTGTATAACGTTGTTGGTAGTCAACTTATACTTTATGGCAGTTCATTTTAAGTTTGAGAAAGTGACTACGATTTTCCTTGTGGCACTAGCGGGGATCTTTACAGCAGACTTTGCCTCAGGATTCGTCCACTGGGGAGCAGACACTTGGGGATCAGTAGAACTCCCTCTCTTAGGCAAGGTGGGTAATGCCTTCTGGGAGGTGAACTTCTCCTTGTTTTTTGTGTTATTTTCCAGTTTGTGTGAAAATTTACAAATAAGCACTGTACAGTATGTAGTTATTATTATTTTTATTTTTGTTTTATTTTATTTTATTTTTTTTACATGATTACTGTTGTTGAGGAATGCCCTTTTCAGGATATGCACTCCACTGTGTGCCTCATAAAAAGTGCAGTGCAGTAATATCTCTGTTAGCCGGAATCTCTCTTAACCAGAACTCTCCGATAGCTGGAATTGAAATTTTCTCGGAAAATCATTCCCATTCAAATTTTCCGGAAATTTCCAGTTTTGGGAACGATTTACCTAGGGGCACATTTTCTGGAAAATTCCAAGAAAATTTTTCCAGTACCCAGAAAATTCCAGGGATGGGGAAGTTATTTTCTTGGTTTGAGAGATGAAAATCAGGCACATTTTCTGGAAATTCCAAGACAAATTCTCAAGTACATACCTGGACAATTCCGGGGATGGGGGATATTTTTCCGGGTTCGAGAGATGATGTAATGCACAATTTCTGGAAGTTCCGAGAACATTTTTCCGTTACCCGGAAAATTCCTGGGATAAGGGATTTTTTCTGGCTTTGAGAGTCGCCTTGTTACCCAGAAATATCTCATTCCCGGAACTGCTCTGCACCAGTTATTCTGGCTAACGGAGATATCAATGTATTTAGGTCACATTGAATTTAATACTCCCACTGCAGATACAGGAGTTACAGTGCATTGATTTGAACCTGTTCATCTTTATTACCATAGAAGTACAGTACTTCCCAACCATTATTGTATTACAGGAGTTGGAATATTCCTGAAACTGTATTTCCAGCATAAGGAAATTAAGTTTTTAAGGTTTTTTATATGCACCCTTACAATATTTTGTATTAAGTTATCTATTTACCTAATTATTGTTGCTTTGCTACAACATTGCTGACAAATGTAATACAGATTATAATAAATGTTCTACTATACAATGATTTCCTTGCAATAATACACACAATATTTCTGGTTCTATATCAGTATTGTTAGGTAATTCGATTTAATCTAATATCCATTGATTCAATTCAACACGGTTTTGAATATAGAAAGATAACAAAGTTGCATAAACACCTTTGGCCAGTGTTCTTATTAATAAACAACACCTGTACTGTACTGTATTGAATACCATTTACCCAAACATCTATATCAACATCAATTACATGCAGTGTTGGTTACAATTTTCACTTGAACTTCCATGCACAGATGCATGTAATAGTTTCAGATGTATCTCACCTCTAGGGAGCAAAAGGTCTTTTTTAGTTTTGGAGTCACTGGGTCAAAGGTCAGTGTTATTACTCCTGACTTGAGTTTATGGCTTCTGAACTACTGTACAGTATAACCTTAATGTGTGTTCCCAGATGAACATTATATTGTCGTGGGCATCTGCAGGACTTTTATTTATTTTTTCCTGGGGGGTGTAGCAAGATAAGACCTGACATCAGTTTATTCCAAACAGGTATATACAAGTATAATTGAGTTACCGGGTACTTTCAAGTAATGGATGATCAGCACTATCACATATCAGTGTTGTCACCAAATTATTAATCACAAAGATTCACGAAAATATTTCATTTCACAACATTAATCCTGAAAATCTAGGGATGGCCAATACGAGCTGTCTGCCACGATGGTGACTTGCTCAGAACATTAGCAGGGTAATTTCAATGCTTAAATAAATACTGCAGGCAGCACTTATCAGCTCCAAAACAATCAAGCACGTCTTCAGTGAAAGCATTCATTCTTTCTAACACCTTTTGGCGGTGCACGCTGAGCGTGCACAATCCAAACAAGCATTCAGTTGACAATGTTGATTAAAGTTATTTCTTGACATGTCTCACCATGCTAAATGACCACTCTACATCACAAGTGGAGGCCAAAAACGTCAAGGAGATCGATATAGCTTTTCGAATAGCAGGAAACACATCACACTGTTTCAGAAGATCCGTCAAAAAAAAAGATTGCACTAGAATCAGATGCAGTTTTCTTCTGGAAATGCTGATGCTGTATTTACATTTCAAACCAAGACTGTTACTCTACAGCAAAATTAATTACAGTTGTACCCCACTTAACGCGGTCAATAGAACCCAGAGGGTCCCGTGTTAAGTGAAATCCGCGTTAAGTGAACAACAGAACATATGGGATTAATTCCAATAGAAACCGGCCCGACCCCCAAACTCCACTTTATGAAGGCACATACCTATGTTGTAGTAAAAATAACATCTTAATTTTATGATGGTACATGCACACAATTAATACTTAAGAGAAATAGAGAAATACAGTCGCCAAGTTAATGTCCATTCAAATAATGGACTCAACTCCCTCCCCCTCTCACACTACACTGCCGGCTCTTCCCTCAGAGAAAATTTTGGGGGAAAACCACTAAATTTTAATAAATAATACCTCAAACTAAAGTTAGGATAATACAATTGATATTGCTGGATTCCTTGTAAGACCAGGAATATTTTGAATATAAATGTCATATATATGCACAAAAGATAACATAGTTACCTAGAGAAAAATTTTTATCTAAAATTTGTATGTTTAATGCAAAATATATGATGTTTATATTCAAAATGATCACCAAATTATAAGAATTCCAGCAATGTAAATTATATTCTGACCGGGTAATTTGTATGAATTTTATGAGCTAAAACAAATATCTTCAGTTAATAAAAAAAAAAATAATCTTCACGACACTATCTGTCAATCAAAGTACCCCACCTTGCCTCCCCCCCTCTTCCAACCGCGCGGTCAGTCCCAACCCTCCCCCCCACCCCCCACCAATCCTCCCTTCCAGAGTTTTTAACATTTAGTATTAAATAATACCTCAGATTAAAGTTAGGATAATATAATTGACATTGCTGGATTCCTTGTAAGACCAGGAATATTTTGAATATAAATGTCATATATTTTGCACAAAAGATAACATAGTTAATTTGAGAAAAATTTTTATCTAAAATTTGTATGTCTAATGCAAAATATATGATGTTTATATTCAAAATGATCATCAAATTATAAGAATTCCAGCAATGTAAATTATATTCAGACCGGGTAATTTGTATGAATTTTATGAGCTAAAACAAATATCTTCAGTTAATAAAAAAAAATAATAATTCTTCATGGGGTAACAGATGGTCGGTCAGTCCCTCCCTCCCCCCCACCCCCCACCAACCGTCCCAAGGAGATGTGTGGGATAACCACTAAATTTTAATAAATAATACCTCAAACTAAAGTTAGGATAATATAATTGACATTGCTGGATTCCTTGTAAGACCAGGAATATTTTGAATATAAATGTCATATATTTTGCACAAAAGATAACATAGTTACTCTGAGAAAAATTTTTATCTAAAATTTGTATGTCTAATGCAAAATATATGATGTTTATATTCAAAATGATCACCAAATTATAAGAATTCCAGCAATGTAAAATATATTCTGGCCGGGTAATTTGTATGAATTTTATGAGCTAAAACAGGCAGGGTGGCGGGTGGGGCAAATCTAAAAATAGCGTCTCGAGCCGGACACTCACCGCGTATATGTGGAAAAAATCCGTGTTAAGTGAAAGTTCAGCTCTGGCGAGGCACCGCGTATATGATAAAACGCGTTAAGTGAAACCGCGTTAGGCGGGGTAATACTGTATGTTGTAAATATAATTTAATTGCCATTTTTTCCTACATTCGACAACCACTGATTCTTTCTCATATTTCTCAACCGCTTGGTTTTGCAAACTACATGCTTGGTATACTTGAACTCATTGTAGCAGAGTTTTGAAGCACACTTAGGCGTAAATAAATTTGAAAAAATCATCCCCAACAGTAACATGCTCCGAGCTTTCCACTATATTTCTTTTGCTCTTATTTATATTTATGAATAATAATACAGTGGTCCCTCGGTTAACGAACACGGTTCGTTCCAGAAGGTCGTTCGTTAACCGAAAATTTTGTTTACCGAATCCATTGTTTCAATGGGATATTGGGTAATTGGTTCCAGCTCACCGAAAAGTACATACATACAAAGTAAAAAAAAAAATGCAGTAAAGTACACTTACTTTTAAGTGTGTATGTAGAAGGTTCCTGGTTGATGATGAAAGGAATTAGAAGTGGGGGTGGAGGAGAAGGGAGACGAGAAGGAAGTGGGGGTGGAAGAGAAATCACCTTTCAGGGGACCCCATGCTTGATGCCGTCATTTCACCAATAAAATTTTAAGTTCACTAGGTGTAATTCAAGATTATTTTCTTTAAATCAACACTGCACTGTGCTATATATTATCAATATGTTAACTAGATTTCAGAATGACCAATAATTTTAATGTAAAAATGCAAAAATATTCAAGAGCACAACTTTCTTGATATTTACTCCACTGGAAGCGAATGTAAACATAGAACAGATTACCGAATTGGCAGACTAGCCCATCAGCTGATGCTCACAACAAAACGTGATGTTCTTAAGGATTTTGCTAATCTAATTTTTGTTCATTAACCGAATTGGAGATTCTTATGGAAGGTAATTCGTTAACCGAACCGTTCGTTAACTGAGGGACCACTGTACAAAGATAGTGAAAAAAATAGATTAAGCGAGATAGTAAACAAATAGACAAACTAAAGCCTAGTCGCCAAGTCCCAATGAGATATTTGCCAGAATATTAAAGGAATGTAAGGGGGGATTTAGTATGCCCTTAGCGTCCGGGTTAAGGTGTACTGTAGGTGTTGGAAAAGTTCATTTTGAGATACGAGCTGATAAAGTTTCTCAACCCTTCTCCCCTGTATAAGTGTTCATTCTGAGCTGATTTTACATGTTATATCTTGTTTGTTTTTGTATTTTTGTGTGTTTATTTTTACATTTTCAACTGAACTCCAGTTATATTCTTTATGTGAGATTGAGGGGAGGGGTGGAAGGCTGGGGCTGGGCGCCTTGGGCGTCCTGAGATGGCTGTTGCTTTCGTTAGTTTTAGCGACATTTTCTTATACAGTGATCCCTCGGTTAACGAGCGCCTCGGTTAACGAGTTACCTTCCATAAGATTCTTAACTTCGGTTAACGAGCAATCCCTCGATTAACGAGTTTTTTATGAGCTGACCTCAACATGTTTTTGCTTGCATTTGGCGGTCCACCAGCTGTAGTATTAGTCCGCCAATACATACAGTAATCGGTTCTAGGGCTTAAATTCCTTACCATTTTAGTAAATATCAAGAAGTTTCTACTATTCAATAATTTTAAAAGTTTTATATTAAATTTTTTAGTCATTTTAACAATTATTGAACATAATTGATGTATAGGAAGCTTTTTTGCGCGCTCCATACAGGCGTCAGTCTCTGTGTCTTTTCAGTGGATGTAACATCTTGCTTCAGACTCTCTTCAACTAAATGCATTTTTTCTGTTTCCAAGCAAATTATTAGTCAATTTGAAATTTATTTTACACATTGACAATATATAATGCAGTGCAGTGTTGATTTAAAGAAAATAATCTTGAATTACACCAAGAGAACTAAAATTTTATGGGTGAAATGGCGCCATGGGGCGACTTCTCTTCCACCCCAATTCCTTCTCTTCTCCCTTCTCCTCCACCCCTATTCTAATTTCCATCATCATCATCATCCAGGAGCCTTCTACATACACACCTCAAAGTAAGTGTACTTTACTACCTTTTTTGTTGATTTTAGGCAATTTTCGGTGAGCTGGAACCAATTACCCAAAACCCCATTGAAACAATGGTTTCGGTTAACGAGCAACCTTCTAGAACGAATTGCACTCGTTAACCAGGAAATCAACAGTGGCTGCAGAAGTGCTCTCAAATGATTTCAAGCTCCAGATGGCAACATGTTCATGCTGGAATAGCCAATTGACGATGATGAGGTCAGTACTTCGAGTTTCACCTGAAGTGTGGGACAAACTTGACACTCCCTACAAACTGAAGCAGTATGAGCTGAACACCATCAAGGAGCTCTGTGATATACTCCAGCCATTTGAGTATGTGACTAATAAGATTCAGGAACATCTAGTCTGGTAGTTAGCTGTGTTGGTGGTCTTCGGGCTGCTTTAGCTAGTCTTCATGAAGTGTATAAAAGCAAGCTTGTTTCTGTACTTCAGTCCTCAACAGAGACTCGTTTGAATCTATGGAGGCTTTTCAGCTAGCTGCCACCTTAGACTCATGTTACAAGCTGGACTGGTGTCATGACTATAACAATGAAGTGCAAGACATTCGTGACCTTCTGACTGTGAAATACAATATGGCACACAGTGTTGATCCTACAACAACAGACATTTCCCCTGCTGAACCACCATCGATGAAGAGGAACAAGTTCTTTGCCCTGGCCAACCGGTCTTCTACACCAAGACCAACTCCTTCAGAAACTGAGGTCTCACTCTACCTCAACCAGCCATGTCTACAGGAAGATGGTGATCCCCTTGGCTACTGGAAGGCCAAATAACCCGAGTTTCCTGTTCTCTCCAGACTTGCAGCAAAGTACCTCGCCATTCCTGCTACATCTGCTCTTGTGAAACGACTGTTCTCCATTGCTGGCAAGCACTTCAGGTCAGAGAGGTGCAATTTAAGAGATAAAAGAATTGAGCAACTTATGATGATCAGATGCAATCCTCAGTAACTTGGACTCATTCATATTTTGTTTACTGGTACAAAGAATTAAACCATTTGAACTTTTTGTTGGTAAAGAATGTGATTGGTTTGTGTGGTAGAGCATTTTTGATAAAAAAAATAAAAAGTTAATTTGAAACCTCGAATTTAAATTTCTTTCCATTAGATTAATGGTATATTAGAATTGATTTTGAATTGAAAAGCATTTGAATTGAATTGGAATTGATTAATTCAAATTTTATTCTGAATTGAAATTGTTTAATTCAAATTTTATTCTGAATTGAGATTAATTAATTCAAATTTTATTCTGAATTGGAATTGAATTGACCTCATCTCTGAGTCAGCAGTACAATTGAGGTATGGTGGGCTGTGCAGCAAAGCACATACCTCTCCTTGACAAGGCCTGGGATCTATTGACTAATCTGTCTTGCTTCCCTCTACTCACCAAAGAGGAAGAGAGTTACCTGAAATGAATTTCTAAAGTCTTTTGTTCTAATTTTTCCATATTTTGGGGGAAATACCACGATCATTCATATGTCTACCCAAGGGGACGTGGGAAGGTTGTGGGGGGGTAGTGAAACCATACATAACTGCATAAATATTACAAATCTCACGATAAAACTCTGTCCATTTACAGTCATAGGCAACACCTTTGCTCAGGATTTTTTTTTCTTCATCAATCTAAGCCGAACACTCTCCTTAACGTGTCATTAAAAATGGGTGTAGTACCAGAATCCTGGAGGATAGCGAATGTGATACCAATTTTCAAGAAGGGAAATAGATCACTATCTTCTAACTACGGTCCAATCAGTTTATCATCAATTGTAGGGAAATTGCTGGAAGCAATAGTTTCGAACAATTCAAAATCACCTCAAAAAGCACAAGTTGATCAATGATTTCCAACATAGCTTCGCAAGTGGGCACTTATGTCTGACTAATCTATTAACATCATTCTCTTCAACTTTTTTCGAATCGGTGGATGACTGACACAATTATGGTGTGCTTTACCTCGACTTTAGCAAAGCCTTTGACAGAGCCCCCCCCCCCCTCCCCCCACGAAAGATTAACGCGGAAAATGGAGGCTCATGAAATTGGAGAAAACATTCTAAAATGGATTAGGGCGTGGTTACAGGACAGGAAACAGCGAGTAACCATTAACGGCACTAAATCAGATTGGGGTAACGTCACTAATGGAGTACCCCAAGGCTCGGTACTTGGACCATTACTATTTATTATATACATACAGTAAACAACATATAGGCATAGACAGCAACATAATGTAAATTTGCTGACCTTAAAATAGGGCGTGTAATTAAATCTGATGAGGACTCGGAAAAACTACAGGAAGACCTAGACAAATTTTTCGTACGGTCTGAAAAATGGCAAATGAAATTTAATGTGGACACATGTAAGGTACTTAGTCTAGGAGATGTAAACAGAGTAAGCAGATATCAGATGAACAACGATGCCTGTGATTAGGTTGTTATCCAATGTGATCCTACTAGGGATGTACCAATACGCACTCATTTTCAAACCAATACCAACACTCCGATACTTTGTCAATACCAATTTAAAAATAATAAGCAGGCTTAATAACGGGTAACTACACCCACCTCTCGTTTTACTTAGGGGTTACGTTCTTGAAAACCACCGTTTAATTCAATGGTACAGGTTAGAGGAACCATCATATACCATACAGGGTACGAACAATAGGGTGTGACCGTTGCCCTCCAAAAATAAAAAAATGGTCCTACAATGCTGTTCAAAGTTTTAGTGTTGTGTATTTATCTAGGAAACACCCCTGTAAATTTTCTTGGAGATCGGTGCACGTTTGAGCTAGTACCGTCGGCTTTACAAAATAACAAGGAATATTATTATCTAATGATCAAATTTAGTGGAATTTCTTTTATTAGACTTATAAGATATACTAACACCAAGCAAATGATCGATCATATCAATCTTAATACCCCTAAAACAATATTATAGATTAGTACGAAATACAATAATCCCAATAATTGCATTTCTAGGTTCAAGACCCATTTCTCTCAACTGGCGTACAATGAAAAAAAGAAATACTACTACCCCGCAATGCCTGGGTGTTTGAGGAGCGCAGCAGGAGATGGCTGACTTCGTCTGTGAATCTCTAGCCCAACCATTTACACGTGGCGACTACAAGGAGCTGGTAAAGCTATGTCTGCTGCTTGTAACTAAAGGATCCGAGCCAGTGAACTTCACGATGGTCTACCCCGGCGCACTTCACAAAGCAAGGTGGATGGCTAAACTGCTCTATACCCTCAAGATTGTTCTTTTGTCAGGCCAGATCAAAGAGCAGTTTCCCAAAGCCGAGGTTGTGACTAAAAGTCAAATCAGCAAGTTAGAACGGTTTGCTGTGTTCACAGTCGCTGTTTATGTCCCATGGTGGATTGTTTGCCCCGTTCCAGCAAGTGCGCCACTGAATGACTTGAATTTGGTCGAAACTTTGGCTGAATTTGACCCATATGACGCCACAATAGTTGACAAAGCACGTGTGGCACTCGGTAGACACACTTGGTACCTAACTGAGGAGTTGGCCCCACTGGCTTTGTTCTCGTGTCAAGTACAAGAAAGGACAAAAGAGGAGATAAGGAAGGCCCTTCTTTGCCATGAAGGCACTGAAGTTACTAAGAAAGTGGGGCTCAATCATGGGGGCTATGGAAAGCCATATCTTCCCCCTGTCCCAGAAAGTGGCACTGTCCTGGTGGACCTAATTGGGCATGACTCATGCCGGTTCTTCACCATTTTAGGCATGCCCTATCAGTTTCTCCACAGTCCAGCCTGTGAATGGGCGGATCATGACGACTACCTGAACATGAAACAAGCTGTGGACAAGCTTCAGTTCGTCAATGAGGCTGCAGAGCGTGGTATAAAACTTTACCATGACTTTCTTAAAAATGTTGCCAGGGATGAGGAGCACTTTCAAGAAGTCCTTCAAGTAGTTGAAAATGAGACTCTACGTTCCTAATCAGCGCAAACGATTATCTGTTTCCGAACAGAAATCATTGTTTCTTGCTCTAGAGAAATAATACCTTGTGAATATATGATAAAACCCCTTAATGTACCATGAGAGAATAAGAATGACTAACTTTTTTGTGTTAGTGATAACAGCTTTTAATTAAGACAGGCAAATGATTTGTGTTAATATCCCTTATGATGGTTGTGTAATCTCATATACAAGTATAGGCGCGTATGCCGTATAAGCAAAATCGCTATTTTTCAAATTGCTGGTGTTTACTCAAATATGCATGAATCTTCAAAAAATTGCACGTGGGTATTTTTTATGTCAATATGCAACACCAAAATTTTGAACAGCATTGTAGGACAAAGTTGGGGCAACTGTCACACCCTAACGAACAGTACTCTCACTTAATCCAAGCATGCGGCCAACCTCCGACACACGCTCTCCTCTCTGAAGGCGGGTGATCACATTTAATTTCATGCCCTTTGCGAGTGGTTTTTTTGTGCCTTTTTCGCTTTAGGCTCCCCAGAGGAGGTAGATGGACATTTCCCAGACATGCTCAATGGGGAAAACAGCGTTTAACACTAAAAAGGTACGTGATAAACACAATGCAAATGAGAGCACAGAGAAAAAGTAGTGCTGGTGTGAACTGAGAAAGCGATACGCTGGAACCTTGCTGGACGTCGTCACAGATGTTGTACAGAATACTTCATTATCATCATTATATTCATCATTATTAGTAATAATCTTTATTATTACATTATTATAAGAATTATTATTACAGGTACTCCTTGACTTACGACATACTCGGCTTACGACAACCCGGACATACGACCGCCGTGGTCGTATAAAATATTTTTCATAATGCGTATTTTCGAGTCCTGACGTTAGTGATCGCGTTGTGTACTGACAAAATTTTTTTTTGTAATTCCCTTTAAAATGGCTGGCAAGCATAAAAGTGAGAATTCTCGTAGTGCTGAGAAGAAAAGGAGACACCCATTTTAGAATTTCTATTTATTATTTTCGCCTTTTCGACTTACGACCTGGTTGTCGGGACGGAACCCCGTCGTAAGTTGAGGAGATACTGTATTAATAATACTGTAATATTAAAATCGTTGATGTTGATATGACAGCGACTTTATAGTAATATCTTACACACACCTCACCAGGCATCACACGCGACTCCACTGCCAGGTGACCAGGTGATTATGCGTGGCAAATTTAACTGTCTCGAGCACGTTATTTAAAAAATAGGTGCGCGTAAATTAGCTTTTGGTATTAATTGAAAATCGCGTTATTCCAAAAACGCTTAAATCAAATGCGAGTAAAATGCGATTTACCTGTACAGTATATGTATGAAATAAGATCTGTGATTCAACAAAAACCTTAATTTTATTTGGAATGCAACGTATACATCTTCTCCTAACTCAGGGTGTGCAGTAAAACACTTGGATCGCCTTTGTAGAAAGTGAAAATCATTTGAAAATGTTTTATTTCCTTAGCAAATTCGATTTGATATTGAAAAAATGTGCAGGTGCAGATGCATGCTACACGGGTATAAATAATACACAAATGGCAAAATTCTAACCATTTTTTAATGAAAAAACCCAACTATTTTTGTTCCAAAACTTATACAGTACATGATCAATTATGAAGTTCTGCTTCCGATATAGGTTGTACCTCTCTAGTCCGGCATTCTGTGGTCCGGAAACTCCCGTGGTCCGGAACGATTTTAGTTTGTCCAATAGGTAGATAGGCAGCTTTTTTTTTTTTTTTACTTATCTGAATTATTATTATTATTATTATTATTATTATTATTATTATTATTATTATTATTATTTTTACAGGAGTATTAAATTTTTGCCCCTAAGGCCCCAATGTGGGTCAGTGACCTATGCCCGGGTGGGCTAATCCCCATAAAAAAAAACAACAACAAAGCCGCAGGAAATTAAGGTTTGTTTACATCCGGCAGTTCGGCTGCTCTCTCTCTCTCTCTCTCTCTCTTGTCTATACAGAGTACAACATTTAACCCTTCAATATATATGAGCAGTAAATAAGTGTTGCTTTCATATTCTTATGTAGAGTAATAACGATATGTTTTCACATGTGCTCACTTACATACGCGCAGTCTCACTTTTTTTTTACCATTAAGGGTAAGCTACTTACAGTATATTGTTCCATTTATTAACATTAAATAACATTACAGGTACTTCTTCAAACAACCATATTAATTTTTTTACATTTATTTTACTACAGCTACAATCAGGGTCTTATTTTCTTCAGTTTTATATGTAGAACCAGTCAGTCACTGGTTTTGTAAGCTTTAACATAAACAATGCCGGCAGCCGTCTCGTCTCATCGTGTGTTTTCATATTCCACGTATTATTAATAGATTGTATTGTTAATTTTGCACACACAAACATTAATTCAATAAAAACAAATTCAGAAACATTAATTAAAATATATATGAACAGTAAATAAGTGTTGCTTTCATATTCTTATGTAAAGTAATGATATGTTTTCACGTGTGCGCATGCGCACTTACATATGCGATCTCTCTTTTTTCTTTACCATTATCGTTAGCTACTTCTATTGTTCCATTTATTTACATTAAATAACATTACTTAAAACAACCATATTAATTTTACTACAGCTACAACCAAGGTCTTATTTTCTTCAGTTTTATATGTAGAACCAGTCAGTCACTGGTTTTGTAATCAACGAAAACAATGCCGTGTCATTTCCTCGTGTGTTTTAATATTCTACGTATTATTAATGAATTGTATTGCTCATTTTGCACACATAAACATTAATTCAATAAAAAAGACATTCAGTAATAAACAATAATGAATCTTTTGTACAAAAGAGAAATGACGCTGTTTACACGATTATGCACGTCGTCTGCACGTTGGCGGGCCGTTCAAACCCGTCGAAATTCAAGTTACCGCCGTCAAAATTTTTATTGATTTTTTTTTGTGTGTTCCAATAAAATAAGTTGAATTAAAAACTCGCGAAATTTGAGAAGCTACTATACGACATTTAACCCTTCAATATGTCTTCAAAGAGACCATGATGCATAGAAAGTGGTGCTAGTGCTTCCAAGCATAAGCACAAGTCACTATCTATCCAGGAAAAGGGTGAATTTCCATGGTCCGGCACTGGTCAGGTCCCGAGGTTGCCGGACTAGAGAGGTACAACCTCTATAACTAATTATGTAACTATGAATACTGTATTCCAATTTTTCAGGACATTTAAATAAAAACTGCTATAGTCAAATTAGGCAAACTTATAGCTCTGAGCTTTGAAGTTAATATAAATCTAAAGGCATAAGCAGTTTTTAGTTTTTAAAACCATAATTGTAGGACCAAGAAACAAAGACACACTGAAACAGTAACCTTACTAACTCACATAAGGATGCACCGTACGTACTGTAGTTTGAAAAAATAACAAATATTTTTTAATCGTATTCCATTTTAGCAAATTATGGAAAACAATATAGTAGACTAGTGGTATTTGAACTGGAAAGGCATACTGTGTAATAAAAACTTCATGTTAGCTAATTATTGAAGAATACAATAAAGTACACTACCAGTACAACTACTCCTCGACTTACGACCGCCAGGACATACGACCGCCCCAGTTGTACCAAAAAATTTTCAAATTACATATTTTCAAGTCCCGACGTTAGTGATTGCGCTGTGTACTGACAATTTTCATTTTTAATTCCCTTTAAAATGGCTGCCAAGCTTAAAAGTGAGAGTTTTGTGGTGCTGAGAAGAAAAAGAGACACCCATTTTAGATTTTCTATGTACAGTACAGTATTATCTTTACATTTTCGACTTCTGACCAATTCGACTTACGACCTGGAATCGGGTCCCTAACCCCGTCGTATGTCGAGGAGTGGCTGTATTTGAAGAAGAAAAGCTTATAATAAAATATTCAGGTACATTTAGTAGGGGTAAATATTTAGAAGTTGCCATCACCTCCAAAAATATTGAGTCTTATAGAGGGAGAAGAGAAAAAATCTAAAAATAATATATTCTTATAACATTTTTGTCGGATATGTACGGTATATTTTTTTTAGTATTTTAACCAATTAAATTACCCACAATATTAGTTGCTCAAAGTGGGTAGGACTATGAAGTAGAGGGAAATTTCCATGTGGGATAAAAAAAAATTTAAAATAAAACTTGACCTAACACTTCCCTACCTTTAAAATTCCTGAAACTATAAAAAGTTTACCTTATTCATTGTTTTGGTGTTTAGTATGTGATATTCTGGGTGTTCAGATGGTGAAGGATCCATAAACTTAAAAGTGATTCTAAACATTTTTACAAGTTAGGAAAGGTTAGGTCAGGTTTTAAAAGGTTTGTTTGGTGTTCTTTTTAAGTGTTTTACCCCACATTTTCCCTCTACTTCAAAGCCCTGCCCAGTTTGAACAACTAATATTGTGGGTAATTTAATCAGTTAAAAGACTACAAAAATATTCATTTCCGACAAAAATGTTATAGAATAAACTAATTTTAGTTTTTTCTCTTTCTCCCTATATAAGACTCAATATATAAGCAGGTGTTGGCAACTTTTAAATATTAACCTTAGTAAGACCTTTCAACACAAAAGTTTAGGTTGGAATTAAATGTTTCAAACAAACAGTTACAAGAACTTGAGTTACATAATTGTCAAATTTGAAAATTCTCAAATTGGAGTTTAAAAACATGAGTGTTTCACCAGTGTCAGCATTAAGATGACTGATGCTGAATAATCTTTTACTTTCCACTGATAATGGTGAAGAACAAAGATGCTTGTTTGCTTGGAGACTTAATGATGGATGTATGTTCTTACTGGTTTTCCACTTATCTAAAGGATTTCCATCACGTGCTTGCAATTTTGATGTCTGGTATCTGTCCATTTCAGCTCTGACAGTTAAGGTTATTACACGATGTTTTTTATTCTTTTAAGAACTCCTTGGAATTGTCTTTGGTTTTATAGACTGAATGACCACTATCACCCCCTGTCACTAACTGGTCGAAGCATTTTCTGTATCATAATCAAAGTCATCAATTTGCACAAGATTCTCTAGGTTCTGAACTTCAGTTTCACTGAAATGTGCAATGGTATGCTCACTCTTCCTGTTCTCATATAGCTTTCTTCCTCCTCTCAAGACAGCTGACATTTTAGACGTTTCATCACCTTCAGTTCGATACAGGGTATAAACGCCTTGGGAATAAGGACGTTCAGGTGACGGGCAAGTCAAACGGAATGATTGAAACCCGCCTGTTGACGCATTCAATATTTATTGATGTGGTCAAAACCTGCAGAGAACAAGGCGTTCATTAGTATTATATGGTGATCTATCTGATACATAATTAGTTAGTCTCACACAATTTGTTATAATTGATTATTGAGTATAGTGACATAACACAAAGTTCATAACTCTATTAATCTTAGCTTCGCTTCATTCTGCATTGTCTTATTACTCCAAGTTAGGCAGAAACAGTAGACGTAATTAGTCAACAATATTTCAGTACCGAGGGGTATTTCTTCACTTATGCTGTACTTACAAGTGCGGGTCAATGCAGATCAGTATGGTGTTCCAAGAGACAACAGTACTGTGTAAATTGTCTCAGCACAAATTCTTGGACAGGATTGTGTGGTGTTAGCAGTGCGAGCAGAAGGCTGCTCCTTACAGCATAACTCGAGGGCTGGTCCTCACAGCATCACTGGATGAGCGATCTCCTCAAGTCCAGGCGGCCACGCCACCGTTTTAAACCTTCGTTTAGCAGAATCAGGACCTCTTCTCTGTAAACACCGCCCACCACCCAATCTTTGTTCGGGTAGGGCAGCAAACGCCAGCACTCACACGCCAATACTCACTTGCCAGTACTGACGCAAGCGGTGATAACACTCCCCGGGTGCCAGCACTGACACTGGCGCTAAACGCCTCCGTGCCGCATCTGGCGAGGTCACAGGTCGCGTGGAAGGGAGCATCACTCGAGAGGGCGATCTGTGTCATGAGAGCCACGTCACCCTTTACATTCAGCAGAATCGGGAACTTTTATCCGTAAACACCGCCCCCCCTCCCCCAGCCACCACATCTCACGAGGCAACAGGCCGCGTGGTGGGGGGGGGGGGTGCTGAGAGATCCAATGTTTGTTCGATCAAGGCAGCGATTGTCAACAACTGACACCAGCATTTATAAGCCAGCGGCGATAACACAGGGTATCCTTGTATCTTGGAAGAAGATATGTTGCCAGTATTGGATTGTTGTCTTCAAAATATCTATGAAATTTGTTCCCCATTGATGCTTTGGTGGCAGAGAGAATACTGCCTAACCCATAAAGCAAAGCATCTGGTGATGTTATAGCTATGAAGATTTGAAGAAGCTTGATTTGAGGGATTATCTCTGAAACAGTGCATGATCTATCACTCAACCGAACAGTGGTCTTGTGGAAAATTTTCAATATAGAAGAGAGCTTCCCAATGAGGTTCCATTTGTTTGCATCAAACACAGGAGCTTGGGGGCTTCAAGGCAGTACTGTAGTTTGCAATTATAGATTTTGTTCAAATATACGTGCTAATGTTGAATTCGTGCTCTTCCAACAAGTGGAGACATCTTGTATTAATATTGTACATTGAACAAAGATAGAATGTATTTATTGAACCATAGTACAGTAGTTTTTAATATATGTTTGAGAACATGGTAAGATCTGCCATATGTGTGATAATGGAATTAGATAGTTTTGGCTGCCAGAGACAAAAATTTAATAAATAAAATTATGAAAGTATCAGCTGAAAATTGGCCGATACAGATACACTAAAAATAGACTGATAACGGTTCATCGGTACATCCACTACACCCTTCCAAACATGGCAAGTTTTCTCAGAGTTTACTCTGGTTCCCTCCTATACTGTACTGATGCTGGACAACAATGTAACAAAGAACAAATTAACTGGCCAAATGGCTAGTAAGCTGTTAAGTGATGAATTTATAGATAAAAGAACAAAAATTTGAATAGAAATAAAAGATGAATTGGAAGTTAGAATTAATTTTTCAGGGCTCTTTGTTAAAAGTATAAATGGAAAGTTTGGAAGCAGATATGGTATGGAGAATCACTTACAATTGGGGTCACTCAAGACAGTGATGCCACAATGCAGGTTTTGATACGGTTTTCTAACATTTTTCATCACACTTTTTGTAGCCCAAAGATTAAAACTGGTGTTATTTGGTTTGTCACTGGAAAAGTCTTGAGTTATCAAGCAGTGGGATTCCTCGGTCTGTTTACCTATTGTTGCAAAATTTAAAACTTCAAAGGAACTTTTCTCTTTCAGAACTTTATTCGTCCTTTCCGAGAGCACCACATTGACCCAACTTCCATCACCCGACATGACTTCATAGAAATTAATGGAGATAACTTTATGCTCACCATCCCAGGCCTGATGTACATGACTTGGAATTTCTGTTCCAAGACCAACGAACAGATTCAGGCCAGTTACTACTGGTTTGCTTATCTCTACCTTCTGGCCTTATTTGTGGCATTAACTAACCAGGTGAACATCGCTTTTATCACTTTTTTCTTTTCTGATTGCTGTACTAATGTTTGTAATTCTTAGATTCTGAAATTCAATCATTTGCATTCTCTTTTTTGTCATCTTGAAATAATAATTCAATTACAGTAGTTGATATTAGGTTAAACATTAATGTACCAAGTGAATATGTAATGATCTGTAATTTTGTTCATGCAATTTTTTTAATAGGTGAGAAATTTAATAAAAAGCGGAGAAACTTCAACTTTCATATGAATTGAGTATTGACTCAAAATTTCTAATGGTTTAATTTTTTCCACAGATCCATAAGTGGTCTCACACATACTTTGGCCTCCCACGCTGGGTTACTATATTGCAGGTCAGTATACAGTAGTTATTGAATCCTTGTGTCAATCTCTTAACAATGCTGACTTAACCTTCAGGGTACAATATCCATTGTACAAAAGTGAATAAGTTATTGTATTCAGAGTGTTAAGGCATCTAGTCAAGTTGAATCATTGTACTCAAGGAGTTAAGTTGTTATTCTCAAACTTTAAGATATATTACTCAGTATTAATCCATGACATTCAGGGTTAGAATAATACTCATTATATCTTATCTGTTGGCTAATTCTTGGTGCTCCAAGGGTTGCCATCGTACTCAAGGTAGGAAGTTGTCTTACTGTGAACTAATTCACCATATGCTGGGGGTAAGCATTGTAATTAAATGATGGATTCCATCCACTCTGCAATTTAGTGAGGAAAATGCTTAAATAGGTGACTAAGAACACTAACTTACTGGTGCTTATATCAATTTATAATGGCACAATACCACATTTTGTCCTGACTTTTCTTCATCTTTGCTTTATTTTGGAGTTAAGTGTGTGTTATTCATGTACACTGTACAATCACTGCCTGCTTGATGTACATAACACATTCTTGATAACCCATATGTTAAGTGGGCATCAGAGCAGGCCCTATGCTTTTAGGGGTCCTATGACAGAGATGATCTTGTGCCCCCCTACACACACACACACACACATCTCACACACACATCTCACACACACATCTCACACACATTGCACACGCACACACACACACACACGCACACACGCACACACACACACACACACACACACACACAAGGAAAACAAATCAGTCCTCACAATTTGTTGTTGTTGCTATTTATTATTACTTCAGCAGTTAGCATTCATTCATGAGATTTTTTAATCCACTGCTTAGATTTCACCATTCATATTTATTCATTATGACATTACATCCATTTTATGTTAGTTATGAAATAGATGAATCAATTATCAATAAAATTAAATATACTGTTCAGTAGTATCTAGATATATCGCGAGATAGGGTCCAACGATGCTCACTATGTACTAAATCGCGATATATAATTACAGTTGGGTCTCACTTTACCCGATTAATGTAACCCACAGGGTACCGCGGAAAGTGAGAAACGCATAAAGTGAATAACATAACATATGGGATTAAATGAAATAGAGACCGGCTGACCCCCCAAACTCCACTTTTTCCGACACAATACCTATGTTCTAGTAAAAATAACATCTTAATTTTATGATGGTACATGCACACAATTAATACTTAAGAGAAATAGAGAAATACAGTCGCCAAGTTAATGTCCATTCAAATAATGGACTCAACTCCCTCCCCCTCTTCTCACACTACACTCGCTGGCTCTTCCCACTCTGAGAAATTTTGGGGGGGAAAACCACTAGATTTTAAGGTATAGTAATAAATAATACCTCAAACTAAAGTTAGGATAATATAATTGACATTGCTGGATTCCTTGAAAGACCAGGAATATTTTGAATATAAATGTCATATATTTTGCACAAAAGATAACATATTTACTCAGAGTAAACATTAGATCTAAAATTTGTATGTCTAATGCAAAATCTATGATGTTTATATTCAAAATGATCATCAAATTGTAAGAATTCCAGCAATGTAAATTATATTCTGGCCGGGTAATTTGTATGAATTTTATGAGCTAAAACAAATATCTTCAGTTAATAAAAAAAAAAATATTTTTCACACCATGCCAGATGGTCGGTCGGTCCCTCCCTCCCTACCAGATAAATGTGTGGGAAAACCAGAATGTTTACCTTTTTAGTAATAAATAATACCTCAGACTAAAGTTAGGATAATATAATTGACATTGCTGGATTCCTTGTAAGACCAGGAATATTTTGAATATAAATGTCATATATTTTGCACAAAAGATAACATATTTACTCAGAGTAAACATTAGATCTAAAATTTTTATGTCTAATGCAAAATCTATGATGTTTATATTCAAAATGATCATCAAATTGTAAGAATTCCAGCAATGTAAATTATATTCTGGCCGGATAATTTGTATGAATTTTATGAGCTAAATAAAAAAATTATACTTCACCGTGTAAAGGGGTACACGCACCGCGGAATGTGAGCATCCTGGGTTCCGGCAGGGCACCGCGTAACGCGGAATGTGGGACCGCATAAAGTGAGGGTTGACTGTACATGTAATCAATGGGAAAAATAGGGTTAGGTTCTGGAGGCCAATAAAAGTGACTAAACTTGACTTGAGTTTATTTTCTTACTAACTAAAGCACCAATGAACACTAGACTCGGGAACAACAGGCTGTATCAATATCAAGGAACACCAGACTCGGCAGCTGACGCACCATCCCGGGAACACCAGACTCGGCAGCTGACGCACCATCCCGGGAACACCAGACTCGGCAGCAGATTCCACACTGCCACCCTCACTTGACAATCCTACATTTGTTACAGTATTACAGTATATCTTTTCCATTAAGCTTTCCATTCTCTTCACTGCACTTTTCACGTCACTAGCAACTCTACACTTGCTTTAGAAGTTGTAATCTGCTGCAGAGTCGACTGCTTACTCGTCACTCACTCGGAAAGACTGAGCGGGCTAGCGCGAATGCATGGGTGAGCAGCCACGGTGGCGCCTCTGGTGAGCAAATAACGCATTTGTTTGCCATGGCGGTACATTTAAAATATTTCCTGCCCGATTTCCCTCGCGAAATAAATAAATTTATGGCTATATATTGGAAAATGTCGATAATTTTGGTAGCCACGATATTAAAAAATCTTTATAAAAAGTCGCGATATATCCCGACCCTACTGTAGTAGGTGTTTTAAACAAATTCAGTAACATGTCATTAGTATTTCTAAAATCTAGAATTTTTGTTGCCTGCCTTTCTTTGTTGTAAAGTTGTCAATGATGTCATCGCATGACTCGATGCCCAACAGCTTGATTTATGGTGATGACAGCAAGCCCAGTGAGCATATCCTTGGCTCTCTGCTGTAGCCACAATCAGAGAGAGTGACTGCTATCCTCAGGGCTATCCACATGTACCCTCACCTCTCAAATTCGTGCTAATTGGTATCCCGCCATGGCCAAATTTCCAAAAGTCATGGATTAGCAGAATAACCATTAAAAATATATGAGAATTTACTAAAAAGCTAAATCTTAATGTACAACAAATCTTTATTGTTTCATACTTACAATTATGCATTTCCTTGTTCACCTAAAGAAACTGAAATACTTGGGTAATACCCTGTATTCTGAAGTTCAAATGATGACTAGATGAGGTTGGGAGATTTTCTGATTTTCTATGGGATCTCCTGAGGGTGATGTTGAATGGTCATCCTTAGATTTGGAAGACATTTTCCCCCAGCACTCTAGAATTGTTGACTGCCTTATTTCAGTGCTACAGGCTTTTCAATATCTTGCTGTAGCTGTGTGATACTCCACAACTGTGCTGTTGTAGTAGAATCATGTTATTGAAGCCACTACATAAGTTTTGAGACCACATCAGATGCTTCCTTGTTTGTCACCATGGGGATAGTAAGCTCCTCCTCCAGTTCAACTTCAGACTGGGAGGAGTCTTCTTCTGTTGTTCTTGCTACAATAGTCAGTATAGGGTAGCCACAGTCATCACTATCAATCATAAGCCAGTCATCAAAATCATCTTCCTCAACATTTGCTGATTGCTGCCTTAGTTGATAGATTTAGTCTCTGGTGGCACATGGCAGACAGCATGTTGTTCTTCACTGCTGCCCAAACCCTTGTTGGTTTTGTATTGAGGCCAAATATTAACCAAAACTGTGACTGAAGTTGTTAACTGAATTTGATTCCCAGCTGCTGCTTAATCATATATTGCATCATACAGAGTAAATTTCTTATAAAGATCATTCTTTTTAGTGCTTCCATTGTCTTTTCTGCTTAAATGACTAAATTGGACATTGGTCCATTCGCTGGATTAATGCTGTAGTGTTTTTTGGCAAGTTCAAAGTAAACATTTTACCATCCAGGGCCACTAATTCATGTTCAGGAGGATCAAATGGAGCATTTACAGCTCCATGCAAGATATGTCATTTAGATTCAGGATAATTTTTCTGTAAAGAGTGGAGAATTCCACTGTCTTTGCTGTAATATACAGCTCCTTTCATGCCTGTATCACATTGATTTTTTTTCTTTTTATAAATATTATTAAACCAAATAGATAAACTATTCAGGATTATTTGTGTAAAAAAAATGGTGTGTAACTTTATTAGAACAGATTTTATAGACTGGTCTCATCATTTCTTTCGTATTTTTGTTTTGTTTATTATATACAGGGCATATAAAAGAATGGAGTTCCCATCATAATATTGTGCCAAAATATTTTGTTAAAGGATATCCTGTTGGAAACATCTCGTAGATAATTTATTCAGGATCATTAGGGTATCAAATTCATCTCTAACACAATTAGAACAGATGTTGTGAATAAAAGTTTATACATTACACTTTTTGCTAGGGTAAGGGAGGTGGTGGTGTGACTCAGTGGAGAGGGAGGGAGAAACTGACCATGTGGAACCCACCGCCACCCACAAAGGATCACCTGTTACCCAGTGCTTGTCACTGACTCCTGCCTCTCAATCATTTTCTCATTCATGATATTGTTTATTTGTTATTCATTATTTAGTAAGATATTGTACTGTAATAATCCATGCTTATTAATACCCGTACCCTTCATATACTGTACAATACCGTATATTAGGGGGCAGGGAAAAAACACTTTTATTTGAGTTGAAGGCTGCACTTTTCAGGCATCATTTGTATGGCTGTAACAAACACCTGTGCAAAATTTCATGCCATTTCATGCATACTTACCCTGCCGCATCGCGAACGACTTTTTGTCAACTTTTAGTGTATACCAAAAATTAGGTGTCATTTAATGTTTTCCAGGATAATGATAAATTTTACATGGGTGACATCGATTTAATTCACATGTTATTTTACAGGTACACCGTATAGAAAATCATTACAAGTTCATATTGAAATTCTTTTTTGTGCGGAACCTTGGCATCATTTTCCTAGACAATAATCTTTGCCTAATATATCCATCTCTCGATTCGTATCCCGTCACTTCAGTGCAAGCTTCAGTCATCACTTTTATGCCTCTCTCGACCGCCTGAGTGCTGTTTGGCCACTTGGGCACCACTAATGGTGTCTCAAGAATGTCATTAACCTGTAGATTTGACAGAGAAGCAATGTAAGGAGGCTCAGTCTTGAGTTCATTCCTCCAGTTAATCATGGAATGATAGTTTTTTGCTTGCCACTTTAGTTTCGGAGTCACCACCTTTCTCATGTTGACTACAGGAGGCACATCCTCATTCCCATCTCCATCTTTACCCTCCTCATCAGTATAGTTTAACAAATTCTCGTCAACAGCAGCATCAGAATCTTCCTCCTCCTCTTCAGATCTGCCAGTGCATTCTTCCTTTTGCTGATTCTCCTCTCTAATTTTTCTTATCATTGAGACAGCTTTTTCTCTAACAGTCATGTCCTCATCTGCACACATACCAAGAAGAAGTTGATCTGTGTGGGCAAAGTATGCATTTCTCTGGACAGCCTTCTTCACTATCGTCTCCTCCTCACTATTCAGGTGTTTCATATATAGCAGGGACTGGAATACGTTCCTTGAGCCGTGTGTTACGTAAGGGTGTATCTTGATGTAAAACCACATTGGAGCACTGAACTTTATTATTGTAATGACAATTCTTTTCAACTCATGGCTGGGTCTTGATGTTGCTACATACAGCCTGAGGATTCTACTCCATAAGGTGTTCCACCTTGACACACAGGGAGGACCTGGCTCAATAGCAGCCAAGTCATCTTCAACAACACCTGTGATAACTCCTTTACAAATCCTATACAGGTATTTCTGATCCCAGGACAGATCTTTCTCCACTTCATCATTAAACACAGGGAAATCAGGGAAACTGACTGGCTGGAAGGCGACAACTGGAAGCTCAGACAAAGACTCCTTGATCTGCTTTCCAATGGGACCACGCCAATGCTCAGGACCACTTGGTTTACCATCATAGTGATAAAAAACTGCGCGGAAAGGCAGCTCATTTCCGTGAAGCTGACATATGAAATAATGGAGCGGGTGACCAAGTAACATTTCAAGATGATGAATGACTCCATTTTCTGATCCTACATTTACATTGGTTCCATCACAACCAACACACACAATGGGCTGCTGGGTTAGATTTTTCTCCACCAGAAACTCGTGAATAGTTTTGGCAATCTGCTTTCCGTGTCCAGTCTTGGGAGTCACATGTGTGAGATATTCATTGCCAGGCTCAACCATGATGACATAATGATCTTTCACCATCATCCTCGAACTCCATTTCTCGGTCTTCTCATTCTTTATCATCACACGAGTGGTGGTCTTCTTACCATCAAAATAGAGTGATGTCAAATTATCTAAACTAGCCATCTCAATTTCTTGCCTCTTAAATCGGTATTTTTGTCTCGCATCCCGCAGCTTATGTGGTCCAATAACCTGACTCTTGTCATCCTTTGTGATAATGCCATAGTCAGTTAAGGTGGCAGTAGCAATGGCAGCTCCAACATAATCACTAATCAAGTATCGGTCACAAGCGGCAGCCAGTGTAGGGAGTCTTGTCCGGTTCTGTGAACTGGTGTCTGTCAGAGCCTGCGGTGTGAACTGCTTAACGATAACTATTTGAATAATTTCAAGTGCGCCAACTTACCCAGGTCTCCCCTACATTACAGTACAGTAACACAACATTGAGAAATGAAATGAGAAAAGGCTGATAATCAATATAGACATAGCACCATACTCATCTGCAACAAGACAACTTAAATGAAATAAGAGATATGAAAAAAAAGTTGATAAACACTGAACAGAACATTGCACCGCCACAGCGGCTGTTTGGCTAGTACTGTAGGTAAATTTAAAAATTTCAGTAGAAAATGCGGCAGACTAAACCTCGACATATCAGCTTCAAATTTGGCATGGAGGCTTAGATATGTATAAGGAACAATGCCTGAAGAGTGCAGCTTTGAGCAAAATTTCACTGCCCCCTACTGTATATATCTCATAGGTAAGAAATACTGTCATCAGGAATGCATCTCCATATATGCAGTGGTACCAAATTAATTTCTCTAACACAAATAGAGCAGTTGTTGTGAATACAAGTTTATACACATTTTTCTAGCAGCTTCGTGCCTCAAAAATACTTTAGCATTCATCTTTATTCAAGACATCTTCAGGTCATGATACCCACTAATCCCCCAACTAACATTGGGTGACCTGACATTGCATCAGATTTTCAGTAATATGAGACCACTAATCTCCTACCCTACCTCCATCTGACATTGCATCAGGTCAGGTCAGTAACATTAGACCCACTAATCCCCCACAGCTTCATTGGAGTGGAAAATACCAGTCTTCACTGTAACACACAACTTCATTCAGGAGATGCCTCACATGTCTGTATCATACAGGTAGTTCTGCTATAACGCGATAATTGTGTTCTTGTAAAATATCGTGTTATAGAAAATCGCGTAATAGAAATAACAGGGCTTATGGAGAAAATAGGGTTAGGTGCAGATTACTCCAAATCGAAAAAAAATTTCATAGTTAGCCTAACACAAAGGATAGCACAGTCTAAATAAATGTTACATTCATATCTAATAATGAAATCATACAGTAAATGTTACACTTTACCTTGAAAAAATATGAATTTAACTTGATGGGGGAGAAGGTTAATGTTGAGGTTGAGGAGTCATGCAGACAGGATTTGACAATTGTCACCGTCATCATCATCATCAGTATCATCATCATCAGGTGCAGTTTTGGTTGCATGGGAGGGAAGAAAAAAACGTCTAATTCCAGAAGTGGATGGCTGTGGTTCAGTGTCTTCAGTCTGCTTCTTGGGGGTTGACTTAAAAAAGACGTCTAATGTTTGCTGTTTTGCCGTCTTTCTTCTTTCACAAAGAAGCTGTTCATAAGGTGCCAAAAAAGATTTAACACCACGAACTGCAATCCTGCTCCTTTCTGCATTGTAGTCATTGTCTTCCAAGCGCTGCAACTGCGTATCAACTTCCCTCAGGATAGAAGATAAAACAGAAGTGGGAAGCTCTCGTGGTTTTGCATCCTGGACTTCTTCATCTTCGGCATCTTCTATTTTCCCAGCAGCAACAAGTTGTTGTAGATCTTCTGTAGAGAGGTCTTCACAGTGGGACTCGAGCAGTTCTTCAACATCAGCGCTTTCCACTTCAGCAAAGCCAACTTGCTTTGCAAGAGAAACACAATTTTCTGTAATTTTTGGGAGCTCCTCTGATGCATCAAAGCCTGTAAAATCATGAATTAAATCTGGGAGAAGCTTCCGCCAAACTCCACTCAAGCAGTCCTTACTTAATCACCCCAGGCCTCCACAATGATGTCAATTGCATGCTTGATGTTGAATTTTTTCCAAAACTGAAGAACACTGGCCTTATCATTTCCTTCCTCAGTAGCTTCAATAAGTTTCTTAAATGTACGCCTCAAATAATAGGCTTTGAAGGCTGCTATTACTCCTTGGTCCATTGGTTGAAGGAGAGATGTTGTATTTGGAGGTAGAAAGAGCACTTTGATATTGTCAGAAAGCTCAGCAACAGTGGGAGGGTGGCTTGGCGCATTATCTAAAATGAGGAGAATCTTAAAATCTATATTCTTCTTCTTGCAATATTTTTTAAACACATTTTCAAAAACATCCACAAGAAGGTCAGAAAAAATTTGTCCCGTCATCCAACCTTTTTTGCTTGACCTAAAGTGAATACCTAGAGTAGACTTTATGTAACCCTTTAAAGCTCGCGGGTTGACAGAGTGATACACCAGCACAGGCTTAAGCTTTAAGTCTCCACTAGCATTTGCACCCAACAACACTGTCACATGGTCCTTCGCAGCCTTAAAGCCTGGAGCATGTGCTTCATTCTTGGAAATGTAAGTTCTTGTTGGCATGCGCTTCCAGTATAAACCTGTTTCAGCCAAATTAAAAATTTGGTCTAAGGTGTAGCCTTCTTCCTGAATCAATTTCTTTACAGTGGGAGGAAATGCCCGGGCACTTGCTTCGTCGGCACTTGCGGCTTCACCACATAACTTTACATTATGAAAAGCATAGCGGTTCTTAAAACCAGAAAACCATCCACTACTAGCACTAAAGGCAACCACATCATCAGGATCTTCAGCTTTTTTCTTTAGGTCCTCATATATTGACAAGGCTTTCTCTTTAATGGTGAGGAAGCTGGTCCCAGATCGCTTTTTCGTTTGATCTTCTATCCAAACACTTAGAAGCCATTCCATCTCCTCAAGTTCCTTTGGCCGTGATCTTACACTTTTGCCAGCTCTCTTGGTTTTTCCAGCAACACAGCTTGCTTTAATCTTTGCTGCATTGGCTCTAATGGTGCGCAAAGTAGACTCCTTTATTCCCGTTGCACGCACAATATCACATGTTCTTTCCTTATTTTCAAAACGCTTGACAACATCAAGCTTGCCTTCAAGTGTTATAGCCTTTCTTTTACGATCACCACCAGAAATGCAATCACCAGAATGCTTCCCGGAGATATTCTTCTTTTCCATAGTCACAAAATTGGAGAAACAGTAAATCAGAAAGCACTGAGGACGCTTAAAAATTTCTCACGTCTTCCAAAGTGAACGTGTGGAGTAAAGAGAGCGCAGGTCTAAAACGCTACGTATTTTGTTTTTCTCTTAGTTAAAATTTTACATTTTACATATACTGTACAGGTATACTGTATACATAAATATTACAAATTATTTCTGCAATTGTTCACAAACAAAACACATAAATCAATTGAACATGTGATGTCAAACGTGAACTGTAAACACTGCATAACCCCGCGCCAAGCCACAGCACTGTACATACTGTACAGTACACTTTAAATGCTACGTATTTAGTTTTTCTTTTATTTAAATTTTTACAATTTACATATATATATATACCTGTATAAGTAAATTGTAATTTACATATTATTCATATTATGCTAGAGCGCCCACAAAACATAAGAAACGTTTGAGTCCCCCAGTAGAGCTGTCCGTTCTCTATCCACTTCAGGATGTCTTAGTCCTCCGTTTTCTTTTTGTGTACTCGCTCAGGGACTCAAGTATTTCTGTATATGACACAGGATGATAAGGGAATTTGAATTTATTTGTTTATTTATTTATATATATAATATACTGTAATATATTAAATATACTGCAAGTATTTTCTTTAATTTATATACGTGTTTCGCGACAAAGGGAGGCTACATTTATGGTGATCGTTAAGGACCAAACTCCGAATCCATGACGTGACTTCTGTTCATTATTTTTATCCTAAATTTACCACTGTAGGTAGTTTCAAGAATTAATGCAGTCATTTACTGAATATTCTTTGCAAAAAAATAAATTTTAAATGAATTATTTATAGGAGATAAATATATTGATCAGTAAATATACAGATATGCATTACTGACCACCTCCAAACACAAGGACGGCTAAAAATAGCCACAGGCGGTCACAGTCAAGGTCACTGGCAAATGGGGGTGGGGGGGGTGGATGATAATAGCAGCTGTGTTTATTACGGTATGTTAGACTGGTTTATAATACATTTTTATTATTTTAATATACCGGTAATCTTCATTTTAATCCAGCTTCCCAAACGTAAGTTTCAGTATAAAATAATTAGTGGTACTGTAGGACCTTGTGAGTGGTTTACTGTATACATAAATATTACATAAATTATTTCTGCAATTCTTCACAAACAAAACACATAAATCAATTGAATATGTGATGTCGAACGTAAACTGTAAACACTGTGTATGATGTAAAGAGAGCGCGGGTGTAAAACGCTATGTAATTTGATTTTCTCTTTTATGTAAAATTTTACAATTTACTTATAATATATAGGTATACTGTATACATAAATATTACATACATTATTTCTGCAATTGTTCACAAACAAAACACATAACTCAATTGAACATGTGATGTCGAACGTGAACTGAAGTCACAACAACCGTTCGAGTGGAATCGCGTTAGAGCAAACGAGTTCGCGTTATACAAATATTGTTCCGAATTCATAAATCGCGTTCGATCAAATTCGCGTTATCAAAACACGCGTTATAGCAGAACTCACTGTATAGATTTTTAGATTTTTAAATAAATATTTTTTTTTTTAACCCTTAGGCCCCGGGTGACGTTCCAGAACGTCCGCCTATTTCCCTCCCTCCTCCCCCCCCCCCTTTTTGTTTTCTCGATTTAACTCCGTGTGGGGGGTACTGCCAGCAACACACTAACCCCCGGGGCTTAAGGGCTAACCAAACTTTTAGATAAACACTGGCTGAGTACAAAAAGGGCTAAAGTAAAAAAAATTCATTTTTTCAGGAGAGGCAAAGGAAGATTTAAATTTTTATTATAAAATCAGCCTTTAGATATATGTTTACAAAACAAATGCAGATGGAAGCCCTGCTAGTGGAGAACTTTGTGTACCAATAGGAGGTCCCTTGTGCAGACGGGAAGTGCCGTAAGAGTATCATTCAAATGACTGTAGCCCTTTTTGCATTAAGGTGAGATGCAGTTTTGAGAACAACAGTACATTGGCCATTTTTGCAACTAATACTCTGCAACAATGATTATGTTCTTGAAGGTTGTAAGTATTCATAATGTAAGAAATTTACACCAATTTGATGCAGTATTTTCATTATGCTGTATATACAGTGGTCCCTCGGTTAACGAGCACAATCCGTTCCAGCAGGTTGCTCGTTAACCGAAAAACTCGTTAACCGAAACCATTGTTTCAATGGGTTTTTGGGTAATTGGTTCCAGCTCACCGAAAATTGCCTAAATTCAACAAAAAAGTTAGAAAAGTACACTTACTTTGAGGTGTGTATGTAAAAGGCTCCTGGATGATGATGATGATGATGATGGGAATTAGAATGGGGGTGGAGGAGAAGGAAGAAGAGAAGGCATTGGGGTGGAAGAGAAGTCACCCCATGGTGCCATTTCACCCATAAAATTTTAGCTCTCTTTGTGTAATTCAAGATTATTTTCTTTAAATCAACACTGCACTGCATTATATATTGTCAATATGTAAAATATATTTCAAAATGACCAATAATTTGCTTGGAAACACAGAAAAAAAGCATTTAGTTGAAGAGAGTCTCAAGCAAGATGTTACCTCCACTGAAAACAGAGAGAGACTAACACCTGTCTGGTGTGTTAACAGGCTGGATGGCACGCCAGAAACTAGTTTCTTTACCTTCAATTATTTTCAATAATTGTTAAAATGACTATAAAAGTTAATATTAAACTTTTAAAATTATTGAATAGTTTAAACTTCTTGATATTTACTAAAATAGTAAGGCATTTAAGCCCTAAAACCGATTACTGTATTGGCGGACTGATACTACAGCTGGTGGACCGCCAAATGTAAGCGAAAACATGTTGAAGTCGGCTCGTAAAAAACTCGTTAATCGAGGGATTGCTCGTTAACCGAAGTTAAGAATCTTATGGAAGGTAACTCGTTAACCGAAATCTCGTTAACCGAGGCGCTCGTTAACCGAGGGACCACTGTACAGCCACTCCTCGACTTACGACCACCCGGACATACGACCGCCCCAGCCATACCAAATTTTTTCAAATTACATATTTTCGAGTCCCGACGTCAGTGATTGCTCTGTGTATTGACAACATTTTCGTTTGTAATTCCCTTTAAAATGGCTGGCATGCTTAAAAGTGAGAGTTTTGTGGATCTGAGAAGAAAAAGAGACAACCATTTTAGATTTTCTATGTATTATCTTCGCATTTTCGACTTAGGACCTGGATTTGGGTCCTTAACCCCATCGTAAGTCGAGGAGTGGCTGTAAATATATATATATTTTTATTTTTATTTTTTAAATCCGTTAGAACATGATAAAATATTCAATAACCTGTGATATTTCAGCACTACCGAGCTTTCATTAAATACTAGTCATTGTCTTGAATTTCTGTCTCCTGTGGTTCATCATAATTATCTGAGTCATCCCTCTTTAAAGTTTTGTAGAAGAGTTGGCTGCCTTTTGATCTTTAAGGAAGGAGATCCACGAGTTCCTTCCATTTTTAGCTTGTATATTTTGTTCAGATTGTACCTTGTGAACCTGTGAAATCTGCCTTGCCCTTCCTTTGTTAAGACTGACCCTTCTGGTTCTCACAAAAGTAGAGCTTTGGTATGACATTCTCCCAAGGCACCTTCACTACTCTCAGAACCAATGGAGATAGAGACTGGCTCTTATGGCACTAAAAAGTACTTCACTTAAGGTAATGTTACATGGGCCAAAGTCAAAATTGGGTACAGTGACCCCTCCGTTAACGAACTCAATCCGTTCCAGAAGGTCGTTCGTAAACCGAAAAGTTCGTTAACCGAAACCATTGTTTCAATGGGTTTTTGGGTAATTGGTTCCAGCTCACCGAAAATTTCCTAAATTCAACAAAAAAGTTAGAAAAGTTCACTTACTTTGAGGTGTGTATGTAGAAGGCTCCTGGATGATGATGATGGGATTTAGAATGGGGGTGGAGGAGAAGGAAGAAGAGAAGGCATTGGGGTGGAAGAGAAGTCACTCCATGGTGCCATTTCACCCATAAAATTTTAGCTCTGGTGTAATTCAAGATTATTTTCTTAAAATCAACACTGCACTGCATTATATATTGTCAATATGTAAAATATATTTCAAAATGACCAATAATTTGCTTGGAAACACAGAAAAAAGCGTTTAGTTGAAGAGAGTCTCAAGCAAGATGTTACCTCCAGTGAAAACAGAGAGAGACTAACTCCTGTTTGCTGTGTTAAGAGGCTGGATGCCGCGCATTAAACTAGTCACTTTACCTTCAATTATGTTCAATAATTGTTAAAATGACTAAAAAATTGAATATTAAACTTTTAAAATTATTGAATAGTATAAACTTCTTGATATTTACTAAAATAGTAAGGAATTTAAGCCCTAGAACCGATTATTGTATTGGCGGACTGATACTAAAGCTGGTTGCCCGGTCAGTGCAAGTGAAAACATGTTGAGGTCGGTTCGTAAGAACTTCATTAACCGAATTTTTTTTCGTTAACCGAATTGAAGATCCTTATGGAAGGCAGTTCGTTAATCGAAATTACGTTAACCGAGGTGTTCGTTAAACGAGGGGTCACTGTATTTTAAACATTGGTCCTTTTTGCACTCAGCCAGAGAGCTATTCAGGATTATTCTAGTAATGAAATTGAGTTTCTAACTTAATTAGAACTGCATTTACAGACTCTGATATCAACATTTCTTACATTTTTTTTTCATAAAAGAATGGAGTCCCCATCATTATATCGTGCCAAAATATTTTATTTAAGGATCTCTTAATGGAAACGTCTTGTAGAGAATTTATTCATGCTCATTATGGTACCAAATTCATCTTTAACACAATTAGAACAAATGTTGTGGATAAAAGTTTATACAGTTTTTTGCTAGCAATAAATATTTTCGCTTGTGCCCGCGGTCTAGATGTAATGGGAGATGCATAGTTTAGCATTGAGGTGAGGTGCTTAGTTTAGACTCTCAGAATCTTTCTCCAGCACCCAGAAATATGCTGGGGATGTGAGCTAGTGTCTGTCTGTGCAAGATGTGTAGTTTAGACTTTCAGAAACTTTTCCCAATACAGTACCCGGAAAAATTCTGTGGATGAGGGATTTTTCCGTGTTTGAGAGAGTCCTCTCATTATCCGTAAATCTTTCATCCCTGGAAGAGCTCTGCACCAATTATTCCAGATAATGAGGATATCACTGTAAATATTTTTCAAAAAGAGATAATTAAAAAATTTGATATTCTCTTGTTTGCACTTTCAGAACATACATATCATCCTGCCCAAACGCCACCATCGCATTCACCATGTGGCACCCCATGAGACATACTTCTGCATAACTACTGGCTGGCTGAATTACCCCCTGGAGAAGCTCAAGTTTTGGACCTCCTTAGAATACTTGATTCAGCTGGTGACAGGCTGCAAACCCCGTGCTGATGACTTCAAGTGGGCACAGAAGAGGGAATGAAAACAAAGCAACAATGCTGCATGAGCAGTACATAATTTTTCTGAATCAAAAATTAGAAAAGTGGGATATGATGACTAGAAACATTGTCTATGGGAGAATTCAAATGTATTATGAATGCACAAGATGTTTACCAGTGGATGATGCATGATGAGTTACCTGCCCATTTTGAAGTAGGACTATAGTATTAAAACTTAAGAGAGAAAAGGAAACGGGTTTTTAACATCGGCTATATTACTACCTTAGGTACAGTCCAAGTGTAGAACTTAAGGTGATTCATATGTACTGTATATGTATTCAGGTGTAGATTGAGGAGATTTATTCATTAAAGATAAAGAGTAATCAAATGCTTCTTTTTGTTAAAATTATTGCATTTTTATGGGACTAGAATGTTGTGTGCAAAGATATTGATGTAATAATGAATAAATCAGATTATTTTTTTTTAATGAAGGAGAAAGATAAGATGATTCTCACATGGTCTTCATTTAAAGATGTATTAATCTTTTGTATTATGGCTGATGCTGTGAGGTAAGTATTTAATTAAAAGTGCTTTGAAAAGATGAAAATTTACTTTAATGCAGATTTTTTAGAGGGATGAGTGAAATAACCAACATCTTACCTGCCATGCCAGTCATTGAAATTTTGTTCTTTCTTGTCTTTGTCGGTGGAAGCATTATTTTGCATAGGGATGCCAACAATTTATATTAATAAAAGAGATGGCAAAATTATTACAGTAGTGAATACTTCTTTGTGATAGTGGATGTCACTGAACAAGTTGTAATCTATTCAGTGATTGAGTTTGAGCAGCAGAGGTATGAGCCTTGCTTCCTCCTTTTGCACTGTGAGTTTAAAAATATCCATCTAGATTATTTTTTGGCTCCAGGAAGTATGTCCACACTACTCTCATTTAGTCCCAGTTACTAAAGGTACAGTGGCTGGCTCACCTATTTGCATTGGCATTGTTTATCATAAATTTTTAAATTTTGGTTTGATGTGCTCTTGGTTGTGTATACTGTAATGTTTACAGTTACTATAACTCTTAAATGTAAGATGGCTTTGAAACTTGAACAGATTGCTAAGCCTGGAAAATATATTTTTTACAGAGACCCCCTTGAAGTCATTGGCAGATAACATATCTTGGCATCCCTATAATAAATAATATTGCCACTCAAGTTGGTGGCAGCCAAGCACTTCAGTTCCACTTGATCTTAAAAATAGCCTCTGCCCACCTTTGGCATCCTTAGCAAGAGTTATGAATCATAGAAGTTGATTGGTTGAAAAAAAATCAGTATTTAATATGAACAAAAATTCATATGAAACTGAAACACTGTGATTACATTTTAAATCTGAGATTTTTCTACTAATCACTGGACTTCCAACCATTTTGTTGCCATATTGGTCACTTCATAAAACCAATGCAGCCATGGTGTAAAAAAAAACTGGGAGGGGGAGAGAACCATCCTACACTTATGGAGATTTGAGTATGCAAAGGTAGGAGTAATTAAGCATTAATGGGGAATGTTAAAGGCCAACCAAAAAATAATGTACAGTATACAGGAAAACCACTCACCCATAAATCGGTTTGGGGCAAAACTATAGCAATAAACTGCGCACTAAGCTTAACAGAAAGGAGGGAGATACTGTTTGTCCACTAAGAAGTGGTGTCTGGACCCATAAGGCCAGGTTCGGGCAAACATAGTATCTGAAGAGTGTGTAGATGACCACCACCTCATCCCAATTATGATGTGACCACACCTTAGCTCATACTTTAATACCAGTAAGCTATAAAAATCACTCTTGGAGTCTTGGTGAAGAATATAAATCTGGAATGAACTCGGCCATTTAGCAGGTTTATAGGGGTAAATATTTACATTCTGGAGCAATACTAAGTTCTCCAGTGCTTTCACATGGGGGTTTTGTCCACCGCAGCACCATGGGCCCTGCTACTTGAACCCCTCTCTGGTTCAGACTTTTTAGATATTTGTTATCTTCAAGCCTGTACAGTATAGTGGGAAGTTGAGAAAAGGCAGTGACATGACCAGTGTGGCAATGTTAGTAAGCAACCAACAACTTGTACGAATTGTAATGGTCACTAAGGACACTTAATAGTGAATACACATACTGTACTGGTTAGATTAACTGTAAGATGAGACACGATTGATGGTTTTTCACTTAGCTGTACTGTATATAGGAAGAATGACTACTTTTCTATGTTTTTGTCTTGCTCTAGAGGAAACATGATGTCAGTAATGCACCATTGATTATGTAATGAAACATATCCAGAATGAACTACAGTCAGGGGTTGTGATATAACTGACAGAGCTAGTGTTTAACATGGCTGATGGTTTTCAAAAGGCTGCAACCTTGATACATACGTGTTTATAAATGCTTCAGACAGGATTCCTTGTGCTCTTTCTTTGATCAAGCAATAGAAAGATAATGAAATAAGTTGAACTAGTCTTGAAAATTTGGAATCTGTTTTTTGGTGCATCATACTGTAACATTTGTCTGGCTTTGTTCCATAAGACAAGTGTGGGACTGCATCTTGGGATTTTTGGTAGTGCCAATGTTTATGCTGGCTCTTCAAATCCCATAAACGTGATAAACTTTGATGGCTTGTATTTTATGCCATTGGCATTTAGGTATGTGTAAAGATTTGTTTGTCACCATGTACTATATCTGCTGAACATTAGCAGTGTTACTGTGTGAAGATGTGCTATGTAAAGATTTTTTTTTCTCCATAATGTCAAATGATAATGAATAAGCTTTAATTCCTCTCTGGATTTACATAAGCTGGCTGGCTTACAATGAAGCATTGCTCTTACTGTGTTTGAGTTAGATTAGTTTTATTAATGAAAATCTGGTTTGTAGTTCCTTTCTAAAGCAAATTTTTGTGTCAAATATGAAATACATTGTAAATGTACTCTTTAAGGTTCATGAACTACATGTTACATTAACCCCTTCACCAAATTTTTTGTTCAACAAGGGAGGAAATGCTTGCTATCGCCTGTCCAGTCTGGTTCATATATAGTTTAATGGTATGTGAGTATTTGTGTATGTATGTATGTACTTGAATGTGTGTACACAATGATTCTCACAGAGAAGGAGTGTCTTGGTTAATGTTAGAGTGTAGTAGACTCCTTGATGGAGAGTAAGAATGAATGTGACCAAATTTCTGTGGAGGAAATTCCCTTCTTAATTGTAATGATCCCTCTCCAAGTTGCCTAGTGATTCTCAAGGTGTTCAGAAAAGTGGATATTAGTTAAGGAGAAGTAGAGAATAAGGCACAGTGCTGTGTCCATACTTGATGACTTAAAGATTTAAAGTAACAGTGGTCTCATAGTTAGGTCAGTTGATAGTATGTATTGTAGTGATCTATTTTCGTCATAATATCCAGTACAGTTGTCTTGAAAGGGAGGGGGTTAATAATATTAACATGTCTTTTTGTGTGTCATTCATTTTTTTTTTTCAGTATTGTATGTAATTATGAATTTTATAGGAACATAGGTGCCATAATGAAATATATGAAATATAAATACATACATACAGGCATATATATGCAAGATAATGTCCATCTCCAGTCAGAATGTATTTCAGATGTTAGTAGTTGTTGTTATCCATGGTTTAAGCTCAGTTAGTGATGCTTTTATGGGATTAGCAAAAATATTTGTAAGTGACTACTTTTGTGTCTTAGTAATGAATGTGTGTGTAGGATGAGCACCATTTTGCTTGAAACTGAAGTTAAGTGATCATCACCTTTGAGGAGTTCCATTGCAAAGGTGTTTTCATATCCACACAATGATACAAAAAACATTAGGACCATGATGTTCCTAATTGTCTTAGTCACAGTATTTGATGATTTAACTTATCATGTCAGCTAGGGGTATTTTGGGGAACCCTAGTCAGTAGCACTGCTCCTTTTTATAGCATTTTGATACTCATGGGCTGGGGACAGTGAGGAGGTTGTTTGTCTTAGCTCTTCACATTGCAGCTTTTATATATATATATATATATATATATATATATATATATATATATATATATATATATATATATATATATATATATATATATATATATATATATATATATATATATATATATATATATATAACACACACACACACACGAATGAGGTTTATAAATGTATTAGATATGATTCTCAGGAGTCCTACTTGTACTGAAAGATGTCACTTGCATTGGAGAGGCAGTTATTATTTGGGCTTTTGGCATGAAGGTTGTTGTAAAAAGAATATGTGATAAATATTGATGTAAGGTATAGTGTAAGAAAAAAGGAACATGTCACTATTAAAACTAACAAGGAAGAAACATATGTTCTTCATATGTTTTAAATTTCATCTACTCCAAGTAAAAGTGATTTTCCTGTGGCTGCCCTTATTTTATACAGACATTGTTAGTGTGGGTCCATCAACAGGCCTGTCGCCTTATTCCTTCCTCAGCCCATTGGTGCGCTGCCCTCCTGCCTCTGACCCATCCCAGGTGCTGTGTTTATCAACATTCTTGTCGAACATTTGCATAATTCTCATGTGGCTCAAACTACCAATGTTCTCTCTCAACATGCTAGCTTATTCATCATCATCTTCACTTGAAGCAATATCATCATATCTATTTTATGCACATTTGTAATTTTTGAAATGCTTTGCAAAGATGCTTGGATATTTTTTATTTTGTAAATATAAAATTCATATATAAATAAATATATAGTAAATTTGATATGTTTGGAAAAGCTTAACATTGAAATGTCATATTTTAAGTAGAGCAATGCTAATTAACTGTGATAGTTTTAACAGTAGCTGAACTAAATGAGAATGAATACCATTCACATCTTGGACTCCCAATGATAGCGGGAAGAGTTTCTCGTGGGTGTTGTGCAGCCTCAGAGTAGATGTGTGTGGATAGGTCCTCCTTCACCTTGGCTTTTGTGCGGGCTCCTGTGTCTGGGTTTCTACACTCACATGGCTGCTTCCACATTTGTAAATGTAGCTTAAACTCTGTGACTGTAGATGGTAGGTAGTTATCTTGGTAATGAATGGTCATTCTATGTCCTTGAAATGAGTGCAAGATTATGTGGTAACAGCCTGAACAGAGTCCTGTGTGTATTAACCTTTTAATACTGAAACTTCAATGGATTTCTAAATATTATTTTCTCTTTCGAACCTGGATAGCTTTTGCTGTACCTGGCACAAAGAATTTGTAGTGTTTGCACTGAGTATAATGTAGAATGCATCTCAGCTTTTTATTTATAGCTTTGTTTATTTTGTCAAAGGAAATGGTGGGAAAAAATGGAATCCATTGTAGTCTTATAACCTTGAACATCATGTTCTTGGTGCTTAGAAGAAGAATTTGTAATGATATTTTTGCACAATTGAAGTAGAATACAACATGGATTGACATGGTATTCGGTGTATACTTTGGTAATCACTGTAGTTATTGCCGTTACTTTTGTTAAGGTAACAAAATACATGTAGATTAAAATAGTCTCTTAGTAGTTTGAATGTTTCAAACCAGATTTCATGAAGGTGCCAGGTGATTGTGAACAACAGAATGTATTATATCTTTTTTACAACTCAAACATTAGATTTCCAGTCAAAGATGACTTTTACAAATGGGGTAAAATAAATGTTCAAGGATATAAAGATGTGGTAACTACCCCAAGTCTTTGTGACACCTATATGTATTCCCCAGATTTTGTTTTTATTTTCTAGTCACCACAGACAGATTATTATGATTTAGTCTTAGATAAACATATCCATATCACTCACTCACTCAGTTGGATGGGTGTGAAGCATTTTCTATACAAAAACATAGATACATACATGTATAAAGTAGTACACAGTTTCGTTTTGGTGCAACTACCTATACACACACTGGCACTTTCTTCCAAATTCACTTATATTTTTGTAGGCTCTTCATGAAAATGTCTCTTTGAGAATACTGTACACAATAAATGTGCTGTCAATGTACATACTTATTTGTGCAGTATATATGCACACGTTGTATGGCAGTTGGATTGATAGTGACCAGGACATTATAATCAAAAATATGACAAAAAAAAATCATAACTAAAGGATCACATTTTTTTATACTTTAATTGATACATCTTGTTGTAGCATAACATCATTTAACAAAATATCTGGTCCCAGGTAATTTCTGTGGTGTACATACTAGTGACTTTAATGTTTGAAGAGCTTTTGTGTCAAGATTTTTTTCATCAAAGAGTCATAGTTCAGTGAGTGCATCTTGGTGGGCATCTTGGACTGTATTTCTCACAGTAATAAGTTTTATGCAGTATCTTCATAGTATTTTTAATGAAATAAGGGAATGTCGAGACAAGGAAATGTCTCCTCTAGTAAGAATGAGAGGGAACTACAAATGGAGAGCTTAAGCCGTAAGTCTTGGGGATATTCTCTAAGACTTCCTCTCCTCTGTGGTACTGTATGTCTTATGGACTGTTATTGTACTGTATTGTGATGCAGTATTCTGTTGTAAACATTGCTGTCTTTAGTGTCTTTCCACAATGGGATTCAGGATTCATAGTTGTTTAGATATTGGAGTTGCAAGTTAAACTGGTCATTTACATCACCCACAATAGAAGTTTGCTCAAATAGTTTGATGCTTTGGATTAAAATAAATTTCATGTCTGAAGTGAAACTGTTCTCGGGTGTAGCCGGATTACAGTATAAGTTAATATTTTCCTGAATACAGGCTGTATTTTGGCAGATTACAGTATGTGAACACATTAACCCGTAAGTGTTGTAATAGACCAATAAAAACAGTGGCTCGATAAGTGAAGGGTAATTGGACATGGCTTTTGGTTTGATTGTGTAGTTAGCATCAAGGCAATTTTACATTTTTATGTACAAAAATAATAAAGAATATCTTGGTCAATCACAAATCATTATACAGGGTGTCCATGAAGTTTCTATCTATTTTATTGAAATTAAAGTAAAATAGCTTTGCAAAGGTCGAATCTGTCATCAGCATTGCAAAACACATTTTGCAGTACAGTATATCTGGAGTTGTTTATGTAACTGTCACCACTATACGATTTTGTAAATCTTGCAGATATTTAACCCTTATTCGATACCTTCTGATTTGATAAAGTCCTATGAAAAAAATCCAAGGGCATTAAATCTCGGGTTCAAGCTGCCCAGATCCTGTTGCTGCCACATCCAATCCAGTGATTTGAAAAACGTTCATCAAGGTATTCCCAAATGATGTTCATGTAATGAAAGACAACAGTGTTCATAATGCTGTCTGAAAGAAGCTGTGGTTCTAGGAATTGTTGAAGCATGTCCAGATAAATAGGCCTGGTAACTGTAGCTTCAGCAAAGAGAAAGGGGCCATAAATCCTGAATGTTGTTATACCCAGCAGACATTAACTTTAGGAAAATCTCTCTCCCATTTATGAAAGGTTGGTTCATCATTGAAAAGATTGTGATCCATTAAATTTTCATACTTGAATTGTACAACGAGCTCTGCACACTATTGGACAGTTGATGTGGGTATGCTGAGTCTATGTGATGCAGTGCAAATTGATATTTGTGGATTCTCAATAACATCTTGTACCACATTGACAAATCTTGAACTCATCATGAACAGGTCCTGTTCTTTTAAATTTATTAACCAAATCACAAATTAATTTGTTTGCAGGACCAGGGTTTTTTTTTTTTTTTCTTTCAAACATTTCTCTAATTTCTTTGAACTTCTTTCCTTGGATTTTAAGTGTTACTACCATCACACGTTATTGTACATGTACAGTTAAAGACAGACATGTCCTTGTTCTGTCAAATGATCGCATACATCTAACGAACCTTATTGAAAGTCGTGCCAAACCGTTCACCATACACAGTATGTTTTCACCAGCTTTTGATGACAACTTTTGTGTTTGTTCAAAGGGTTCTGCACACACACACACACACACACACACACATATATATATATATATATATATATATATATATATAGAGTTCTGCTATAACGCGTGTTTTGATAACGCGAATTTGCTCTAACGCGATTTATGAATTCGGAACAATATTTGTATAACGCGAACGCTTGTTTGCTATAACGCGATTTTTGCTTACTATTTCTCCAATTTTGTGGTATTAACTGTGAATATGGTAAAGAAGAATATCTCCAAAAAGCGTTCTGATGATAGAATTCCCGGTGATTATCGTAAAAGAAAGGATATAACACTTGAAGAGAAGCTCGATGTTATCAACCTCAAAATCACCCTTCTCCCCCATCAAGTTACATTCATATTTTTTCAAGGTAAAGTGTTAAATTTACTGTATGATTTCATTATTAGATATGAATGTAACATTTATTTAGACTGTGCTATCCTTTGTGTTAGGCTAACTACTAAATTTTTTCGATTTCGAGTAATCTGCACCTAACCCTATTTTCTCCATAAGCCCTGTTATTTCTATTACGTGATTTTCTATAACACGATATTTTACAAGAACACAATTATCGCGTTATAGCAGAACTATATATATATATATATATATATATATATATATATATATATATATATATATATATATATATATATATATATATATATATATATATATATATATATATATATATATATATATATATATACTGTATTTATTTATTTATTTAATGAAATAGAAAGGGACTTTACAAACACCCTAGGAGGCATTTTATAGGCTTAATTAAGTTCATTGTAGATTTAACCCTATCTCTTAATACTTGAATATTTGAAAAATTGGTTTTGCATAATTTGGTCGTTGATATTCATAATGATTAAATCAAATGTCACCTTATGTTGAGTGAATATTGTTGTACTTCAGATTTTATTGTTAGCAAAACATCAATGTTGAAATATTAGCATGTTAAACTTTTGCTTAACATTGTGCTGTTAGTTACAGTACAGTATTAAGATTGTTCCTATGTCACCCAGGGAACTACAGTACCTCCTTATCAGAAGTGCAGGTCTGTTGAAAGAAAAAATAATTCCTTTATGGCCACTTTCTCTAATTAACACAGCAGTGTTTGTGGCCATGTCCACATTGCAACCTAATTGATGATCGGGGGAAGGCTTTTATATTTTCCATTTCTTGATCTTGTCATGTGCCTTTGATCCTCTCCCTTACGACCTTCATCCTTGTCCCTTCACATGCTTTGGAGTATTGTTGTATTGTGCATTGAAAACAACCATTCATTTTGGAAAATTTCTCCAAGCGTATATTTTGAATATTTCTTATGGTTGATGTGGTTTATGGCTATGACAGTGTTTGGGCTACCTGCCAGGTTATCCTGTTCACACTCACAGTTGAACTGTACATATATTTTTTCACAAGACTGAAGTAGAAAATGTCTAAAGGTTTCACTGACTGCAAAGACGGTTTGTCTTAAAAAAAGAAATGTGGTAAAGGATTCTCTATAAATAATGATTGCATACCATAATAAACTGCTATTCTTATCTGGAGAATATTTAAAAAAGGTCCAGATCAACCTTATCATTGCAAGTTAAGTTTTCAAAGATTATGATGGAAAAGTTATATTGTTAACTTGTACTAGGGGGGTTGCAGGTTGTTCTTAATGTAGGGGTAATCTATAGAAACACTCCTCTGAAACAGTTGTCAACTTCATGCTCTTCCTCATGTAACTGAGCATTGTAAGGATTTTTTATTGGTAACTTCCAAGTGGTTGTCCCTTAAATATGTACTCTTGGCACTGATTATCGTTTGGTTGAATTTTCATTTAGTCAGGCTTTGGCAATTACAGGAAATGTGAGACAATATTTTCCTGGTTAAACCTTTGGCTTTGTGCTGCGTGTTATTACAGATAATTCTTAAGCAGTACAGTATTCCGAAACAGACTTATAATGCCAAGTGCTGATGATATTTAGGGACAGACACAACAGCTTCATGGTCATTGTGTTCTTCATACCTGTAAAATATAGCCGTGCTTATTTATTTACTTTTCATGCATAAGTGTTGTCTGTATTATTTGAATTGTGGGCCATTACAATGAATCTTACTACAATGCAAATTTTTTTTTGCACTCATGTTTTCATTGTTTATTTATGTATATTTTATTACTTTTATTACATTGTATGGTAATGGTGGCTTGTCATGTAATGGAAAAAATATATATTTCCCTTTGTTGTGGATGTGAAATTAACAATCAGAGTTGTTTTGAACTATTTTCTCCCAGGTTTGATGTGGTGAGATAATTTAAACCTGTCATGAGATTCTTACATCCTAATATAGCAATTCAAATTTCATAATTCAAGAAGTATGTGCCAGGTATATAAATCATATATAAATCCCTGTAACTTGCATTTGCCATAGTTAATCTTTATTTACAGTAAAAATGCATATCAACTTGTCCTCTATGGATAGTTGAATCATTTTCAAGGATGATGTACATTTCAAGCTTTTTATTATGAAAAAATAAAACCTGCAACAAATTCTTTTTACACTTTAAATGAGACCAGAATAGTCATGTGGAACCAGGTGTTCTGGAGATAATGATTCTTATTTAAGTATTAATGTGGGATCTCATAGCTTGTTGTGTCCTATACAGGGATTTCAAAAATTTCTATATATATATATATATATATATATATATATATATATATATATATATATATATATATATATATATATATATATATATATATATATATATATATATATATATATATATATATATATATATATATATATATATATACAGTATATATATATATATATATATATATATATATATATATATATATATATATATATATATATACGTATATATATATATACATATATATATATATATATATATATATATATATATGTGTGTGTGTGTGTGTGTGTGTGTGTGTGTGTGTGTGTGTGTGTGTGTGTGTATATATATATATACATATATATATATATATATATATATATATATATATATATATATATATATATATATATATATATATATATATATATATATATATATATATATACACACACACTTAGCAAGCGTAGTTTCATAACGAAGAGGAGAACCAGGTTAAACACAAACATCTTGACGAAGTTGGGTTTCTTAAATTGTAGGGTTACGTGAGGTTATGTTGTCTAGCACTCAGGATGGGATGGATGGAAACTCTAGGTGGTGGTTTTCTTATATAAAATATATTATATACAAGACAGTCTGGTTGCTGGAGAGGCCGTGTGGTGAGAAGCTTGCTCAGAAGACACGTTCGGTGAGTAGCGTGCTTGAGGAGGTATCTGTGCAGGAGCTTCGTTAGAGGAGATGTTGCGTGTTGCTGTACTCCAGGGTGAATGAGGGCTGGACAGCGAAGCGCTTGCTCGGAGGTGTTGCGTGTTCAGGTACGTAGAGTAGAATGCATCTCAATGGAGAGACTGAGAGCTTATATACACAGCAGTCAGAAGTAAACCCGTGGGAACTCGCCTGTTGCTGGACTCCGTTGCTAGGGCAAGCATCGCAGGTGGTGACCCCCGTGAGAAGCTTACCGGTTGCTAGGATACTGTCGCATTGGAATGCGGCTACGCTGTTGTAGGGGAGAGATCCACTACAATACTCCCCCTTCCCTCCGGGCGGTGCAGGAGACTTGTTGTCGGCAGGGTTGTATGCCACATGTGAGACATAACGGGCGGGGGTGTGGATGAGCCGGCCGCTGTGGGAGACGACTCTGTCTAGAGACACGAGATCTGTGGGAGAAGTAGAGGGAGGAGTAGGTTTGTGGATAAGAGAAGGTTTTACAGGCGAGGAATGTGGTGCTTCTCTCGCAGCGGGTACGCAGTCCTCAGTGGCGCCGGGTGGGGTGTCTGGGTCCGCGTCAGGAGCAGGGGCCACGTTGGGAGGAGGTGCCATGACAGCAGGAGGGTGCAAGGCAGGTGCAGTGGGTACCTGAGGATGAAAAGAGGGTATGCAGAAATGTTGTGGGCAAGGTGGTGCTCTTAAGTGGCAATGGTGGGTAGACTGGCGGAGGAGGTGCGAGATGAATGTGTTCAGGGCGGTGGCCTTGAATGCAGAAACCGCCTTACGTGTTTGTAGTAGGTCGTGATGGGCAACAGGAGTGAAGTGGTCAAGGTCAGAAGCAAGGCGTGTGATGTGCTGCTTGATAGTGGCAGAGGTTATGGCGCCTGCCCATCTCCGTCGATGTCGCTTCGCCGTGTGGTTGCAGGGAGCCTCACAGAGTCTAGCGTAGGCACCAAAACGTTGTTGGTACCAACAGGGGGTAGATACACTGCTGGGGGCGGCGTCTGAGGCAGAACGGGTGTGTTGGGGTCGGTAGGACATTGTGCGTGAGTTAGGAACAGGTCCAGCAGCAGGCATGGAGGAGCAGAACTGTTCAATGGTGCCCATCCTGCGGTTCAAAGTTTGCAACAGGTCCCTGATGTCTTGTGAGGTATTGCTCGGCTGAGGGGTGTTGACCCAGCTTACAAGTTCGGAGGTAAGTACTGGTGTGGTCGTTGGGTTGTCCGCGGTAGCCAGGCACGCAGCCACGCACTCGTTGAATATTCTGTCTGCCGCGGTTGCATAGAGTTCAGGTGTCGTCGAGTAATCTACTGCGGACAGGATGATACGTACTTGTGTGGGGAGCTTTTGTGCGTGAAGCTGGCGCAGGATAGGGGCAGGAAGTCTGTCTGTGTGCCGGGAGTTCAGCCTACACATCTCCTCCCAGAGAAGTCCCGGAGTTGAGTTTCCAAGGGAAATAGAAGATAAGTTCTGCAGGCACTAGCGTAGCTAGGGGGGGGCGGTCCGCCCCGGGCGGCACTTTTGGGTCTGCTCATCACCCATATCTGCAGCTACTGGAGACGTTACTCCACCCCTTTGTATCGGCGGCAAGTTAATCCTTGTCGTGTCTGACCTAACACCTGACCCACATCATCACGGCCACGTCATGAGCTACACCCTTGCTATGAGGCCCCCCGCCACACACACAACCTGTAACCTGTTGAGGATTAAGGAAACAACTTCAAACAAGTACGCCAGTGAGCTCATGTGGTGTGGGTCAGGTGTTAGGTCAGATACGACGAGGATTAACTTGCCGCCGATACAAAGGGAAGGATTAACGTCTCCAGTAGCTGCAAAACCATGCAGTCTCGGTCAACATAAGAACATAAGAATGGAGGGAACTGCAGCGGGCCTATTGGCCCATACTGGGCAGTCCCGTTTAGACCCAACCCCTATTGCTCATATAAGCATCCAACCTATGTTTGAAGCTATTCAGCGTATTCGAGTTAATGATGATATTTGGTAACTTGTTCCATTCATCCACTACTCTGTTTCCAAACTAGTGTTTACCTATTTCACGCCTAAATCTACATTTGTCTAATTTAAAACCATTACGAGTTAGGCTCCTGGTTGGATAGTTTAGCAGGTACCTTTGTGAGTGTCCTTTGTTTAGCCCTGCCTTTCCACTTATACACCTCTATCAGGTCTTACGCTCTCGTCTCTCAAGGGAATTACAGAATTAAGATACTTTAACCTGTCTCTATACTCAAGGTTCCTAATGCCCGGGATTAGTCTTGTCATTCTCCTCTGAATTCTTTCCAAGGATTCTATATCCATTCTGTGTCGGTGACCAGAACCTTGAACTTCGTAATCAGGTGTGGTCTCACAAGAGCAAAATACCAGTTTTAGGATGACCTCCTTCAGTCTTGCCAACCTAACACTCCTTTGTATGAGATCCAAATTACTTTATTAGCCTTGTTCACGAGCAAAACACATTGTTTACTTGGCTTAAGGTTCCTACTTATCATTACTCCTAAATCTCTCTCGCAGTCGGATTTCTCTATAGCATCGTTGTTCATCTGGTATCTGGTTTCCCTGTTTACATCTCCTATACTGAGTACTTTACATTTGTCGACGTTGAATTTCATCTGCCATTTTTCAGACCATTAGGAAAATTTGTTTAGATCTTCCTGTAGTTTTGCCGAGTCCTCGTCAGATTTGATAACACGTCCTATTTTAGTGTCATCAGCAAATTTACTTATGTTGCTGTCAATGCAGATATCTATGTCGTTTATGTATATAATAAATAATAATGGTCCAAGTACTTTGAGCCTTGGGAACTCCACTTGTTATAATGGGACTTAGTGCCGTGTGCTCACTACGCTTGTTTCCTGTCCTGTAACCGCTAATCCATTTAAGGATGTCACCTTTGATGCCATGAGCTTCTACCTTTCTAATTAGTCTTTCGTGGGGGACTCTGTCGAAGGCTTTGCTAAAGTCGAGATATACCACATCATAATTGTGCCCCTCGTCCACCGATTCGAAAACTGTTGAAAAGAATGTTAATAGATTAGTTAGGCAAGAACGTCCGCTTGTGAAGCCATGCTGGGAATCATTGATCAATCGGTGCTTCTCCAGGTGATTTCGAATAGAGTTTGAAATGATTGCTTCCAGTAATTTGCCTACTATGCATGTTAGACTGATTGGGCGGTAGTTAGAGGATAGTGATCTATCCCCCTTCTTGAAAATCGGTATTACATTCGCGATCCTCCAGGATTCTGGTACTACACCGGTTTTTAATGACATGTTAAACAACTTTGCTAAGGGCATACTATGCTCTTCCTTACATTCCTTTAATACTCTGGCAAATATCTCATTGGGACCAGGTGACTTATTAGGCTTTAGTTTGTCTATTTGCTTACTAACATCGTTACTAGTCACTACTATCTCACTTAATTTGTTTTCTTCACTATCTCTGAATAGAGTCGGATCATATCAGTTCATGTACAGCCGACCAATCCACCAGTTACAAGCAATTCACTTCAGTTCTGCACAAGTCTCCATCGTGACAAGACGAGGGGAGGCTAGACGACTTTTATGTTCTCTTGTGTTTTCGATCCAGTTATTTACTTCGTTGGAAGACATAATACTATAAGGTAAGAAATATTAAAGTATTGGTTAAAAAATATTGATGTGACTTTTGCTGCGGTACTGAGATTAAATATTAAGATTTTTGTTTCACAGCATTGCGATTTTATACTAAGACACTATCCTCACTGGGGTACAGACAAAAGCCCCCCCCGACAAAAGCCACCCAGACAAAAGCCCCCCAGACGAAAGCCACCCAGACAAAAGCCCCCTACTTTGATCGGGGTCACCCCGACGGGGTGGCTTTTGTCTGACAACAGTAAGGGCTTTCAAAAGTTACGGACATAATTAAATAGTTGAGGGTAAAATATACTGTTCTTCTCTGTGGTTAATTATTGGTTAGGTTAGGGCAATGATCTGGGGATAGTCATGGAGCGTCAGCGTCGACCCAAAAAGAAGAAACAAATGTTTGGTGAAGGATCACGAGATGCTGAATTGCCATACGACATTGAAATGAGGAGAGAAATGTTTTCTTCGCTGGACAGAGTGATCCAAGAAATAACTTGGAGATTTCAACAGCTTCATGAACTTGCTGAGAAATATGCCTTCCTTACCCCATTGAATCTTTTGGATGAAAATATGAGTGTCAAATAGATCACGATCACGACGACATTGATAAAGAGGAGTTCCTCGTTGAGAGAAAAAGACTTCAGCATTTTGTTGCTGTTGCTGCTATAACTATTAAAGACAGAATACAGACGTGGAAAGAAGGCCCCCTTGAACTTTTGCAGTTTATTCAAAAGTATAACCTTGGGAACTCGGTTCCAAATATAGTAATAATGCTGAGGATTTTCCTCACAATTGCTGTTAGTGTTGCTACCTGTGAGAGGAGTTTTTCGAAACTAAAACTGATCAAGAATTACTTAAGATCTACTATGAGCACCTTGCGGTTGAGAAATCTTGCCATACTGTCTATAGAGCGACAATTGACAGATGAGATAGTTTTTGACAATGTCATTGAAGAATTTGCCAACAAAAAAAACAAGAAAAGTTACTTTGTAGAAAGTTGTAGTTTTCATTTCAGAAATAAAGATGGTGCTAATTTTTTTACACTTTTTTTACTTTTTTCCCTATCCTATATGTTGTTTTTGCTTTTTGTTTAACTGTTACTTATAAAGTTTAAGTATGTTTGGTGTGTATTTAAAGCATACTATATTTGAGTATGTGAAAGTACAGTAATATTATAAAGGTACACAAACTATTTAATATATATATATATATATATATATATATATATATATATATATATATATATATATATATATATATATATATATATATATATAGAATGAGTCACTGTGCAATATGTATTTTTTGTGGGGCAACTCAAGGGCCCCGGGCGGCACACACACTAGCTACGCCACTGTCTGCAGGAGACTGGGACGGGTCCGTTGGTAATGCGTTTTTAAGGCGTCTCGCAGGGTGGCGAATTTGTTGTTCTCGGGAGGTTTGGAAATAGTCTGTGATACTTGCGTGGCGACTTCCGTGGGCAAGGAACAGAGCAGGGCGCCGTACTTTTGTTCGTCAGTAGCTTGTGTGCCGATGAGGACTGCCTCCGTGTGGATAAGCCAGTCTTCAATGTTGTGATTGAAGACTGGGAGAGTGATCCGTTTCTCCTCCATCCTGTGTAAGTGCGTTTTTCTGGGGTCACCATTTGTAGGGTTACGTGAGGTTATGTTGTCTAGCACTCAGGATGGGATGGATGGAAACTCTAGGTGGTGGTTTTCTTATATAAAATATATTATATACAAGACAGTCTGGTGCTGGAAATGCCGTGTGGTGAGAAGACACGTTCGGTGAGTAACGTGTTTTAGGAGGTATCTGTGCAGGAACTTCGTTAGAGGAGATGTTGCATGTTGCTGTCCTCCAGGTTGAATGAGAGCTGGACAGCGAGGCGCTTGCTCGAAGGTGGTGTTGCATGTTCAGGAACGTAGGGTACAATGCATCTCGATGGAGAGACTGAGAGCTTATATCCAGAGCAGCCGGAAGTAAACCCGTGGGAACTCGCCGGTTGCTGGACTCCGTTGCTAGGGCAAGCGTCGCAGGTGGCGACCCTGTGAGAAGCTTACCGGTTGCTAGGATACTGTCGCATTGGAATGCGGCTACGCTGTTGTAGGGGAGAGATCCACTACAAAATCACTAACGTTTCGGAAAAATATTTTTCCATCATCATAGCCTAGAAAATAAAAAGTTTTAAAAATCCAAGTAATATACAATAAAAATGTAACATTATACCAAAATTTACCTTCCACAAAATGTTAAGAAAGATCACTCCAATACAAAAATGACAGCCCTACGTTCAAAGCTATAATCAGGAAAAATTTTGAAATAAATATATACGGGGCTATTACCTTAATTTTGAAGAGCCTTAGTGGGAAAAAAACAACAATTTACGGGAAACCATATCACAAACGGGTGGTTTTACTTGATACTGATGCAATGCTTCCATAATGAGGAGGTCCGTCTCTCAGTTGCTCCTGCCAAGAACTGAGAAATCAGACGGCAAAAACCAACATTCACTGGTTGAGTTCAAATTTTTCATCTTTTATTCCTCTTAATTACTAACGTAATCTAGTACGTACTCTTACCAACAGAGCCTTTAATATATGTTCAAGTTATTTCCACTTGGACATTGAACTAAAATATATTAAGGAACTACTCTTTAACAATGGTTTCCCGAAGAGATTTAGAGATACTTTTTAGGCAAAACCCTTAATACGTTCTTTAGTCCCACGCAGCCTCAAATCCACACTGTCCCTAAATATTCTATCTATTTCACCATCCCGTACACAGGCCCACTCAGTTTCACCCTTGGAAACAAACTTAAGAAGCTTTTCAATGAATTCTATCCACAAATTTCTCTTAGACTGATCTTCAAAACCCAGAGTTCAATTAAAAAATTCTTTAAAATTAAAGACACCATACTCAGGTGGCCATTTCCAAAAAGGAGGAAATTTTTAAATTTTTACGACATTTATTTTTAACCTAAATTAAACATGTTTAATGATGAGTTGAAATATAAAAAGTTGTATAAAATATACAAAATATACTTAGAAGTGTTGATTTGTCAAATATCACTATAATGTAATGAAGGCTATTTTGTGATTTTTCTAAAATTTCCTTTTTTTTAAACGCACTGTATATGTTACACGATACATGCATTCATACAGTTTAAATAAAGAATGAAAGAATTGAATATTAATTTTTAGTCCTGCTGGAACAACATACTGTATGCTAACCGAATTAACTTACTTCACAAACTAAAGGAAGTAGCCTACTTGCCAATGTGGCCTTCAGTTCCCACTGTTTTAGTATACGTAAGGTAATTTATATAATTCTTTTTAGACAGGCCCAAAAGAGAAGGACAAATTAACGTCCTGCTTGAGGTGGCGCAGGACGGAGGACAGAGTGCTCAAAAGCAGGACTGTCCTGCCTAAAGCAGGACGTCTGGCCAGCCTACTCACACACCTGCAATCCTCAGTTGTTTATCAATTTACGTGTGCTAGCTGTAGGGCAGCATCTATAGGTAAAACAAAAAGACATTTGATAAATCGCATCCATGAACACTTGGGCCGTTCCGTCCGAACAGGCCAGTTAATCACACAACCACCACATTCAGCTATTCGTAACCACACCCACCAACATGACCACCCGTGTTCACCGTCTGATTTCTCAGTTCTTGACTGGAGCAACTGTGAGACGGACCTCCTCGTTATGGAAGCCTTGCTAGGGTTGCCATACTTACTTATTTTCCCGGACATGTTGTGGGGTACGTGATATTTTGTTCACATTCAAGAAGGGTTGGAGAAAGGAAACTCACAATGTGCTCTCTGTATACCTGTTGTATTGGATGTACAATGCAGCTTGGTGTTGGGAAGGCAGCATGGTTACAAGCGTTGAGTAGAGAGAGCTGGTTGGTGAGGGTGCTCAGAGGAGGACCAGCTTGTGGGTCGCCATGCTCGCCGGCGGGAGTGAGGGCCGCCAGGCAGGAGTGGAGGAGGTGGTGTTGCTTGCTGGTTGGTGTAGGTAGAAAGAGAGAGGTAGGTCACCACGAGGTCAGGTCTTATATAGCGGAGGTAGGCGTGGATTAACAGTTGACCTCCGTCATGTAAGGCGGCGCTGGTTGACCTAGACCACGAGGCATACACTGGGGAATTCGCGGGGTCGGCTACTCAGCGACAAACAACGTTTGTAGGGAAGGTATCCACTACAATGTCCTCCATTTAGGTCTCGAAATCTTCATCCGGAAGTAATTTTTAAAATTCTTCAAAAATCCGAATTTCAGCTTCCATCATTTTCTCCACGGAAAAAAAAGCATGAAACTGTAATGACGAGAGAGAGAGAGAGAGAGAGAGGGAAGGTGGAAACCGTAGAGATCTCGTTCAGTTTTCGTCAGCTGATAAGTCACGTGTATGTGTGTACTGTGTTGTCAACTTACCTGTCAAATATTTGATTGATAAAGGGGTAGAAGTTGATGATGTGAAGTGTTTTGACCAAGTTGGTAACCTGAAGCAGTTTCTGGAAAATTACAAGAGTGATGAAGAATTTAGTAATCTGCCAACACATAAAAAGTGGACCAGATACTTTGAAAAATCAAAGAACATTGAATGCCACTCAGAACTGCTAAGAATTGCACAATTCTTCTTTGCTATATCATCTCACAATGCAAATGTAGAAAGAGTTTTTTCACTGATGCAAAGTCAATGAACAAAGGAAAGGAACAAATTCAGTGTTGAAACAATGAAAGGCATTCTGACTGTACAGTACAACTTCCGACAAACATCTTGCAGTGACTTCTATACCTTTCTAAAGAGCAATCAGCCAATACTGAAAAAGATCCGATCTACAGAAAAGTACGCATGGGCGCATCAAGTCACACACACAGTGGGGGAAGAAGACTGCAACTAAGGGAATGAAGATAATCAGCCTTAAGCAAAGGTAATTTTTTTGTTTTAAAGATTTCTATACCATGTATGTTGTATATTAGCCTACATTAAAAACACAATGCAATACAGTACACCGATACTGGTATATATATATATATATATATATATATATATATATATATATATATATATATATATATATATATATATATTTATTTATTTATTTATTTATTTATTTATTTATTTATTTATTTATTTATTTATGCTATGCAAATATGCAAAATTAATTGTCAAGGCTGTTTCAAGGTTACATAGAGCCAAACGTGTGCCGGGCGGGGCAGGATGTTTTCGGGAACGTCCTCTTTTTTTTTTTTTTGATGTTCAGATATGGCAACCCTAAACCTTGCATCAGTTTAAACTAAAGCCATCCATTTGTGATATGGCTTCCTGTGAATTGTTGTGTTTTTCTCACTAAAGCTCGTTTAAATTAAGGTAATTACCCATGTATGTTTTTATTTCACATTTTGTTTCCTGATTTTAGCTTTGTACGTAGGTCTCTCGTCATTTTTGTCGGTTTTAAATTGGAGTGTTCTTACTTTAAATTTTGTGGAAGGTAAATTTTGGTATAATGTTACGTTTTTATTGCATAACACCTGTATTTTTTAAACCTTTTTAAAACTTTTTATTTTCTAGGCTCTGATGATAGAAAATTATTTTTTCCGAAACGTTAGTGATTAAAGAAACCCAACTTATCCAATATATATATATATATATATATATATATATATATATATATATATATATATATATATATATATATATATATATATATATATTTCATTAGCCCAATAAAGCACGCGGATTTCTACATACAAGCAACACCTCAACCCGCCAGAAATATAACGAAGTCTAGGACTGCTTCTAGTATCCTGGTGGTCCAGAGGTTGCGTTCCCCGGTCACAGTCATGGGCTCGTGGGACGTGGGTTCGAATCCTGGCGGGTTGAGGTGTTGATTGTACATATATATATATGTATATATATATGCTGATAACCACAAGGAAAAAAGAAAACACGAAGTTCCCAAGCGCTTTCGTGTAATTCACATCTTCAGGGGTGAGTACAGACTAAGGAGAAGTACAACACAAGTTATATATATACAGAGGAGGGTGAGATCAAGTCCACAGTGGTCAGGTATAGATAATGACCCTCCTATCTTCACAAAAGCACCGCAGTGGTTGGTAGTCAGGTCAGAGGGTAAGCTGACCCAACCTTCTCCCCTGGTTACAAATCGTCTTAATTACGAAATTATCCAATTTGTACACACCATTACTCACATTCATGTTGACGGATTCAGTATGTTTAATGAGCTAGATTCTATAATGTTCCTACTGTCAATTGAATTACAAGGTAATATTGAGGAGGCATTATCCCAGTCAATGCAATGCTTATTATCCCTCAAGCGCTTGGGAACTTCGTGTTTTCTTTTTTCCTTATGGTTATCAACATATACCTGAAGCACGCGCACCTACAGTGATTTATTTGCATATATATATATATATATATATATATATATATATATAGAGAGAGAGAGAGAGAGAGCCGTCCCTAGAGGGGTGCGAGGCCCAGGGCAATTCAGGGAAACACATAATTTTCACTAGATACCTTAAAAGGTCTCTTTTCTACCAAAATATCAATTGTAGTAGTGTCCAGTAGTGTCTTCTTTCTCAGCTTGAATATGAACCACACTATCACCATCACAGTCGCTCAGGTCCTTTTTTGCTCTAGTTTCTGGTGTTTTTGAAAAAAACTAATTTTTCTAGGGAACCTTGTAGGGTTTCGTGATGTTATGTTGTCTAGCACTCAAGATGGATGGATGGAAACTCTAGGTGGTGGTTTTCTTATATAAAATATATTATATACAAGACAATCTGGTGCTGGAGAGGCCATGTGGTGAGAAGCTTGCTCAAGAGACACGTTCGGTGAGTAGCGTGCTTGAGGAGGTATCTGTGCAGGAGCTTCATTAGAGGAGATGTTGCGTGTTGCTGTCCTCCAGGGTGAATGAGAGCTGGACAGCAAGGAGCTTGCTTGGAGGATGTGTTGCGTGTTCAGGAACGTAGGGCAGAAAAAATCTCAATGGAGAGACTGAGAGCTTGTATACACAGCAGCCGGAAGTAAACCCGTGGGAACTCGCCGGTTGCTTGACTCCGTTGCTAGGGTAAATGTCGCAGGTGGCGACCCCCCCCCCCCTTGAGCAGTTCGCTGGTTGCTAGGATACTGTCGCATTGGAATGCGGCTATGCAGTTGTAGGGGAGAGATCCACTACAATACTCCCCCTCCCCTCCGGGCGCTGCAGGAGACTTGTTGTCGGCAGGGTTGTATCTCACATGTGAGACATAACGGGCAGGGGTGTGGACGATCGGCCGCTACGGGTGACGACTCTGTCTGGAGGCACGAGATCTGTGGGAGAAGCAGAGGGAGAAGGAGGGTTGTGGGTAAGAGAAGGTTGTACTGGCGAGGAATGTGGTGCTTCTCTCGCGGCAGGTGCAGGGGTGCCGGGTGGGGTTGAATCCGTCGGTTAATCCCTAATTAACCGGGTTGTTCACATAAATAAATATTGAGGTTTTAGTAACGAGACCCAATTGAAGTTCCTTTGTTTTATTATAAAAGGATTATGTGTATAATTCCTCAGTGTAGATCAACCGTAAGTTCCACTGTATATGAGTGAACGAGAAAGAGGACGGCGTTTATGTAAATATAAACGTAGATCACGTCTGTTCGATATTAGTTGATCTGAGTGACTGAGCAAGGAGCGTCGGTGGTGCGCGCTTACAAACATGCTGACATATGGGCTTGTCCCTCTTGGGAAAGCTACCGTTCACGTGTACAACTCATGTCTTACTCATAAACAGTGGAAAGTTACAGGGTGGTGAATCTGAATATAATATCAGATGTATTGACCCATTTATATAATATGTTCTGTTGATGAGACAGGGGCCTATTACAGGGTATCTGGGTCATTAGGGCCGGCTGTGGGGTCGTCAGGAGCAGTAGGTACCTGAGGATAGAAAGAGAGTATGCAGAAATGTTGAGGGCGAGGTGGTGCTCTACGTGGCAATGGTGGGCAGACTGGCGGAGGAGGTGCAGGATGAATGTGTTCAGGGCAATGGGAAGGCTGGCGTGGGGCAGTAGCCTTGAATGCAGAAACCGCCTGACGTAGTGTTTGTAGTAGGTCGTGACGGGCAGCAGGAGTGAAGTGGTCAAGGTCAGAAGTAAGGCGTGTGATGTGCTGCTTGATAGTGGCGGAGGTTATGGCGCCTACCAGTCTCCGTCGATGTTGCTTCGCCATGTAGTTGCAGGGAGCCTCACAGCGTCTAGCTTTAGCGCCAAAACGTTGATGGTACCAACAGAAGGTAGGTACATTGTGCTGGGGGCTGGCGGCGGGGTCTGGGGCAGGACGGGGGTGTTGGGGTTGGTAGGACACAGTGCGTGGGACAGGAACAGGAGAAGAAGCAGGCATGGAGGAGCAGAGCTCCGCCAGACATTTGTCACGACCGGTGACCTGCTTGGGGAGCATCGTGATACAACGAAGTGTATCAGGTACGACAATTTGTGTAACAATACCCTGAGTTGTCTGCTTGGAGTGAAGGAGTATGTCTCTTCGTAGTTCAAATTGATTGAACGGAAGAGGTAACTTTGGAAGATTAGCCTCCTCCCCCGTCTCTAGAGAGAAAATGACAGTAGACCACAATGTATCGAGTCGTTGTTCATCCCTTACTTGCAAGTGGGAGAACGATGATAGAGGCATCACTGGTGCTGTGTTTCTGGACAAAGCGTCTTCGATCACATTCGCTCTTCCCGGTAAATACTTGAACTCGGGTTCAAACTCTTGAATGGTCAGATACCAGCGTGCTAGTCTACCTGAAAAATTTTTGCCGTGGAACAGTTCTGTCACTGCCACGTGATCTGTATAGACGGTTATTTTATAACCAAAGATTATGTCTTTAAACTTCTTCAATGCCCAAACAACAGCTAAAGTTTCTAGATGCATTACTGAATAACGTGTTTCGGCATCATTAAGTTTATGACTTGCAAATGCAATCACTATATTTTCCCCGTGTGTCCAGCTGCATAAGTACAGCGCCAATTCCCTGCATTGAGGCGTCGGTACACAGAGTAAATTCTTGAGAGTAGTCAGGAAATGCTAAAACTGGGGCATTGGTAAGTGCTGTCTTCAATGCAGTAAAACTATCTTCTTGCTCAGCATTCCATACAAATGTTGCATCCTTCCTAAGTAGCTTAATCAAGGGTGAAGCTAATGTCGCATAACCTTTAATAAAAGAACGATAATATCCAGATAAACCAAGAAAACTACGTACTTTATCAACAGTTGTAGGACAAGGGAACTGGGCAACAACCTTAACTTTGTCACCAACTTGTATGAATGCCGTCACCGTCAACTACATGACCAAGGAATTGGATTCTGGATTTAAAAAATTCACATCTAGAAAGTTTTACTTTGAGTCCTACTGTAGAAAGTTTTTGGAAAACTTCACGAGTTTAGCAATATGCGTATCTACATCCTTACTGACTACGATGAGATCATCTAAGTAGGCACATACTGTGGTCCCTATCAACCCTGCAAACAATGTGTTGATCATCCTTTGAAAAGTCAGTGGGGTATTTCCGAGACCAAAAGGCATCCTCAGAAATTCAAAATTACCCAAAGGAGTACTAAAAGCAGTAATCTCTCGAGATTTTTCATCCAGAGGTATTTGTCAATAACCGCTAAGCAAATCAAGGTTGCTAAATACAGCATTATCCTTGCCTAAGGATTGTAAAATATCACTGAAGACAGGCATTGGGTACCTATCTGGGATAGTATTTTCATTGACGTGCCTAAAATCAATTACTGGGCGCCAACTTCCATCCTTCTTAGGGACTAAAAATAGTGGACTATTGAAAGGGGATTTTGAATGTGTGATAACCTCTTGATCCAACATATCCTCAACCATATCCTGGACTACAGCGCGCTGGCTATGAGGTAGTCGGTAAGCTGGTATGTAAATTGGGTTTGTGCTCTGTTTTAGAGATATGTGATGTGAGTTTAAATTTGTGTGACCGAGCTGTTCCCTTGGTAAAGCTACAATGTTTCGATAGTCGGCAAGCAACTCTAGGAGCCTAGTCTTGCTTTAAGGGTGATCAATCACCTTGACATGTGGTGTTATTTGATCTATCCTCTCCTGTCTGGTTTGTTTAATTGAAGGTGAAACACTACCATTTGGGAATTGTGTAGGCTGTTGGGCAACATGGTTGTGATAAACTAGAAAATCACACAAATAACATCTTTCTTTCAATATTCGTAACGCGCCTGTTCTGTTGAGAACTAGAACATCTGCTCAACCACCAGGACGAATCGTGTTCAAAGTAGCTTCACACGATAAGCCTTTAACCTTGCATGTTTCCGTAAGACAGACTACATCCGTCCCCGTGTACACGTCAGGTAAAACAACAGTGGTTCTGGTTATTTCCTCATTCTGAAAATGGTGAGTACCCATTAAAACTGCTATAATCACGCTGGGGCAGTGAGTCTGTGAGGTCTTGAACTCGCTTTGACTCATAATCCATCGTCCTCGTAGTAGGAGCGTTGGACAACACATTCACCCTTGCGAAGAGCAATGGTACAGATTTGTGCTTGGCACTGAAGGAAATACCATTAACAGTGATAGTTATGTTTGCTTGGCTGAACATCTATCAAATTAGTTTTAAGAGTTGAAAGACCTATTAAACCGTCAGCTGGTAAATTAAAGTCTTGGACCACATAAAAATCTGCAGAAAAGAATTTACCACTTCTAGAAAAACGTAGTGGTAATGTTACCAGTCCTGTTTTGTCCAGCTGAGTACCGGAAACTCCTGAGAGATCGGTGTCAGTAGGTCGAATAAAAAATTCTCGGTAAGGGGATCTACGTTGTAACTCTTGATAGGATGCCAAAGAAAGTACGTTTGCACAAGCACCCGTATCAATGTCTAACGCTAACTTGACTGACCTAACCCTCGCCGGAATTGATAACACTTCCGCTTTGGTTAGCGCCGCTATTAACGAGGCTGTAACAGAAGCGTTGTCGCGTGTTGGTAGTGGTGTAGCTACCCTATGTCGGTCTGGGACTGACGCTGGTCTTCCCCCGACTTCTTGTAAAAACGACGGTTCGGCTTACCGTGGTGGGATACCTGGGGTAACTCCATCCCTATTTGTCTACATCGTCGGACTGCTGAACAATCCTCAGTAGTATGGGTGGGAGAATCATGGTATAAACACCACACATCAGCTGTCTCGTCTGAAGCAGACCTGGTTGGAGCAGCTGTTGCATAAGTCTTAGGTGGGCCTAGTCACTGTGGTGGTTCGTTTTTAAACTTAGCACCACTTCTTTGGAGTTGGTAACAAAAATCAACAGTATGACCATTTTTCTTGCAATGAGTGCATACTAAATGTTGCTTCTTTGTTGCTGAGTTCTTAGGAACTCGTTGTTGAATTGACGCTACAGGTGTTTCTGTCCTTGCTAGGGGAGTACGTGATAAATTAATAGCGATCTTGGCTGCATAATCCAAAATATCCTCATCGGGCTTTATAATCATGTGTCTTTGCATGAATATATGCCGGGTCACGGATTGTTAGGATGAAACCAAGGGACTCCATTAATTGTGCAAAATTGTCTAGAGACATATTATTGTGCTCGTCCACCCAGGGTGAACCACCAAAATTGGTTAAGATATCTTGACTGACCTCGCCAGCAAGAGAAACACTTCTCATCGTTTCTTCTGCACGTATCGTCTGTGGCAGACGATCAGCCCACCTAAACATCCAGTTCAGGTGACTGCTGTGCGCCTAATTCAAATAAACCAATTAAAGTCTTCCCAAACTTCGCATACTGACAATGTATACAGCCTTAACAACATCAACCTAGAGAAGTCGACTTGTGAAAGAGACCTAGGGGTACTTGTAAGCCCGGACCTACGGCCTAGAAAACAGTACGTTAATATTCGAAATAAGGCAAACAGAGTATTAGGTTTTATATCTAGATGTGTAAGTAATACGAGTGCAGAGGTCTTATTGCAACTATATCTTGCACTAGTCAGGCCGCACCTTGATTATGCGGTTCAGTTCTGGTGCCCTACTTATCATTACTCCTAAATCTCTCTCGCAGTCGGATTTCTCTATGGCATCGTTGTTCATCTGGTATCTGGTTTCCCTGTTTACATCTCCTATACTGAGTACTTTACATTTGTCTACGTTGAATTTCATCTGCCATTTTTCAGACCATTCGAAAAATTTGTTTAGATCTTCCTGTAGTTTTGCGAGTCCTCGTCAGATTTGATAACACGTCCTATTTTAGTGTCATCAGCAAATTTACTTATGTTGCTGTCTATGCCGATATCTATGTCGTTTATGTATATAATAAATAATAATGGTCCAAGTACTGAGCCTTGGGGAACTCCACTTGTGACGTTGCTCCAATGGGACTTAGTGCCGTTAATGCTCACTCTCTGTTTCCTGTCCTGTAACCACGCCCTAATCCATTTAAGGATGTCACCTTTGATGCCATGAGCTTCTACCTTTCTAATTAGTCTTTCGTGGGGGACTCTGTCGAAGGCTTTGCTAAAGTCGAGATATACCACATCATAATTGTGCCCCTCGTCCACCGATTCGAAAACTGATGAAAAGAATGTTAATAGATTAGTTAGGCAAGAACGTCCGCTTGTGAAGCCATGCTGGGAATCATTGATCAATCGGTGCTTCTCCAGGTGATTTCGAATAGAGTTTGAAATGATTGCTTCCAGTAATTTGCCTACTATTGATGTTAGACTGATTGGGCGGTAGTTAGAGGATAGTGATCTATCCCCCTTCTTGAAAATCGGTATTACATTCGCTATCCTCCAGGATTCTGGTACTACACCTGTTTTAAGGACATGTTAAACAACTTTGCTAAGGGCATACTAAGCTCTTCCTTACATTCCTTTAATACTCTGGCAAATATCTCATCGACCAGGTGACTTATTAGGCTTTAGTTTGTCTATTTGCTTACTAACATCGTACTAGTCACTACTATCTCACTTAATTTGTTTTCTTTCACTATCTCTGAATAGAGTCGGTGCCTCGGGTATCATGTTTAAATTTTCGGTGGTGAAAACTGTTGAAAAATATTCAAATTATTGCTCATTTCTCCGTCGTTATCAGTGAGCTCACCGGAGTCTGACTGTATTGGTCCAATCTTTTCTCGTGTTTTAGTTTGATACATTTGGTAGAATCCTTTGGGGTTTGTCTTCACCTCCCTTGCTATCCTTACCTCATTATTCCTCTTTGCTTTCCTTATCTCGGTTTTAACCCTACTCGCCAATACCCTATAATAGTCCCGGAGGTGAATTTCGCCACGATTTATCCTTCTACCCTACATCTAACTCCAATGCTTTCAAAGCATTTTTATCTTTGGGCCACTGACAAATAAATTTGTGTACTTATACTTTTATCCTCTTCACCACTGATCAGCTCGTTAGCCGCTTGGGCGATCAGTCACATCTCTGATTACTTTTCTTTTTCATTTATCCTCTTCACCAAAAGATCGGCTCGTTAGCCGCTTGGGCGATTGGTCACGTCTCTGTTACGTACTGTTGGCCAGTACTGGTTATGCACCGGCTCCTGAATGTAACTGAACCCGCTCCTGTGTTGGTCAAGTCTTGTCTTGAAAGAGCTCACACTCGGTGCCGTCACAACACTTTCTGGTAGATTGTTCCAAGAGTTCACAACTCTCACCCCGAAAAAGTTTGCCCTCACAGTTTTCTGGACTTGCGGCTTCTTCAATCTTGAGCTGTGACCCCTTGTGGGGCAAGCGTCCGCCAGCTCCAAGTAAGGACACTCAACTGAGTAGTGCCCCTTGAGATGCTTATACACCTCTATTAGGTCACCCCTTGCCCGTCTGTAGTATAAGCTAGGCAAGTTCAGGCGCTCCAATCTCTCAGGGTAGCTGAGGTGCCAAAGGGCAGGCATCATCAGTCTGGTGGCCCACCTTTGAACATTTTCAACCAACTGGCAGTCCCTAGCATATCTCGGAAACCAGATGAGGTGACAGTACTCCAAATGGGGAAGCACTTCACTCTTGAAGATTGTTACGAGGGACGGACCGTCTAGATATCTGAACGACCTTCTTATAAGACCCAATAATTTATTTGACTGATTTACCTTCTTCTCGAAATGGCCCGAGAACTTTAGCTCATTGTCAACATACACACCTAAGTCCTTCTCACATTCAGTCTCAAATAGTGCAGTTTCTTCATCCCGCTGGGACATATGATACGCCTCCTTCCCGTTGGTACGCCCCAGGTGCATCCTCTTACACTTCGTGACATTGAATCTCAGCAGCCATTTCTTCGACCATTCTTGGAGCCCACAGAGGTCCTTCTGCAGCTTTTCACAGTCCGCTTGGTTCTTGATTTCCCGGAATAACTTGGCGTCATCGGCAAACACTTGTATGGAGGCGTGTACAACGTCAGGCAAGTCATTTATGAAACAAACAAACAACAGTGGACCCAATACACTGCCCTGTGGTACCCCGCTTGTGACAGGTGCGGATGATGATTTTGTGCCATTAATCACCACGCACTGCTTGCGGTCATGTAAAAAGTCTTTTATCCACGCTAGGACATTTCCTCGAATTCCGTACCCTTCCAGTTTGATTTTCAACCTTTCGTGAGGTACACTGTCGAAAGCCTTGGCAAAATCTAGGTAAATATTGTCGATATTACCACCCCGTTCCAGAATATGGGTCCAAATATCCAATACCTTGAGCATTTGTGTTAAGCAGGAGCGCCCCGGCATAAAACCGTGTTGGCAATCCTTTACAAGGTTGTTTCGTAGTAGATGTTCCATCTCGGCATCTCTGAATACTCTCAAGTACTTTACATATTATGCTGGTTAGGCTCACCGGTCTATAGTTGTTCGTGGAGTGACGATCGCCCTTCTTGAAGATAGGACTCACATAAGCCACTTTCCATTCACTGGGGACCTTTCGTTCATCCAGGCATTTACAAAACAGGATCTTTAGGGGCTCGGCAAGCTCGTTGCTTAACTCTCTTAGCACTCTAGGATGCACCATGTCAGGGCCGGGACTCTTATGGACCTTTAGCTTTGATAGTTTATTTCTAATACCCTCTTCTGTGAACACAATGTGGGTCATTGCTGTATCGAACCGTCTGTCCTCAAACGCAGGAAGGTTAATCGCATCCTCTCTTGTGAACACTGAGGAAAAAAAGCTGTTCAATGCCTCAGCTTTATCCTGGTCAGAATCGCGTTTTCAATTTCGACTTTGCATAGCGGTAAAATGCCTTTGGGTTTGACTTGACCTCGCTTGCAACCAGCCTCTGGAACTCCTTTTCAGCCCTTCTACATTCTATTTTTGCTTGGTTTCTGGCTCTTGCATACATCCTCCTGTCCTGCTCATCATTTGACCCATCCCACGTCTTGAATTTCTGGGGTTTTTTCTTAACTTTGTCGACCGCCGCATGGTTCATGTGTAGGGATCCCCTCGTATTCCTAGAGGCACTGGGTTTGGTCTTGGGTATGTATTTATTGATCAAATGGGTCGCTTTACTAGTTATGATATTCAGCGTATTGTCTGCGTTCTTGTACCTTAATGAGTCAGGCCAGTGGATACCCCTCATCTCTTCCCTCATCCCGTTGTAATTTCCCCTGTAATATTTGCACCTTGTCCTCGCCTTATCTTGAACTACGTAACAGTTAAATCTGAATGACAGCACTATATGGTGACTGGTGCCAACTGGGACAAGGTGTTCCAGTTTGGCCACTATACCCTCCTCGTTTGTTATGATGAGGTCTAGTGGCTTGGGTGTTTGCTCCCCTCTGTAATGTGTCGGGTATCTAACATGTTGGAACAGAAAATTATCTCTCAGAGTTTCTACAAAAAGAGTAGCAGGGTTATTCAAGTTACTTGGGGTGTACTCGTTTTTCCAGTCGAAGTCGCCATAGTTAAAGTCCCCCATGATAAGGAGGTGGCTAGGGTTGAGCATCGCCGCATTGTCTATTAAGGCACTTAAGTTCCTTTGATTTAGTGGCCCACAGTTTGGGGATCTGTAGATACACCCGACAATAAGTAAGTCCCTTCCATTTTGTTTAATTTTACACCATTTGTACTTTTCAAAAACATCCTCTCCCTGTACCCTCGCCTGGCTGGCTCCAATGTCTTTCCTTGCATAGATAACCACACCCCTCTTGCAAGTTTCTTGAGAAAAGATCGTAAATGAGTCCTATCCAGCAATACTGAACTCACATTCCTCTGGGTCGATTCTCCTGTTCTTGTACAACAGTTCGACGACTCCTACAATATGGTTGGTGTACCTTCAGTAATGTTTCAAACTCCTCTCTCTTATCAAGAAACGTGTCAGTATTAGTGTACATGACATTCAAGCCAGAATTTGTTCTCGGTAACGCCTCTGCTCTTAGTAGTAACCTCGCCCCCCCCCCCACCCATTCTCAGAAGCTGCAGCATTTGCTAAGTACACTGTATTTTGCAGGGTGTGGTTAGAAATGTCATTGCTTACAAGACGCTCGTCTCCTCCCGGCTGATAGGCGGAGCTGGTGCCACCTCCCGGGCGGGGAGTAGAGCAAGTGGAGGGTGCGCTGCTGTCCCCCGGCCCTGTGTCGGCACACTTGCTTCCACCACTCTTTCCCTGAATACAACCCATGTACATCCGTCTCCGCTCCTCCTCGACTCCTCCCTCTTCTGCTTTAAGCCCTGCAGGAGCTTCCTGTGCTGTTCCCTCTGCATTACCATGCGATCTGGGTGAATGAATACACTCCGAAATGCCTCGCTCCTTGGTAAGTTTTTTGCCTGCCGAATAACCTCCCATTTCTCCTCCTCACTCACTAGTGTGATCCTGAGTGGGCGAGGCTTGTCCCCCTGCTTTTGTCCCAGCCTCCTCACATACTGAGGGGTTGATGGTGAAATGACCAAGGTCGGACCTGTTAGTTAACATAAAATTAGACGTTTCATATTACGCTCAATAGCCCACAAAACATGTAGCTATGCCTTCTTTATTGAGTCTCCCCTCTGAGGCGTCCGTTTTCTCATCGTTTCAAGACGCCTGTGTCCCCCGTTTCCCATTTTCTCTGACTTCCTGAAACCAACCTCTCTATAAAGTAAATCTGAATGTGAGAGAGAACACCATTGTTTTGAGTCAACTTAGATATGTCTGATTACAGTTAAAGCATTCAAGATCCTTTGTGAGTGATGATGAAAACTTTAACTGTCTTTATTGTTCGTAACACTTGTTAAGTAAGTGAGTGTCGAGTCTGCCGGTACGAATGGCATCCGACGATACTGTCCCTAGTTATAGCCACGAATTTCTGAGTACTACTGAAATTAGATCATTTTGATGCCCAAACATAAGAGAATCTGATGTTTGTAGTTTAGTTAGTGTCAGTTGTCTATTCAAAAAAGTCATTAATCTCCTGAAAGAACATGTCAAACTTCTTATCTCCAAGATCTCAACCTATACCCATAGAGGGTCCTTGTCTAGAAATTCGCTTATGTTGGGAGAACTAGTGTTAACAGCGTGTGTAATTCCACTTTTTCTTGGCAAGCTCAATCTCTGATTAGATTATATGAATAGACGTAGGAAATTCGCGTGACTGGTGGCAATTGGTTGTCACAATTAAATGTACAGTGATTGAGTTGATTGTAATTTCTGTCATTGCCTGACTGGCCTTTCTGGCATGTGATCCACACAGGCCTGAGTTGCCAGTTAGCCGTATATGAGCTCGTGCATGGAGGAGAGCGTGACTGCTCTGAAGTTTCTCCATCATTGTCTCAGGTGTGAGTACGATTATCCGCCCGCCATATTAAGTCAGTTTAACTCAGTGAATTTTGTGAAAATCAGTGTTCATGTTTTCACTGTGAAATTGTCATTTACCCAGTGAAAGAATTAATATAATTTAAATGTCGTCTGTCGTTGCTAGACAAAAGATTGTTTGTGATTGAGTTATTAGACTGCTCTGACGTTTCTCCACCATTGTCTCAGGCACAATGTGTGTGTCAGCGGAATACCCAGCAAGCCCCCCGGGGACCGATAGCTGCATACCAGCTGGCTGCATTGGAAGATGGCGTTAATTTGGCAGGATTAAACTGTGTGAGTTTGCACCTTGGGCATTAAGTCCGAAGTCCCTCGCAGTGTATCGGACTCCAACCGACCTTAACAGCGTTTTTCATTTGTTATGGTGAAACCAGTGACACCCTGGGGAACTCCTTTCAGTTGTATGGCCCAAAGTATTGTTGTAATACATTATATGATTGGGGATATTTAGCAGAGTATGGTAATGCCTGGGTGAGTAGTGATCCCATAAATATTGATAGTATCAGTAAATATGTTGTGTGAGTTGAGTACCTCAATTGAGGGAGAAATACCATGTTATTCATTCCGAAATAGCATGTTGTTATAAATAATATTTTAATTAGGGATATTGTCAAGTGTGTCATACAGCCATCTGCAGTGACAATGACATAATATAATGATTGCTTAATGATGTAATAAGTAATTGAAGTTGTTTAATGATGTAATAAATAATTGAAGTTGTTTAATGATATAATAAGTAACTGAAGCCCTATTTTATGAATGGTAGAGTGGGACCTGAGTGGTCCAGTCAGGTCTGAGTGTACTTGATTAACATCTTGTTCACTCCTTGTGTTAATAAATGTTGAATTGGTAGACTACGAGTATCACCACTCTATCCTTTCACACACTGGTTCTCAGAAAATAACTACCTCACGTGCCTAGAAGCTCGCTACCTAACAGTTAACTAAGATATGTTATATTCTAATAAAATCCTGGGTGGTGGCAGGCTACCGTTGTAAGTATAATAAGTGTGGTAATAAGAAAGACATGGTTCTCCAGATTAATTCATGGTTTAGAATATAACTAGAACAAAATATATTGAAGAGGATATAATATATATGAAAGAAAATGAAAAGGAAGAACATGACTTAGAAAATATAAGTAGAGAAATATAAGAGTTACTTATATAAGAATATAAGCAAGAATATACTGTATAAGAATACGTATATATATCAGGTATTGAAGAATAAAAGGACTAAGTCTGAAATAATATGAAATAAGAAGTTAAGGAAAATGTCCCATTACAAATAGTGGCAGCTAAGGTGGGATATAAAATGAAAGAACTCGGCCCATTACAAGTTGACCTTCGTCTGGGAGCCGGGTCTCACTAATAGGCTGCTATGTCGATGCAGTACTGACTGCCAAGGCAGACAAACAACTACGACAAGAACTTGAATTACAAATAGACAGATCAGTGTTCTGGACAGACAGTACGACAGTCCTTCAGTACATACGAAACACTGAAAGACGCTTCCATTCCTTCGTGGCCAATCAAGTGGCAACGATTTACGAGGACTCCAATGCAGAACAATGGAGCCACGTGAAGTCGTCACTGAACCCAGCCGATGATACTAGTCGTGGACTACATGGAGCAGAGCTCAACGAGGAGGGCAGGTGGATTCAGAGACCTGCTTTCCTCTTGTTGGAAGAAGACAGTTGGCCAAAGAGTCCAATGAGGATTCCAGACCTCACAGACGGCGACCCAGAGGTGAAGAAGGAAACCACGGTGCTGACGACGAACGCTGACCAGGGAGAGGGTATCGTCAATAAGCTTTGGGCCAGGTACTCCTCGTGGCATTGACTTCTGAATTGCGTAGTGTGGATTAGAAGGTTTATAGAATGGCGGCTGGGGAAGCGAAAGAACAAACATCACCGAAAACATCGACTCAAGGTCAGCGAATTGGAAGATTCGAAGTTAGTCATCTTAAGATTTATGTAAAGGAAAGGATTCCCTCGAGAACTTGGAATATTACAACAGGGACAACCCGTGAGAGGTAGCGACGTGAGTCGACTGGAACCTCATCTACATGATCAGAGTAGGCGAGGCGGCCGACTGAAACATGCCGCTCTCCACCCAGACCAGAAGAATCCCATACTGTTGCCGAGGGACAACAGGATCACGGGGCTCATTGTGAGAGAGGTACACTCGAATAGAGCTGGACACTCGGGACGAGAACACACACTTGCCATAATACGTGGGACATACTGGATAGTGGATACCTAAGTGCCGCAAATTACTCGACCGCACAATACGGATGTGTGTGACTTGTCGGAGAAGCAACTGGAGGCCTACCCATCAATGCCAAGCCGACCTGCCAGAAGATGGAAGCATGCCCAATTCATCGCAGACCAATTTTGGAAGAGGTGGGTTAAGGAATATCTCCCGACACTACGTCAGTGACAAAGATTCTTCAAAACTCGCCGTAATCTCCAAGCTGGGGACATCGAGATCATCTCTGGACAACCCTTCCCCAGGAGTCAGTGGATGCTAGAGAGAGTACTGGAGGCACTACCGAGCGCAGATGGCCTGGTGCGAAGTGTTAAAGTGAAGACAAAGGACTCAGTGTTAATACGCCCAGCGACGAGACTCTGCCTGTTGGAAGGGGTCCGAGAGTGAATCTAATGGTAGGCCGTAATTTCATGAGAAGCCCGACAGGAGGAGTGTTATCGCCACATGCAATTGTGCACGCCGGCCACATGTTAAGTGAAGAAACTGTTTACAGCTCAGAATATCTTACTAAGCAAGATGGAGCTGGTAGCAGCTGTGTGACTGCCTGAGGGACAGTCGATCGCCTTCTACTGTAAAGGCAACATCTTGATTCTCGTCAGCCAATATATTTCTGCAGGACATTAGATTTGTTCTCGTTGGTCTAACCCTAGACCCCAAAACGTGAGTGTGATGTGAACAGTTGAATCCTCTGAGAACTCTAAATAACTTTAATAAGTGTATTTATGTTCTGTATATTGATCGTAATATTCAAACTGTGTCCTGATGTACCAGCAGTTGTTATATGTGAATTGTATTCAACAGGTTTTGACCGAATTATACTCATCGCGTCAACGACAAGGGTCTTATTGTCCTGCACAAACCAAAATCGCTCCTATGAGCGATTACATTGTCCGTACAACTCTATTTTTGTGCAGTAACCAGAGATTGTGTTTTTGAATAGCCAGAGGCCCCCCATAGTGTGTGACAGGGTATCAGGTGTTGGTAAACAAGATCATGATAGATTTCTTTCATTGCCGTGAGAGTGAGTGACTGTCGAGTGTGACACATGATGCCGCACTGTTTATTGACTTAACTGTGAATGGCTTGTATGTGGTTTCTCCAGTTATGTTTATCATCAACAATAACTCCGAGGAATTTAGTATTTTGTTCACGTTTGAGGACTGTATTACCAAGGTACAGGGGGTCCAAGTCCGGGGTTAAGTTTTTCCTTCTGTGAAGATCTTGCAGTGGTTTTTCTCATGGTTTAAGGTCAGTTTATTACGTATCACCCAGGTCCTGACTTTAGTCAATTCAGTGTTCATAGTTCTCATCAAGGAATGGAGGTCTGAGTTGCTGGCATAGAGATTACAATAGTCTGCAAATAAGTTGCATTTTATGAGTGTGCTGGCATGGACTATGTCGTTTATGTACAACAAAAGCAGTACTGGACCGAGAATGGAACCTTGGGGGACGCCATACAAGATTGGCGAGGAGTCAGATTGGTGATTATTATAGCAGACATACTGCATCCTGTTGGACAGATATGAGGTAAACCAATTGTGGGACAGGCCTCTAACGCCGTAATGTTCAAGCTTTGAAAGGGGGATGGTATGGTCGACAGTATCGAAGGCTTTAGAGAGGTCCAAGAATATACCGACTGTGAACTGACTGTCATCAAAGGAATTTAAGATGTCATTAGTAAAGGGTAGCAGAGCACTCTTAGTCGACCTTCTAGCTCTAAATCCAAACTGGGAGTCTGTAAAGATGTTATTGGCAATGCAGAAGGAATTTAGTCTATTACATGCTAGCTTTTCCAGCATCTTACTCAAGGCTGGGAGGACTGATATGGGGCGGTAATTCTTGAAGAGACCTTTGTCCCCAGATTTTTTATATGCTGGGTGAACTTTAGCCACTTTCAGTTTACCAAGAAAGACACCACTAGTGAAGGAGGAGTTACAAATGTGGAGGAGAACAGGTAGTAATAAGTGGGCTACTTTCTTAATGATGCTCATTGGTATATTGTCTTCGCCTGCTGCTGCATCTTTGGACATTTTTATGATGGCCAGTAATTCATCTGTTGTGACAGGGGATAAGAACAGCTCATTTTGCTGTCTGTTTTGCAGGTAGGCTCTAAATTCTTCATGGTGATCAGGGATGCTCTGTAAGATTTTTGCCAACATTAATAAAATATTCATTGAAGTGGTTGGCAATGGGGGAGGGTTCCGTTATAACTGAATCGTTTATCATAAAAGCTGAGTGGGGGTCTGAAGGCTGAGTGTTCCTGTTCTGAATAGAATTTATGACATTCCAGGATTTCTTACTGTCGCCTGATGCTGACTGGAGCTTATTTGTATAATAGTTACGTTTGGCTTTTCTAACTGCTTGATTTACTCTATTTCTGATACTTCGGTAAGCATCACCGAAAGTTATGGGTCTTTCTGCAAATTTTTTTTTATCATTATCTTAATTTCGCTAGTGATATAGGGTTTGGAAATGGATACAGTTTCACTGACTTAGTCTTGAGCGGGAAGCATTTATCAAAGCAAGCATTGAAGATGCAAGAGAAGTTGCTTCTGTTCACGTTAGGGTTGTCGGAGGCATAGACAAGATCCCAGTTTGCATTCATTAGGTTGTTTTCAAAAAGGAGCATGTTGTCGGTGCAGTAGTCTCTGTATTGGATTGAGACTCTACTAGACCTCTCAGGTCTTGTAGCTGTTTTATACATGGCAAAAACTGGGAAGTGATCTGAGATATTGTTATAAATAATTCCACTTGCTAGATTGTTAGGAGTGTTGTTAGTCCAGATATGATCTATCACAGTGGCAGAGGTGGCAGTTACTCTAGTGGGTTTGGTTATAGTGTTGAAGAAGAGTTTAGAATGACAGGTAGCAAGAAGGTCTAATACTGAGGATGAAATCTCCTGTAATGTAGTAGTCTTTCCTCTCTGAACGTATGATAGTGATAAGCTCCGAAATTTTATCAAAAAAATTTCTTACATTAGTGTGGGGTCTTCTGTAGATTACTCCTACTAGGATATTTCGTGTGTCATTACGTAATTCAATGAAAACACTCTCCATGTACTCCTCCTGAACCTTTAAATCATCTCTTGCAGAAGTGTTATACTTGATATCAACATTTAAGGCGACACCACCACTGTGTCGTGACGTGTTGACTCAGTGTCTATTATAATTAGGAATGTTATACAAATGGTCAGTATCGTTAGTGAGGTTGGTCTCACAGAACCCAAGTACATCAAATTTGTGGGCAATAGAAGATAAACACTGATCTAAAAAGGCATATAGATGAAGGGGAATACTGCTGATGTTATGGCTAATCAAGGAGAAGGAATGGGGTAGTAGGAGACTAGAACTAAACTCGGGAGAGTCAGGAAAGTAATAGTTACAGTTTGGGTTGGTGTAACCCAGTGAGTTTTGTAGAAAGACATCAAGATCGATATGAGGGAGTATTGTGTCGACACCATGGGTAAAGGGGTTGTAACACATACGAGCTAGCACATCTAAGGGAATGACACTAGCATCATCATTGTGGAACATTGATACTGATTAAGGAACAGTAAAAACTCAGGGTCACTGAGGTGTGAAAAAGGAAGATCTAAGAATTATAATAGTGGTGGGGGGGGGGGTATTGTACTCATCAGTGCTATAACCAACAGAATTAGGATGACCGGTACTGTTGAGGGTGATTCCCAGATGGAGTGGGAGGCGCGCCTGTCACTCGGTTTTGAGGGATGCTGGTTTCCACCACAGAGGGTAGACCTGCAGTACTTGAGTTGACCGGCAAGGGGGGAAACTCCTCAGGTGATAGCGACAGTGGCTGGTTCCCCCTCAGTGGGGAGGGGGTTCTCGAGGGGCTTGGGGGGATTGGTACAGCGGGTGGGTGAGTGGGCGGGTGTCCACTTGTCCGATCCCTCACAACAAGGGTTTTATGACTGAACGTCACGTGTTTCCCTTGTTTCCTGGCTTCTTTAAACTGGTCCATTTGTTGTAGATGGGCTTTAGTCGTACCTGGGCAGAGATCTTTGTTGACGAAGATAGTGGTGCCTTTCAGTTTACTGCGTTGATAAAACACTTTGTCGCGGTCAGAGGGGGATGAGAATTTTGTTATGATGTCGCGGGGACGGGAAGAGTTGGGTTTCCCGACGCGTTGAACACGGTCAAACTTTACTTCAGCAAGTTTAAAATGTTCATCCAGCAGGCGTGGAATTTTGCGTTGGGATGGTTCCCAGTTCTCGTGGATGTCTTCAGGGATACCGGCAATCCTGAAGTTGTTTCGCCCTATGTCATCCACATAATCCACCCGGTCTGCTGTTGTCAGTTCCGTGTAAGAATTCTTCGAAACCCGAGGTTGATAGCTTTGTTGATGATTAAATTGTGGTCGACTAGGTCAAATGCTTTGGTGAAGTCAATGAAGGCGGCAGCCACAGACGTTTTTCGTTTTTTACAGATGGCGGTATATGTAGTTGAGAAAGCTGACAAGACAGTGAGTGGTGGAGGAAGTTTTCATATTGCCAAATTGCTGAGGATCTATGGTGTCTGCAATATCAACATAGGCCCAGTTAAAAACGAAACTCACAGATTAAGCTGGGTATTGGGGTGTGTGTGTGTGTGTGTGTGTGTGTGTTTTCAATACCTTTCATAAAGTTGAGTGTCAGTCGCCTTCACAAAGTTTGGTGACCGCAAGGATAAGATGCCATCTTTGGGTGTTGAGATAGAAACATTTTATCCACTGGGGCGGACTTGTGTGAATAACTTACTTTAGATTACGTTAAGTTTGGTTACATTAGATTATGTTAGGTTAGATTTGATTAGCTAAGGTTAAGTTATGTTAGGTTAGATTAGGTTAACTTAGGTTATGTTAGGTTAGATTAGGTTAACTTAGGTTATGTTATGTTAGGTTAGGTTTCATTGGGTTAGGTTAAGTTAGGTTACATTAGGTTTGGTTAAGTGAATGTCTTTAACTGGTATGGGATTGACTCTGTAAAGAGAACTTATTGTGCCTATCTACTCCTGTCCTGTCTGTCTGTTTTGTTATGGGGGAGAGGAGAGGTAGGTGGTTACATACTGTAGCTTCCTACACTGATGCATGCAAGCACACGCACACACGCAACACACACACACATACAGTACACCTATATATTTACTGTAGTATAATGGAAAGGTGTGGTATTAAGAGAAACGCATTATGAAATACTAGCTGGTGTGTGGCACTGTTTCACGCACCTAATTACACCCGTCCTACATATTATGGCTTTAGGCGAGATTGTCAGCTGGTTGCTCACAGATCGAACAGGAGAGTCAGCTGTTTCTGAAATAGTGTAATGGAAGACAAGCTGAGCAGAAGTGGTCAATACGGTTATACACTAAATCTCACGGTTCTGGCGTCCCCTCGGCCAACCATATGGCATCCGTGAGAGTTTGGGTGCGCGCGCCTGTCTGTGACGTCACATTGTTGCCGAGGTATGATGATTACCAAACCATACCTTTGCATACATAGGGGTGACATGTTTCCTTGAGGGAAAATACAATTTATATTACCAGGAAGAGTCAATCTTGTTAGTAAACAGTTGGGGTACAGGTGTGTTTGGACATGTTTCATCACTGAGGGAGGAATGTGCTTCCTCTCAGCTAGTGTTTACTTAACAAAGAACATGGAGTTCATCAATTTGTTAGATATATCGTTATGGATTCTTTCCTTTACAACTATCACTTTCGCATATCGTATTACCATAAAATTTCAGTAAGGAAATGTAGTAAGCATTTTTAGCAGCAAATTTAGATTTCTTTTGATAGTTAACAGTTGTATGAAATTTGTCTTTGTTTTCTTCATGCGACATATTCAATTAATGATGTATATTTCCTTATAATTCAAAGTTTAATAAAGATGCGAGTAGGAAGGGTATATCTTATTTGTATGTACAGTAATGTACTTACATTTAATAAAGTTTGATTTCATTTAAAAAAAATGTCTCGCATTACACAAGTTGTTGCCATAAAAATTACGATGGACAAGAAATTAACAGTGAACTGATTGTCACACATGGTATATTTACAAGTCCCTCAATTAACAGTAAATGACCTATATTTATCACCATAGAGGCAGGCATATAAATTATGTCTACTGGCCCACCTTGGCAGCCACTGGAAACCCGCGCATGAGAGTTTATTGGTGAATCTCTTAGAAATAATTATTATGATATCAAATGTGTTATATTACCAAAGTGTTTTATACATATCCAACAAAAGATATTTTGTGTGGTAATTTTGAACCTCTGGAGTCGAGACGAAACTACAGTGGTTGAGCTCTGGCAACATTGACGCGACTGTGATTGGTCTACAAGTCATGACGTCAGAGGACATTGACGTGGTCTCCATTGTTCACCGTTCATGAACTGAGTCTCTTCTAGGTTCTCTTGGTGGAAGGAGATGTGTTGCGGTGTGTTGTGTTTATGAATTTAATGGTATTTAAAAGAATCACAAATGAAGCCTGGCGGATAATTTTACAATATCTTTAGAAAATTGGTATAGTTAAACGCACAAGTGGAGCCTGGAGGCCGAGTTAGTGCGGTGTGTTAGTGTTTTAGTGGAGTGCGTGGAGTGGCGGTCGCTGTGAGCATGGCCCTCGACTGTCTGGAGGAGATGGCGGCTTCAGCGCTATGATATGTGCGGCCACAGATAGGGAGGCGGCCTGCAGGAGTGTGGGAGGTCCCGGCGGTGGATTGGGAGGAGGAGGTGGAGTAGGAGGGTTGCTGGGAGCTGGTGGAGTGTTTGCGGCCATGCCCCTCTCCCGTACCCGATCTTTACTGGCCAACATCAACGGTGCGGGCTCCCCTGGCGACACCACCAACACCACCACCCTCTCCAACACCACCACCAACGCCACCACCGGCACCAGCGCCTATCTGGAGGGAGGGAGCAGTACCCACTTGCCGCCCCTTAAGCCTCTCGCCATGAAGACCACAGGCGCACAGTCCATCACTCAGCTCTACGAGTTCGATGACACGAATTCGAACTCGGAGCAGAACGGCCAACCAAATTCAGTGTCGAGTCAAGTAAATACGGATTCCTCAAGTCTGCCGGTGGTCCGGCCGCCCTCTGCAGACTCTAGCAGCCTCAAGAACGGCTCAACCAGACAACCAAAGACCTATGTAGCCACACCTGAACAGGTCATGAAATATTACATGAACAAACTTACCCCTTACGAACATAAAGAAATCTTTAACTATCCACAAATCTACTTCATAGGCGCCAATGCGAAGAAGAGGCCTGGTATCATAGGGTCAGGGAACCAGGCTATCTCGTCTAATTATGGGTATGACGACCATCAAGGGTCGTACGCCCACATTCCTCACGACCACATTCAGTACAGGTACGAGGTGCTCAAAATCATAGGCAAGGGGAGCTTCGGCCAGGTGGTGAAGGCCTACGATCACAAGAGCCATCTGCACGTTGCCCTCAAGATTGTCCGTAACGAGAAGAGGTTCCACAGGCAAGCACAGGAGGAGATCCGTATCCTCGAACACCTCAGGAAACAGGACAAGGATAATACCATGAACATTATCCATATGTATGATCACTTCACCTTCCGCTCCCACACCTGTATCACCTTCGAGCTCCTCTCAATAAACCTCTACGAGCTTATTAAGAAAAACAAATTCATGGGGTTCAGCCTGCAGCTGGTGAGGAAGTTTGCCCACAGTCTGCTGCTGTGTCTGGACGCCCTTTATAAGAACAAAATCATCCATTGTGATATGAAGCCAGAAAATGTTCTCCTCAAGCAGCAAGGACGCAGTGGCATTAAGGTAAGAACCCCTTCTGGTTTGGTTGACGTCAGCGTAGGTGTTGTTTGTCATTGGAATGTGTAAACGTTGTCTTATGTCAACAAATGGATGTGAAATGTTTTGATTACGTCAGCAAACATTATGTAAACACTGATTTATCAGCAAAAGTTCATAAGCTGTTTTGTTTGTCACAACACTTAATGAACTGTGTTTATGTCAACTAATGTCTTAACGCTTGTGCTGTGTACTTCATCAATTATGATAAACGATTCACATGCTTCATGTTGAAAAGTCATCAACGAATTATCGTTTTGTGCTTTAGAAACAAGCTACCGGATGTGTGTGTGTGTGTGTATATACGCACGCTCGCGCACGTGCTATCATTGCTTATCTCTGTAGGAGACGAAGGAGTGTGACCATTGATAACATTATCTCCTTGTGCTGGGAATATCTTGTTGGGTCAATTTACACTGCATAACATCACACTCAGTACATGAACATTTATCCGAGATATGTGTGTGTCCTTCAGTTTTTGAGATCTTGAAGAGATAACTATAGTGGGATGTGTTTGGATTGTAACCCTTTGAGGGCGATGGTTGAAGTAACTGAGGATGATGATCTAATAACCCTTTGAGTATGAAATTTAAACTCCATTACTCGAGGAATTAAAGCATCATCCTTAAGGGGTTAAGATAGTTCTAACTTGGTTCTCTACAACTGAACAAACTACAATATTTCATATATAAAAATAGACACGAGATGGACCTTGCATGTTCAAGTTTTCAGGGACAAAATGAGACGAATATGAAAATGTAGACATTACGCTGATGGTTGTGGGGGTCTTGCTCAGATAAACAAGCCAATTCATGCATGTACAGTATACAACAAGCATTGAGATGTGTTTTGTTTTTATTAGTTTTTCTTAGAGATGTATACATTTTGTGGTAGCTTTATCTGAGATGTATACATTTTGTGGTAGCTTTATCTGAGATGTATACATTTTGTGGTAGCTTTATCTGAGATGTATACATTTTGTGGTAGCTTTATCTGAGATGTATACATTTTGTGTTCGCTTTATCTGAGATGTATACATTTTGTGTTAGCTTTATCTTAGAGATGTATACATTTTGTTGTAGCTTTATCTTAGAGATGTTTTAGCTCAGATGTACACTGATTTTGTTTTGCATCCAAAGTGGTCAAAATTTCCTCTGGTGTACACCTTCAAGTTTACCTGTGGTGTACACTCAAATTAACCTGTGCTGTGCAATTTTAAGTTAACCTGAGGTTTACACTTTAAAGTTAATCTATATTGTACACTTTCAAATCTCCTTAGAAAAAGATTGCTCAGTTTTGTACATAATTATGTAAACATATTCTGGCGGTTTTGATTCATTTTGGTACAATTTATCAAGGCATTCGTGTACAAACATAAACTTGGAATGTTCATAATTAATATATTTGAAGCTTTGTAAGATAGTTTGTCTGCCTTAAATAGTACATATACTAATGAAATCGGGAACAAAAAGTACATAAATTGAATCCACACACACACACACACTACATAAAACTACACCTGTCACATTTACATATGCAGTAGCCTACCTGTATACTTGAAGGTAAAGTTGACATCCACTAGAAACCGAGGAAGACATTTGCACATCGTTTGGTATGATTTTTTTTTGTTTCGCAGCTGTTTTTGTTATTTTCAGTTTGACAGAACTACAGGTATTCACTCGTACATATCGATTGACGGTGCTAACTTATTAAATGTTTGTTTTAGAATAAAAAGTGATGACGAATATTTACTATGATTATTGATGTGTGTTGGTTTATATAAAGATGATATAAGAAATATTTGAAATGGCGTAAGATTGGTCATACACCAACCGTAATCTGAAATGTACAGTTTTGACTTGAAGATGTGGAGAATATTCAAGTATCATTTTGTTCACACTTTGGGTCAACATTGTTTATCTTTGTTTTGTACAACTGAACAAGTCATATCACTTAATTAACCTGAGTTGTACATTTCAAAACTGTTTTACACTTTGAAGATATAGAGAATAGTGAAGTATTATTGTGTTCAAATTTGAGATGGGTTAAGTGTTTATTTGTTCGTCGTTCATATAAGACATTGCACGTGAGATGTACAATTTCAAGTTGCTTTACATCTTTAAAGGATATATTGTACAGCTTTTAAGTATTGTTTTGTGTAGGACTGAGTTGGTTCAGCAGAACCGAGACATCATATCGTCGACCTGAGGCATCGTCTTCCAGCTGACCTCACAACCAGCTATGTTTGTTGACAGTAGACCAACGTTCTGTACATATACAGGAAGTGTTGAGTTGCTGGGATTTTATACATACGTTGAGATATTTAGGAAAATTACTTTTATGATTATAAATTTCTTGATCTGATGATACTCTTATGGTATTACCTACGTTTTTATAGTATTTATCATGCACCTCCAAGAGAGCTGCAACACTCGAAAGTTCTCAGCCATTGCAATATTTTTTTTTCATTTTGTATGTGTATTATTTTGGCTCAATACAGTAAACCATAGATAACAAACCCAGAGCTTGAATGGGTATACAATATGGTGATCAGAAATACATCGTGTGTGGCAATTTTAATGAATAAAATACCTATTAATGTTTGATAGAACACGCCAATAATAAAACCACAGGTCCTGACCCACAGAGCTCAGGTGTTAAGGGAAGGCCATAACCACTGTAGCATGCGTGGCTAGAAGTCGTTTGCAACAGACCTGACATCAAACAAGTGCACATCAACAAGTATATAGCTACACCTAACAAAGACTTTCGTGAAAAAAAGCTCAGTTCGGAGTCGTTGTAAAATTATTTATCATGAAACGCATTGAAATAAAATCGTGGCACAGTTTGCTAATTTCAACTTAAGATTAACCACCCAAAAGCTAACTTAACCTAACCCATCCAGGTAACATTAAGTCAGCTGGGGAAACACTAATCTCAAGGTGACTCAAAATGCGAAATTCAGTATATACTGTATATCATTCAGTATTTACATTCCTTTATATTCAGAGTTTGATTTATGTTTAACTACATGTAATAGCAGAGAGAAACGTTGGTCCACAAGTGCGGTTCTCTTTTCCCTCTTTTTGGAGAGGAAGGAATATCTGCCTAAAGGTGCACTGGGGAGTAGATAAGATGGTTGTAGGACCTGTGTGTTGTGTTGTCTCGTCATCTCTCGTGACAAAATCTTTCTCTGGCCTATTGTTTCTTATCTCTCCTGACAACACAAATCTTGATGGTTGTTTATTTGCTATTCCAAGTAACACCATCTGTACCATGGCCTAAACACAATGTATATATAGAGTCATAACAATGTAGGGATCACCTGAAGAACCCTCCAGCTTATTTTACCTGCAGATTAATCACTCTACCTGGGGGATTAGGGTAAAATAAGCTGGGTCGAGGAATCTTCTGGTAAAATATGCTGGGTGGGGGAATCTTCTGGTAAAATAAGCTGGATGGGAGAATCTTCTGGTAAAATAAGCTGGGTGGAGGAATCTTCTGGTAAAATAGCTGGGTGGGGGAATTTTCTGGTAAAATAAGCTGGGTGGGGGAATTTTCTGGTAAAATTAGCTGGGTGGAGGAATCTTCTGGTAAAATAAGCTGGGTGGGGGAATTTTCTGGTAAAATTAGCTGGGTGGAAGAATCTTCTGGTGATGCCCATGATAAAGAGAAAGGGATGGTACTTACTGTGTTGACGAGTTAGACTTACTGTACCTGTACATATAGAGCTGTATTGTTGATGTACTGTATATATTAAACACAGTCGTAGTGGGTGTTGATGGAGTGTGTGTGAGTGTACTAGACTTGAGATACAGGTGGATTAATGGTATCTGTGTGTGAGTAAGTGTCCACAAGTCTATGTGATTAAAGATAAAACGATAGTGACTTGAGCTGTGATTTAATTTCATGGGATGGATCTAACTCGAGCAACAAACCTAGATTAATTTAATCTGGCTGAATCACCTGAAGAATCGTCACCCCAGAGCGCATTGGGGTGACAATATTTCAGTTAGGGTTAGGTTAGTGTTGTGGAGTTTGCAATATTGTCTTTTTTAGTTTTACTTAACCTAACCTCTTAGTAAAGATGTATGAAACACAAGATTTGATATTTTGCATTTTTACTTTACCTTAACTATGAGGGGTGGAGATTCTTCAGGTGTAGCGTGCTGGAGTGACGGTAATCCACCTGGCTTGAGCAAACCTAACCTAATCACAAATTATTCGAGGACTCCGCAAAACTATAAAAAGATCTAAAAAAAATCGAATGGTCTGAAAATGGCAGATGAAATTCAATGTGGACAAATGTAAAGTACTTAGTATAGGAGATGTAAACAGGGAAACCAGATACCAGATGAACAACGATGTTATTGAGAAATCTGAATGTGAGAAAGATTTAGGAGTAATGATAAGTAGGAATCTTAAGCCAAGTAAACAATGTGTATTTGCTCGAAACAAGACTAAAAAAGTACTTGGGTTCATGCAAAGGAGTGTTAGTTACAAGACTAGCGAGGTCATCCTAAAACTATATCTTGCGCTTGTGAGACCACACTTGGATTACGCAGTTCAGTTCTGGTCACCGTATTACAGAATGGATATAGAATCCTTGGAAAGAATTCAGAGGAGAATGACAAGACTAATCCCGGGCATTAGGAACCTTGAGTATAGAGACAGGTTAAAGCATCTTAATTTGCACTCCCTCGAGAGACGTAGAGCGAGGGGCGACCTGATAGAGGTGTATAAATGGAAGTCAGGGCTAAACAAAGGGGACATTACAAAGGTACTCAAACTATCCAACCAGGACCGAACTCGTAACAATGGTTTTAAATTAGACAAATTTAGATTTGGCGCGAAATAGGTAAACATTGGTATGGAAATAGAGTAGTGGATGAATGGAACAAGTTAACAAGTTACCAAACTTCATTATTAACTCGAACGCGCTGGATGGCTTCAAACATAGATTGGATGGATATATGAGCAATAGGGGTTGGGTGTAAATGGGACTGCCCAGTATGGGCCAATAGGCCCGCTGCAGTTTCCTCCATTCTTATTGTAAGGATGTGTAATTAATTGTGGATAAGATTGAATATATTTATCTGCTGTTATTAAAATTTTCGTCACGTCTGGCCCCAACAACATACAATAACAATAATGATAAGAACAACAACAACATCCGACACACCGAGTTGTTCCTCTCACCTGTGTCAAGAACCAGTTCCAGGTAGCGTCTAGGTAGGTCAGGTACACTTGTAGAACTTAGCCTGGGTTCTGTACATCTCAGATCAATTATGTGATTTTTTTTCAGCGGTGCTAAACAAGAGTAAACAATGCTGAACCAAATCTTGAACAGAAAGATATTTAAATATGTTCTACAGTCAAGGTCAAACTGTACATATCAGATCAAAGTTGTTGTATGATTTTCTCTGTGAACCTGTTCTCATTTTCAAACATTTTGAATTTGTTCACCTGGGCCAGTTCCAGGTAGGTTACAAGAGGATGAGGTTCGTGTTGATAGTATATTTAAAGTCTTTCTTTAATAGTTCTTGTGGTTTGGTTACATTGTTGATATTTCTTATTTATATAAGTGATTTTCGTCACCATGGAACCCCCCTCCCATAAAAAAGGTTAGTACGGTACACGGTCCTTTTGGGTCGATCTATTGTAATTGTTTGTTTACATGTGGTACACTGTAGAAGCTCCCAGTTCATTGTTAACAGTGTCATTTTAAATACAGTTTTTCTCTTATTTTATTGTTTGTATCTGACACTCTAGAACTCTCAGATGCCATAGTTGTGTGTATGTGTGTGTGAGAGAGAGAGAGAGAGTCAAGGGCAATGTGTTATGGTGTTTATATGCAGGAGACGGATTTAGTCCCTGTTCACCCACGCTGCTTGGTCAGTAGCCAAGCGTTTCGGTATGCCCTCCCTCCCTCCCTCCCTCTCTACTCACCACCACCCGCCTGTTGCTACACACACATCTAGTAGCTCACACACACACACACACACACACACACACACACACACACACACACACACTCACTGTAAATGACTCCTTGTTGAGTGATACAAGGAAGCTAATCTTCCATACACTCTTACATTGATGATTGTTACCAGTACATTATGTTACAGCAGTCTGTAACTCGAGGCAGTACGTAAGTACAGTATATATATATATATATATATATATATATACGTTCAGGTTTAGTACAGTAAGTAGTAATATCAGTAAATGTATTTACTGCAATGTACACTGAAACATCTCAATAACGGACCCCGGTTTACGGCAATCCGTTAGACAGAGGTTTGAGTGTCTCACAGTACAGTACACTCATGGAGGTATACTTCCTCCATGAGTACAGTAGCCAACACAGTAACTTCCGTGTGGCACGCTAATCACCCACTGAACCAGTAACCTGATACATATTTATGGGGGTCACAGTCTCATTGTCGGCCACCTGACCACACTACCGTAAAGACATGACAGGCGAACCCTCGTCTGGCGTATGGTCGTGTAAAATATTAGGATGAAAAAGGACTTAGTGTGTGACATGAAAATACCATATTTTGTTAAAAGAAGAACTGTTATTGATTCAAAACTCTTGTGTGTGTGTGTGAGAATCAGGTGTGTGTAAACTTGACAGGACTGTGGAAGGTTTACCATGTACAGTCAGCCAAAGATGCACTGACCCCACCTGGGTCTCGTGCTCGCAATTTTACCTGACAATACTTGGTGAAGGAAGGCTGTATGTAAAGGTGATTGTGATTGGTGGATCTGTTTTCGGCTGTATCACTATCAGGATAATTATTAAACAAACCAAGGGTAAAATTTTTATAATAATAAACGATTCATTGTTATTTAAAGTCATGAGAAATATCCAAATTTTCGTATATTTGCTTAGATAATGAAGAAAATTATATTAATGAATTGGCAACTCGACTACAACCACAGCTGCCACAAGATCCTCACATCAAATTTTCCTCATTATTTAAACAAATATACGAACATTTGGAAACTTGTTGGTTATTATTGTAATTTATATTATTATTTTGAAGAGAATTGAGTGTTTAAGAGAAGATTAATAATAAGGTTGTGTTACACACACAGTCATGGGCTCGTGGGCCGTGGGTTCGAATCCTGGCGGGTTGAGGTGATGATTGTATGTAGAAGTCCGCGTGTTTATTGGGCTAATGAAATATATATATATATATATATATATATATATTGTGTGTGTGTAATACAACCTTATTATTAATCTTCTCTTAAACACTCAATTCTCTTCTCCAAAGTAATAATATAAATTACAATAACCAACAAGTATAATACACTTTCAAAAACCATCTTCAGATGTTATTTAAATTAGGTTGTTATGTTATAATGGGTTAGATTAGGTTAAGTTACATTAGCTTAGGTTGATGAGTTATTGCTAAGATACTTTAGGATAATTTGCATTGGGGTAGGTTAGGTTACATAAGGTAAGGTCAAATTTGATTAGATTTGGTTAGTTTAGTAGTCATAGTACTGGTATTCACCTATAGTTTATATTATATATACCCGAATGCTTCTACATTCCCATTAATTAAAAATTTCGAGAAAAGAATGGTAAAAATATCTGTATGGTACTAATATACCGTTCCTAAAACTCCATGACATCGCCTCACGTATTTAAGTCCTAAAAAATGGAGTGACATCAGAAGGAATTTGTGTGTGTGTATAGACTTCATGAGAAAGATGTCACCAGACTTAACATCTTTCCGTATAAATTAACGTCAGAAGTGGACATGTTGCCACTCCCAACGTCTCATACCTTATATAATGTATGAACGTCAGACATAAGACATATTATTCCCAACTACTTTTTTTCATGAATTTATATACGACTGAATCTTGCAGAAGAACAGACAGGCCCCTGGTTGTTAAAAGTATAGAGGCGTGAAGCTGAGGGCCAGGAATTCTTGGAAAATCTCCTCTGATGAATATTCGTCGTTAGTGAACATGTAAGAATGCACCTAACTGGTTGGCTTAAAGACAAAACACAGGCACAAAATCTCTTACAAAAAATAGTATTAGAGGAAAAAAGATTAAAAAAAGTATATACAAGTATACTTAAAAAAATATCATTTGAATGAAAATTACTAAAATAACTCCAGAATTAAAATAAAATGGCGTTAAAAGAAAAGTGACTAGTAAAAATTAACACCATAATTACACACAAGACTTGTCCCCTTATTGTAAATAGGGGACAGAATAATTGTACAAAATCATATCAAAAGATTCACACTGGTAAGTATACAATATCTAGTGCTAATTGAGTCTATTCTATTTATATACGCTATTATTTTTTTTCCTTAATATGCTAACCTAAAGTATCTATTTAATACTCAAGTTACTTTCGTTATATATATGTTCAGCACTAACCGAACGTATCTAGTTACTGTTACGCTAAATTTGCCCCGTAGCTTAAAAGTTACCCAACTACTTTTATGCTTCCTACATCTTGAGCTACAAGGAACATTCATCGTGCGAGGGGTTCTTAAGTCTCTGGATATGAGCGGGAAGCAGACGGCAGTTGACCCCTCTGGCGGAACATGTTGAGCTAGGTAATGTGGCCGTTCCGCGCTGCTTCCTCTTGCCTAACTGATGGGAACGTCAGGTGAGGGCTGCGGGGCTCAATACCTGGGGCCTGTAGGTGACTGACTGATACTTGTTCAACCCCCTCCCACAACCCTCTCGTGATTTACATGGGTACTTGTCATCCTTCGTGGTTTATATTGACGTTTGTCTCTTCGTGATTTACATTGATGCTTGTCTCCTTTTGTAATTTATCTTGGTACTTGCCCTTCGTGATTTACATTGGCGCTTTCCCTTCGTGATTTATACTGTAGTTTGTCCCCTCCGTAATTTACATTGGAGTTTTGTCCTCCTTCGTGATTTATATCGGTTCTTATCCCAAGTATTTACATTGTTATTCGTCTCTGTTTACATTGCTACTTCCCCCCTTCCCCAGGTGATTTATATTGGTACAGTGTTTCCCTCTCTCGACCTGCTGAGGGAGGCGCTGTAGGAGTCAACACTGGCGTTTGGACTCAACCTTATACGAATTATGACAATGATAGATTAATAGATAAATGCCATGATTTTTTTAATGATAATAATATAAACACCATTTAAATGTTATGTCAGGCAAATTATGTCAACTTTAAATTAGTGTGTGACATTCATCTCCCCGGGGTCCATCCAGAAGGCTCGGATTTTTCTTTGCATTGTAAGAAGATTTTTTCCCTCGTGTTATTCTGCCGTGATTTATAATGAAAAGTGGGTGGGTGAGGGTGGATGGATAGGGTGGGTGAGGGTGAAGGGATAGGATGGGTGAGGGTGGAGGGATAGGGTGGGTGAGGGTGGAGGGATAGGGTGGGTGAGGTGGATGGATGGGGTGGGTGGTGGAGGGATAGGGTGGGTGAGGTAGGAAAGGTGGGTTGGTGAGGTGGGGTGGGGGGGTGGGGTGTGGGCAGGTGGGGCTCAGGGGTGGGTGAGGTGGGGTGTGGGCAGGTAGGTGGGGGTGGGGTGTGGGCAGGTAGGTGAGGTGGGGTGAGGGAGAGAGATGATTACATTACTTCTTAGGTTTCTGCTCCTTCAAGTTGTTTTGGCCTTGAGTCTTTATTTCTTGGGCTTCCTTTTCTAACCTTTTTTTGTCTTTGGTTATATATTATCGTATATGTTTATATATTTTTCGACTCGTTTTTTTGTAGTTTGGTGATTATTTAGTTTATTTTTGTTGTATATTTCGTTTCGTTTTTTTGTAGTTTGGTGATTATTTAGTTTATTTTTGTTGTATATTTCGACTCGTTTTTTTTGTAGTTTGGTGATTATTTAGTTTATTTTTGTTGTATATTTCGTTTCGTTTTTTTGTAGTTTGGTGATTATTTAGTTTATTTTTGTTGTATATTTCGTCTCGTTTTTTTTGTAGTTTAGTGATTATTTAGTTTATTTTTGTTGTATATTTCGTCTCGTTTTTTAGTGTTTGTGCAGTGTCTTTTTCTCTTATTTTTTCTTAATATGTTCAGTGATTTTTTTTTGTGCATTATTTTTTTCTATTTATTTTCTATTGTTTTTACTATTAGCCATTTACTCATTTTTATATTTTGTTGACAAGTTTTGAGCGTTTGTTTCATGTTTACTTTTTGTTTACAAGTTGTTGGCTCCTGTTGTCTTTATTTAATAGTTGTTGGCTCCTGTTGTCTTTTGTTTACAAGTTGTTGGCTCCTCTTGTCTTTTGTTTACAAGTTGTGGGCTCCTGTTGTCTTTATTTAATAGTTGTTGGCTCCTGTTGTCTTTTGAATACAAGTTGTTGGCTCCTCTTGTCTTTTGTTTACAAGTTGTTGGCTCCTCTTGTCTTTTGTTTACAAGTTGTTGGCTCCTGTTGTCTTTATTTAAAAGTTGTTGGCTCCTGTTGTCTTTTGAATACAAGTTGTTGGCTCCTGTTGTCTTTTGTTTGCAAGTTGTGGGCTCCTGTTGTCTTTATTTAAAAGTTGTTGGCTCCTGTTGTCTTTTGTTTACAAGTTGTGGGCTCCTGTTGTCTTTATTTAAAAGTTGTTGGCTCCTGTTGTCTTTTGTTTACAAGTTGTGGGCTCCTGTTGTCTTTATTTAAAAGTTGTGGGCTCCTGTTGTCTTTTGAATACAAGTTGTGGGCTCCTGTTGTCTTTATTTCTTAAAAGTTGTTACTTGTTGTCTTTTTTTGAATAAAAGTTGTGGGGTCTTCGTTGTCTTTTATTTAAAAGTTGTTGGTTCCTGTTGTCTTTTGAATACAAGTTGTGGGCTCCTGTTGTCTCTTATTTAAAAGTTGTTGGCTCCTGTTGTCTTTGTTTACGTTGTGGGCCTTGTTGTCTTATTTAAAAAGTTGTTGGTCTCTGTTGTCTTTTTGAATAATGTTGTGGGGTCTTGCTGTCTTTATTTAAAAAGTTGTTGGCTCCTGTTGTCTTTTTGAATACAAGTTGTGGGTCTGTTGTCTTATTTTTAAAAGTTGTTGGTTCCTGTTGTCTTTTTGAATAAGTTGTGGGCTCCCTGTTGTCTTTATTTAAAAGTTGTTGGCTCCTGGTTGTCTTTTTTTGAATACAAGTTGTGGCCCCTGTTGTCTTTTATTTAAAGTTGTTGGCCCTGTTGTCTTTTGAACACAAGTTGTGGGCCCTGTTGTCTTTATTTAAAAGTTGTTGGCTCCTGTTGTCTTTTGAATACAAGTTGTGGGCTCCTGTTGTCTTTATTTAAAAGTTGTGGGCTCCTGTTGTCTTTTGAATACAAGTTGTGGGCTCCTGTTGTCTTTATTTAAAAGTTGTGGGCTCCTGTTGTCTTTTGTCTACATCTTTCCCTTACAGAGTCTACCTTTTTTCTACCTTAGCCGTCGTCTGGTCCAGCATCTCTGCGGCTCTTCTGAAGTTTTTGTTTTTTCGTCTGTCTTAGAAGCTTGGGCGTCTGTACCAATACTATGTCTTTTGTCCTCCAGCACATCTTTGCCATGTTCATTCCAATACTTCTTCGATGTCTGTAGCCCTTCAGACTTTTCCAAATGGTTGTATTAAAAATAACGAGGTATTTGGCCGTTGTCTTCCAGTAGGGCTTCGCAGGCCTTCCTTTTTTATGAGGTTTAGAAATCTTTGCTGCTTCCCCAGTACTTCAGTGACTTTTTCAGCTGCTTAGAATTTCCTCACTGTTATACCTGTATTTATATAAAAACACACACACCTTGGCACGTCGTCTCTTCCAGTACCTCTTCAGCTCCTCTGAACGTCTTCTTCCATTTGTTTGGAAGTCTTGGCTTGTCCTTGTCGATCGTTGGCAGCGTCTGGGGCCATAACTCCTACAATATTGAGGCAAGAGGAAAACTTGGAGTTGAGGTTGGTGCCATAAATCCAGCCGGGGGAGATTCATGATGGGATGAACTCCTCCCTCCCTCTTGCTTTTGTGTGATATGTTCTATTGCTTCTGGCACTGGTTCAAGTACAGTATAATCCCATATACTGGTACAGGTATAGGTACAAGTAACCTACAAGTATAGATGCGAATACAGGTACAAGTACAGACGTAAATATTGTACCATTACATTAAAAGATACTACAATATACATCCAGATATAGATAGAGATATACGCAACATAATATTGTTATATATAATCCATTAATTCAGAGACAAAAGTACAGTTACCTGAGTAAAAATTACAAAATATTACCAACACATCAACAGGCACACAAAAGCGGATTTAAGAGAATCGTGGTGTTTTTTTCACCCCCTGTTATACCATATCCCTGAAACATTGGCATTTTAAACTCGCCATTGACATACATGTAATTTAATCCCAGTGTAAAATATTCATGTACATATATATATTGGCAACACTGGCTGGTAATGTGATGAGGATTATTTTTCCAGTTGGTAAAAATGCATAACTTTTTTTTTTAATGTATTGTGTTAGTGATAGAGGAACACTGCTTATGGAGTGGTTAGAACTGGTCATGAAATTAGAAGTGGATATTGAGTGTGATGCTGTTGATGTTATTGTAGTATATATAGGATGAAGGTCGGGGATAAACTGTGTTGTATTCTTGAAGTGATTGAAAGGAAAGTGCTAATAGAGTTGCCTACCAGTCCAGTACATGTGTCAATTGTAAATAAGTAAGAGGATTGTGTAGAAATATATGCAGATGATATGAATGAAATTGTTACATATATAAGATCTCTCTCTCTCTCTCTCTCTCTCTCTCTGTAAACACAAATACACACACACACACACACACACACACACACACACACACACACACTATATTGCACCTAAAACTGTATATTACCATCTTCCTTCAGAATCATACAACATTAAGTTCACATTCTCAAAAGAAGTAGAATTGCTCAGTCTAACAACCCCTTGTGACAATGATTCCTTTACGAGATCAAATTTCCAGCTCTTGTTAAGCTTCTCTACCCAATGCCTCTCATCTTTCTCTGTGCAACAAGTCTAAATTCCCCCCTTTCTCAGTTTATTTCACCTTATTCATTAAACACTATAATGCTACCTTGAGGGATTAGGTTAGGTTTTGATAAGCGTTAGGGTGTTAAGGTCAATCAGCAGTTGAAATAGGGGGTTGGGGGTGTTCTAATCTTCAGGTACCGTAAGCCACTGATTGTCTCACTAAAATATACACATGGCTGAGGCGTAGATTACAAAGTTCTCAGAATCACATTAATATAATACCTCAAAGTAATGAAGGACTCTGAGCTGTAATGTTTCTGATATACTGTACTTGGTGAGTGGGTGTGTACATGTTAACCCAAGCAAGAGGTCACTTAGCATGGCTGAGGAGCGAGATGCTGTACTGTAACACCCAAGAATCTTCACTCGAGTAATAGCCTCAAGTCTCTGTAGATCGCTTGGAGATTAGGCTCCTGTCATCTTATTTTACCTGAAGATTAGATAACCCCAGCTTAATTCACCTGAAGGTTAGATACCCCCAGCTTAATTCACCTGAAGGTTAGATACCCCCAGCTTAATTCACCTGAAGGTTAGATACCCCCAGCTTAATTCACCTGAACATTAGATACCCTCAGTTTAATTCACCTGAACATTAGATAATACCACAGCTTATTTCACCTGAACATTAGATACCCCAGCTTAATTCACCTGAACATTAGATACCCCAGCTTAATTCTCCTGAACATTAGATAATACCACAGCTTATTTCACCTGAAAGTTAGACAACCCCCAGCATATTTCACCTGAACATTAGATACCCCAGCTTAATTCTCCTGAACATTAGATACCCCAGCTTAATTCACCTGAACATTAGATACCCCCAGCTTAATTCACCTGGAAACAGATACCCCCAGCTTAATTCACCTGAACATTAGATACCCCAGCTTAATCTCACCTGAACATTAGATACCCAGCTTAATTCACCTGAACATTAGATACTTTATTTTACCTGAAGATTAGATAACCCCAGCTTATTCACCTGAAGGTTAGATACCCCCAGCTTAATTCACCTGAAGGTTAGATACCCCCAGCTTAATTCACCTGAAGGTTAGATACCCCCAGCTTAATTCACCTGAACATTAGATACCCTCAGTTTAATTCACCTGAACATTAGATAATACCACAGCTTATTTCACCTGAACATTAGATACCCCAGCTTAATTCACCTGAACATTAGATACCCCAGCTTAATTCTCCTGAACATTAGATAATACCACAGCTTATTTCACCTGAAAGTTAGACAACCCCCAGCATATTTCACCTGACGATAAACACCCTGGCGATACCTGGTGGGCTTAGATTAGGTTAGGTTAGGTTGGTTAACCTTCATGCAAAAATAATCCGGGGTGTCTAATCTTCAGGTGATCTGTCTCGGCTTAATTTATTCAAGAGTTTACTGCTTGAGGTAGCTGAGTCTGTTGCCCTCAGGTGATGACAGGCGAGAAGTTGAAGGTGTGTGTGTGTGTGATAAAGGTGGTAGTGATAATAGTTGTATACGCTTCTGAGAATTGGGTAAGTTGAACACTGACTCAGATCACATTGTCAAGTCCCATAGAGAGAGATGAAGTTTATGTGTTTGAGAGAAAGGTTTGTGTCTTAGAGAGAGAGGAGGGGGGGGGGTGAGTTTGTGTCAGAGAGAGATTAAGGAAGATTATGTCTGAGAGAGATTAGGGAATAATATGTCTGAGAGAAAGAATGATTATTTATTTGTGTGTGAGTGTTTATATACCGTATCTATAAAACAAACATAGTAAATATATACTGCTTAGACCTTGAACAATAAATATTTCTTCAACGTTAGTAAACATAAGACGGAGTGGGTAGGGGCCTGTGTGTGGAGTAGGTCATTGGGACGCGTGTGTGGGGGGACCGCCAAGGATAAGGGTGAGTCAACTTATTGCTAGAGAAGGAAGGTCTGCTAGGCGTGGGCGCTGGCTGCCTCGCTCGCCTGTCTGGGTACATACATACATTCTCCTTTCTGCTGCTATTACTACTGCTACTACAACCTGGTTCTTGTGTACCCATTCCTCGCTGTACCCTGTCCTCGTGTACCCTGCCCACGTGTATCCTGTCCTCGTGTACCCTGCCCACGTGTATCCTGTCCTCGTGTACCCTGCCCACGTGTATCCTGTCCTCGTGTATCCTGCCCACGTGTACCCTGTCCTCGTGTACCCTGCCCTCTTGTGTCCTGTCCTCGTGTACCCTGCCTTCATGGTATCATCTGTACCGACCATCATATTCGTGTTATTGTAACTTATACCCTTTGTGGTCTCGTGGTCACTCGCTGTAATCTATACCTCCTTAGGCCTCGTGGTCTCGTTCAGTACCCTTACCTGATGACCTCCTATGTCTCGTGGCCTTTACTGTATCTCTTACCTACTGATCACTTCTTTTGATATGAATATTTTGTAGCCTGTAACCGTGTGTGTCTGTCTTTCTTTCTGTCTGTCTGTCTGTCTGTCTGTCTTTCTGTCTGTCTGTCTGTTACGAGGATCTACATTATAGAAGTAAATAATTAACAATTCACGTGGTTAATTAATTGTATTTGATAACTTTTCGGGGACTAACAAATAAAAACATTTAATTAATGTTTGACTTACCTGTTGTTTACCTGTTCCCTCCCCCCTTTAAGCAAATACACCTGTTAATTATGTCTGTGTTTGGTTATTGCAGTAGGTCCGTGTGTTTGGTTATTGCAGTAGGTCCGTGTGTTTGGTTATTGTAGTAGGTCCGTGTGTTTGGTTATTGTAGTAGGTCCGTGTGTTTGGTTATTGTAGTAGGTCCGTGTGTTTGGTTATTGTAGTAGGTCCGTGTGTTTGGTTATTGTAGTAGGTCCGTGTGTTTGGTTATTGTAGTAGGTCCCTGTGTTTGGTTATTGTAGTAGGTCCGTGTGTTTGGTTATTGTAGTAGGTCCGTGTGTTTGGTTATTGTAGTGGGTTGTGTGAGTGTGTGTGTGTGTGAATTTTGCAGTGGGTAAGTATTGGACTTTGCAGTGGGTGACATCCCTAGTTACTGTTTTACGCTGTAGATGATCCCAGTGAGTGATGTGTGTGGTGCCGCTCCCTGTGGCTCTCTTCTCGTAGTTCAAAGTTCACACCTCGATTAAAACACAAACAACCTTCCAAATCATATTGCAAGCAAACAAAATATTGATTGTCTTTAAAGGGATTTTTGTTTACCTGCTTATGCTCCTAAAACAAAACGGTAAATAAATGTGTTTGTAGTACTTTTTGTAATAATAACTATAATAAATATTCACCTAATATAGCAGAGGTGATCGTCAAAATACACTTGCATAATACAACAATGACAGATTAATTATTTTAGATTAGTGTTTATACTAACGAGTCTTGTGTGACGTAATGCTGATGTTCACTTGTTAAATGTGTTGATATGTTGTATGACGTAATGCTGATGTTCACTTGTTAAATGTGTTGATATGTTGTATGACTCACCTGCCAGTTGTTATTGAGGAAATATAGGGAAGTCCTTGAGTATGTTGACTTAACCTCTTAAATGTAATGGCTTATGTCGTCATATTCAAGGGGTTAAAACAATATACTCAAAGGGTTAAGACACTACATTCTAGGGGTTAACATACTCCACTCAAGGGGTTAAGACACTACACTCAAGGGGTTAAGACACTACATTCTAGGGGTTAACACACTCCACTCAAGGGGTTAAGACACTCCACTCAAGGGGTTAAGACACTACATTCTAGGGGTTAACACACTCCACTCAAGGGGTTAAGACACTCCACTCAAGGGGTTAAGACACTACATTCTAGGGGTTAACACACTCCACTCAAGGGGTTAAGACACTCCACTCAAGGGGTTAAGACACTACATTCTAGGGGTTAACACACTCCACTCAAGGGGTTAACACACTCCACTCAAGGGGTTAAGACACTCCACTCAAGGGGTTAAGACAATACACTCAAGGGGGTAAGACACTACACTCAAGGGGTTAAGACACTAAACTCAAGGGGTTAAGACACGAAACTCAATGGGTTAAGACACTACATTCTTGGGGTTAACACACTCCACTCAAGGGGTTAAGACACTCCACTCAAGGGGTTAAGACACTACATTCTTGGGGTTAAGACACTAAACTCAAGGGGTTAAGACACTAAACTCAAGGGGTTAAGACACTCCACTCAAGGGGTTAAGACACTAAACTCAAGGGGTTAAGACACTAAACTCAAGGGGTTAAGACACTACACTCAAGGGGTTAAGACACTACACTCAAGGGGTTAAGACACTACACTCAAGGGGTTAAGACACTAAACTCAAGGGGTTAAGACACTAAACTCAAGGGGTTAAGACACTAAACTCAAGGAGTTAAGACACTAAACTCAAGGGGTTAAGACACTAAACTCAAGGGGTTAAGACACTAAACTCAAGGGGTTAAGCTATAGTATTCAAATGGTTAAAAACTTGTATTCAAAGGTGTTAAGATTTCTAAGTGGGTGACTTGTCTGTATTCATGAGGTTAACTCGCTGTAGCCAAATGGTTAAGACTGCACTCAAAGGACTGTCATAGTAGGCCGACTTATGGGGCTGAGTCATTGTATTCAAGGGTCTTTCATGAATAGGATGAATTAACCCTTTGTCTTGGCCCCGTTGGGTTAGTTATAACGGTCCTACTTTAATGCACGCACTATTTATTAATGGTAATATTAACACACAATGTTTTAATAATTATGTTGATAATAATTGTTATGGTATTAACTCACTCGCCTTTTAATAATGACGGTGTTGTTATGGTGTCAACACAGAGGTGATATATATATGGTAGTGCCAACACTGATGGTGCCAATATTTGTATGATAATAATATAGCTGTTAATGGTGTAATTATTGGCTCGGAGGTAGTCACAGTAATAGACCTATGTGGATAGTTATGTAGATTGGCATTAGATAGATGATTATGCACGCTGGTGGGTAGTTAAGTGCAGTATATGGATTGAAAAATAAATACATATATGCATTATTATTATTATTAGTAGTAGTAGTATGCATGAGGCATGACGAGGTAAGGGATCTCACAGCAAATATGTTGAAGGAAATCTGCCGGGACGTCATGGTAGAACCGACCCTCCTTCCACTGGATGGCGAGATCTTCCAACACAGGACTTCAAACACACCTAACGAAGCCCGTGTGGCATATGGGGAAAGAATTCAAAACGTTGATCAAGGCAGCTTCACTCCTCTAGTGTTCACAACCTCTGGTGGGATGGGACCAAGTGCAAGATTTTTCTACGCCAGACTCGCGGAGTTGATCTCCGAACAGAAGCAGCAGCCCAGAAGTTATGTTACAGCCTGGATGAGATGTCGACTGTCTTTTTCTCTCCTTCGGTCGGCTTTGCTCTGCCTCAGGGGAACGAGAGCTTCTGCCCTAACTCCCACAACTGCTGCGGATATTGACTATGAGGCTACAGTCACTGAATGCTGCATAGATCTGCGGCTCAACTAATTTAACACAGATAGGATAACTTCTTATGTATTAGGATATTTAATATTAAGGTAATTAAATGGTGGCGAAGGTGTGGCTATTGGGGGAGGCTGGAGGCCAATATTAAAAAAAAAGTAGTAGTAGTAGTAGTGCTGTTATTATTTTATTATTATTAATATTACTGTTATTATTATTAATAATAATATTATTATTGTTACCGATATTATTAATATTATTATCATCATCATCATCATCATCTACCTACGCTACTCCCTTCCTTCCCGTCCCTCACCTCTACCCTCCACGACACTGTTCAAGAACCGTGGCTGCCTCCTCTCGCTCACCACATTCTTAGGAAACCAATATTCATAAAAAGATTTAAGATGTTATCGTAGGATCCTAGAAATTACCCCGGCGGAAAACTTGTGATGTCGTCACCCTGAGTTGGGAGACGAGGAGAGCCGGGGCAATTGGATAGAAGAGAGGATAGGAGAAAAATTGTCATTGTTTCGGGTGTTATGAATGGAAGTCAAGCCACCTGTAGGAAGAAGTCAAACCACCTGTAGGAGAAAGTCAAGCCGCCTTCAGGAGGATGTCAAGTCACCTGTAGGAAGAAGTCAAGCCACCTGTAGGAGAAAGCCAAGCCGCCTTTAGGAGGATGTCAAGCCACCTTTCGGAGTAAGTCAAGCCACCTGTAGGAAGAAGTCAAGTCACCTGTAAGAGAAAGTCAAGCCGCCTTTAGGAGGATGTCAAGCCACCTTTCGGAGGAAGTCAAGCCACTTTTAGGAGGAAGCCAAGTCACCTGTAGGAGAAAGTCAAACCGCCTGTTGGAGAAAATCAAACCACCTTTAGGAGGAAGTTAAGCCACTTTTAGGAGGAAGTCAAGCCACCTTTATAAAGACAACTCAGTGTAGTGTACTTAGATCGTACAGGTATGCAGTACATAGTTACTACCTAGACTATACAGGTATACAATATACCTAGACACGTTACAGTGCACAACACAACCCGAGACTGTGTACAGTACTGCAGGTATAACCGACCCTCAACACCTCACTCCCAGCAGATCAACTCTCTTTTTTCCTCTGGTCTTTATTTCATGAATGGATGAGTACAACCGCGCTGGTAGTACTCTGGAGGCTGTCAACTGTTCCCATTTATAATGTATGTGATGAGTCGGGCGGCCCACCACACACTCACACACCTGGTGAGAACACGTGTTGCAAATTTTCTCTTAGAATTGGTGTGGTTGGTGCGTTTTGTTCCCGGGATTTTTGGGTATTATTGGTGAAATATTGTTAAGATGACTTAACTGTTGGTATTAAGTGTGTGTGTATGTGTGCCACTGTGTGTATGTCCGCGTATCTCTGTATATGTGTGTGTGTGTGTGTGTATACAGTGTGCGTGCGTGTGTATACAGTATGTGCGTGCGTGCGTGTGTGTGTGTGTGTGTGTGTGTGTGTGTGTGTGTGTGTGTGTGTGCGTACCTGACTCTGTGTGATCGTGTATGTGTATGTACCCTATGTCAGGACACACACACACACACACACACACACACACACACACACACACACACTACTACTACTACTACTTTGCTGTCACTATGACGATCATTCAGCTATGATACAATGATACGAGTTATTAAAGATGTCACCCAAGGTTGGTGAGTTTTCGAGTGACTAAAAAGGCCGATACGGGACCCGCAGGGTCGTCCACATTCGTTGCAGATGTGGAGGGCTGCATCTAGTGCGGGAGGTACGGTGGCAGCGTCTTTCCGGCGTTGGCGCTTGTCTGCCTCGGTTTGCAGTCGGGCTAAGTCGAAAATATTGACACCTCGTGTGGTGCTTCTCCAAGCGTTGCAATGTGGAGTAATCGACTCCCAGGTGAGGGGGTTGATTTGGCACTTTTTCAGGTTTGTCTTAAGATTATCCTTGTACCTTTTCAATTGCCAGCTGGCGTTACTTTTACTATTCGTTAGGTGACTGTAAATTAGCTGCTTTGACAGTCTACTGTCGTCCATGCGGGTAACATGAGCAGTCCAGCGTAATTGTTCATGGATAATGATAGCCTCGATGCTCCTACAGTTGGTGTCAGCAAGAATACTGGCATTTGTTCTCTTGTCTTCCCAGTGAACTCGGAGGATGGAACGTAGACTACGTTGGTGAAAGTTTTCAAATGCCTTGATGTGCCTCCTGTATGTGACCCATGTCTAACTGCCTTATAGCTGGTTGGGGAGGACCACTGCTTGATATACATGCAGCTTTGTAGATAATTTCAGCTCCCTACAGCTGAAGACACGGTTTCGGAGTCCGCCAAAGGCTTGAGATGCATATCTGGTCCAGTGCTGAATCTCTTCATCGATGTCTGCGGTGGTGGACAGGTGGGAGCCGAGATACCGAAAGTGGGTAAAATTAGAGAGGGTAGTACCGTTAAGCTGGGTGGATGGTGGAGGTACATTCACCTCAAGGCCGAAGTGTGCATACGCATCTGCGTAGGTGTTTAGGATCTCCTGTATGTCGTGTTTAGTGTGAGCAACAAGGGTAAGATCGTCTGCATACTGAAGTTCAGTAATAGAAGTTGCCTACACCTTTGTTCTTGCCTGGAGTCATCTTATTTTGAAAAGATCCCCTTCACCCGGCACTCGATGTCCACCCAGCCGGCTAAATTGGCACTGGCACGAGTAAGGAAGGCATCCAATAAAATGGAAAAGAGCATTGGTGCCAGTACTCACCCTTGTTTAACCCCTGTTTGGATTGGGAAGAACTCAGACTGGGTGCCGTTGTGCAGGACACTGCCTTTCATGCCATCGTGGAGTTGCCTCACAATGACGATTAATTTTGGTGGGCAGCCAAAACGGCTGAGGATCCACCAAAAGGCTTCCCTGTTGACCGAGTCGAAGGCCATGGTTAGGCCGATGAAAGCCATGTACAGGTCATGACGCTGTTCTCTGTATTTTTCCTGTATCTGGTGGGCAGCAAATATCATGTCAGTGGTGCCACGTGATGGTCTAAAACCATAATGAGATTCTGGGAGGAAGTTTTCCGCCTCAGGAAGAAGTCTGTTGAGGAGGACTCGGGCAATAATCTTGCCAGCTCCGGAGAGCAGCGAGATCCCATGGTAGTTGCCACAGTCTGACCAGTCTCCCTTGTTCTTATAAATATTGACAATGGAAGCGTCTTTAAGAGCTTGGGGGATTTGCTCTAGGACAGAGTGGAGATGGCTGGTAAGCTGAGGTCCTCCTGCTTTATACACCTCGGCTGGGATTCCATCAGGCCCTGAGGCTTTGTTATTTTTCATCTGTTTGATGGCAGTAGCTACCTCATCCAGGGATGGAGGATAGCTGAGGTAGGTCAGCTCTGGATGCCGAGGGACCTGCTGGGTAGTCAGGATATCCACATCGGTGTTTCGGTCGAGCAATGAATGGTAGTGTTCTTTCCAGCGCTGAAGGAGGCCTTCATCATCTTTTATTAGGGAGTTACCGTCAGATCAGCAGAGGGGGGCTGCGCCACGAGTGATTGGACCATAAAATGTTTTAAAGGAATTGAAAAATTCATGCATCATGCGCTGATCTGCAATTTTTTGTATTTTACATGATTCATTTTTAAGCCAGTCATTCTTTAGATTGCGAAGTTCCAGCTGGGCTGCCGCTTTCTTCTTGTGGAAGGTATCAGCTTTGGTCTGAGACTGATGGTTGTTCTGCCGGTCAGTAAAGGCAGCACGTTTATCATCGATGAGTACATTGATTACCGGGTCATTTTCATCAAACCTGTCCTGGTGTATTCTTTTGATCTGGCCGAGGGTCTCTGCGGGTTTTTGTCATGACAGTGTTGAGAGTATCCCATTCGGCACTTGGATTCGCATTGTTTGCTGTTGGGTTGTTTATAAGCCCATGGTCGAGCTTCTCTCTGAAAGCATGTGCTACTGTTGGATCCTTCAGACGCTTAGTATTAAAACCCCTTCTGACGGCTTGCTACCTTCGCCGTTTTGGGGCGACGTGAAGTGAGAGTTTGACTCTGACAAGTCGATGATCAGTGTCACAGTGGTCTGAGCCACGCATGGAACGGGTGATAACATCTCGACGATCTGTTTCTCTGACAATGATGTAGTCAATGAGATGCCAGTGTTTGGATCGTCGGTGTTGCCACGAACCCTTGAACTTGTCGGCCTGCCTAAACAAGGTATTGGTGATAGTGAGGTTGTTCGCAGCACATTTGCTGAGGAGGAGTAGGCCGTTGGGATTACACTTCCCTAGTCAATTTCTCACTATGGTTCTCTGTCAAATTTTAGCATCTCTGCCAAATCTGGCATTGAAGTCGCCAAGGAGCACAACCTTGTCTTCTCTGGGGATAGAGGTTAGCACTCTGTCAAGGTCGGCATAAAAGGCCTCCTTTATGGCATCCTCTGCATCCAGTGTAGGGCGTATGCATTGATGAAAAAGGCATGACGTGAGTGATTGAGTGAGGTTCGAGGCGTCATGAAGCACTCGTTGATCTCAATAGGCATTTCAGTTAGCCTGTGTAGGATGCTTTGGCGGATGGCAAAGCCAATTCCGTAAATGTGATTTCTCTCCACAGCAGGCTTCCTCTTCCAGAAGAGGGTATAACCAGACCCCCGTTCTGTGAGCTGGCCCTCATCTGAGAGCCGGGACTCACTGATGGCTGCTATGTCGATGTTATACCTCACCAGCTCTTTTGCCACAAGGGCAGTTCTTCTTTCAGGACACTCATTTGTGCCAGTATCCAGAAGGGTCCTGACATTTCATGCAGTGACCATAAGAGGTATGGTTTGTTTTTGTTTGGATCTGTGATTTTGACTGTACTTTCGACCGCAAAAGGATGACCTTACTGGGTGCTGTTGCCCAGTCAGGATGGGTTTTTAGGCAGGCTATATTTAGGGCACCTTTTCTAGCCCCCTCCCCATGCAGGGTGAGCAGAGTGGTTCCTCGAAAAGGCTGCTCAGTTGCACAGACAGGACCTGATTGCACACCTGCCTAGATCCCAGTGCATAAACGACCATCTTATCTGTGCCGCCCATGTGCAGAGTTGTGACTAGAGACTCCCGGCAGTCATCTCTGCCTGTTCCCGTCGCCACTCGTCCGTCGCCATAGGACTTTTGTGGGTATAGGGGTTTTGATGATGATGAGAGGTATGATGAACTGGATGATGGCTGCATGTGAGGTGATATATGTGGTGAGGCTGGAGTGCAGGCTGCAACCACACGTCTTGGCTCTCCCTTTTTCTGATCCATTGGTGCATGTGTTGCAACGTCTGGGGAGAGGGAGAGTTGCAATGGACTGCCGATAGGACACTTTGTTGGGTTTCGCCTTAGTAGCCTGTCTATCAGGCATTGCCTTCGTCCGCCCGTGTAGTCGTTGTGTTCCCATGTTGGTCACCTCTTCCGTCTATACCGCCGTTGGGGTCTTGTTGGACCTCTGTTAGCATGCCTGCCTGATGCGGGGCTCCACCACAGATTTTTCGTAGCCTTATACCTACCAAGGTTAATCCACAAGGCAGCGGAGCAATGGCTGGTAGGCGCCAGAAAGTGTCCGCATGCCGGTGGGCCAATGCGCCGTCCCTCTAGGGCCCACTGCTATTCCGAGACCCCCTGCTGATCTAGCCTAGCCCATAAGGCACCCAGTTACTGTGTGTTGCCACGAGGAGGTACAGCAGGAGTCTTGTTGGTGAAGAGGCTGTGTACTGGCAGGGGAAGACTTATGCAAGCTGCTTCCCTGTTCGCCACGAGGGCTAGCCAGCGGCGGCAGCTGAAAGCGACAGGGAGCAATCAATGGTTGCACGTTAACATTTAACATAGTGCTGCCACACTAGACGCATTACACCACCCTGTGTGCGACACACACACACACACACACACACACACACACACACACACACACACACACACACACACACACACACACACACACACACAGATAGTGTACCGTTTACGTCAACAGTGTTTCCTCTGTTCGCCTGAAACTAATTATTTCCAGGCGCATTTTTTCATTTTTCGTCGGTTGATAAAGCAGGCTTGGTGGATTTATTGCCAAGAGTGGATACACTGAGTGGATTGGTGGATTTATTGCCAAGAGTGGATTTATTACACTGAGTGGATTTATTACACTGAGTGGATTTATTGCCAAGAGTGGATTTGTTCCTCGGTGCTGGATTTACATTTCCTTTGTGCCAGTGTCTGTTTGTTCCTATCAGGCTTTCGCTGGATTTCCTGATAATGGGGATAACACTGATATACAACACACACACACACACACACACACACCACACACACACACACACACACACACACACACACACACACACACCACACACACACACACCACACATACACACACACCACACACACACACACACACACACACACACACACACACACACACACACACACACACACACACACACACACACACACACACACACACACACACACACACACACACACACACACACACACACACACACACACACACACACACACACACACACACACACACACACACATACACACACCACACATACACACACACATACACACACACACACACACACACACACACACACACACACACACATACAACAAACAACAAACTTGACTGGAAGGCCCATGTAAATAACACAGTCAAGGCAGCCTCGTACCGTCTCTACATGCTATGAAGACTTAGGTCACTTGGGACACCCACGCCAGAGCTGAGGACCATCTACAATGCCCTTATTTTCCCCAAACTAACGTATGCGTCACCAGCCTGGTCGTCTTCTCTCAACTCCACCCAACAACGTCAGCTAGAGAAGGTACAGAAAAGGGCCTGCAGAATCATGCTCGGCGCAGAATACTCCGGCTGCACCAACGCTCTCTCCACCCTGGAAATGCCATCCCTCAGTGACCTCCACCACCAAGCACTGGAAAGGTTTGGCCGTGGACTACTGCACCACCCTCGCCATCGCCACCTCCTGCCACCTGCAGCCCCCCACCCAACTCGCGCAGTCTGCCACTACAACAAAATTCAGCCCATAAGAGCCCACACCGATAGATATAAGAATAGCATCATCCCATCTATTGTTAAAATAACAAACAACTCCTGATTTATGTACTGTCCAGCCCTGTAAATGTATTCAATGCATATTATATCATTATGTCTAAATCTAATGTAAGTCTGTATTTTCAGCCACCGGCTGCAACTCTATTAATAAACCGTTTATTATTATTATTATTATTATTATTACACACACACACACACACACACACACACACACACACACTTTCTCTATCTACGCCTAACTCATTGCACATGGTAACCTGTTAAGTCTTTCTTGCTCTGGGTCAGTAAAAATATGAACATTAATCAATGACACAAATCAACAGGGCAGTGATTAATGTGTGTGTGTGTGAGAGCCAGAGAGGTACTTGAACACGTCACAAGGAAGATGAGTTAGGGTAGAAAGAGAGAGGGAGAAACAGAACTGTAGACACGTCACCAGGTAAATACCCAGTAATGAGTCAGACAGGTAAGAGGGGACCTTTCGTGTAGGGAGGCAGAGTTGGGTGTGGTCGCTGACCCTATCTTCGACCCCAACTCATCCTCCTGATCAAGTGTTCAAGTCTCTATTTCTCTCGTATTTTTTTCTTTACCCAGTATACACGACCCAGTATACACGGTAAGGTTGTCAAAACCCTTCGTATTGATTATTTTTTGGGGCGTGTGTACTGTAGCTACAAGATCATCACTTTTTTTTTACTTATGTTTCAATATGATTTTAATTTTTAAATAACTTTGTCGTTTATATATACCGATATTTTAATACTGTAATATAATTTAAAAAATAATTTTTCATTTAATTATTTTTATATTATTCTTGTGGTTTTGTATTTTTTGGCTTTATTATTCTTTATTGTTCTTTTTTTAAATAAACTTTGTCGTTTTTTCCTAACATGTTTTCCTGACACTTTCCATTTTTTGTATTGTTTATGTCTGTTTTAATGCTCCAATTTGCAATTTTTTGTTTTTAGTCATATTTCTATTGTATGCTTTTACTCTTTTTGTTTTTCATTTCCTCCATTTCTTTTTTTTTAGTTTTTCCTCCAATTTATTTGTTGTATCGTTTAGTCTTTTTTTTTTACTTTTTGTGTTTAGTTTCGTATTTATTTATTATAATTTTTATTATTATTTTATTCGCACGTTTTATTTCTTCCATAATTCTTTTCTCTTTCCTTGGTGATTGGCTGTGACGTTTCCCATCCAAGGGAGGGGAAATTGTGTTACCCAGTGGGGCAAAGGGAGGAGGTGGGAGGGGCCAGGAATGGGGGAGGAAGAGGATGGGTGTGGGTAAGGGGGGTGTATAATGGGGAGGAAGGAGGGGGTTAAATGTTGGGATTCAGGATATGGGGGTTGAGGGAGGGGTGTAGGTAAGGGTTAGGTGGAATTTTCTAGTTAAAATGACTGAATGTATTTGTACCTGTACTTGTATCCATCTGTACCTTTTCCTTTTTTTCAAATTGATAAAACGTAAGGAAACTATATTTAGTGCAATTTAATATTATTGTATATCTAAGTTTAGGTACTTAGTAACAATCCTGGTATATTACGCGGTACCTGGCCATATATTACAGTCCTTAATATTAGTACTATATGAATAATATATATTTTTATTTTTAATTAGATTATTATGATGCGAAACCTCATTACTTAAAATTGTCATTGAACGATTTAAAAAAATATATACTGTTTCGGTATACAAGTTCAGTTTTAATATCGTTTACCAGACCTTTTCGTCTACTACCTTGTGTTGTGCTTGGCGACAGTTGGTAGGAAGAAGAAAAAAAAACATTGCCAGTACTGTATTCAGTAACGGTGGCAGGAAAACAATGAGGCGATTCTCTGCTGGCTCTACAGTATGTCAATTGTGTACGCCTATGTATATGTATGTATATGTGTATATATGAATCCAGGAAAAAAGTCACAAGAAAATAAGTCACAGATAAAAAGGCACGGAACAAACCTAACCTAACTTAACCTAACGTACGTGCAATGCCATCATATATATATATATATATATATATATATATATATATATATATATATATATATATATATATATATATATATATATATATGCAAATAAATCACTGAGGGAGCGTGATCCAGGTATATGCTGATAACCTTGTGGATCAGCAGGAATATATTTTATATTCTATATATATATATATATATATATATATATATATATATATATATATATATATATATATATATATATATATATATATATATATATATATATATTGTTAATGAATATGGTGTATTTCTTTGTGTATGAACCTCTGTCCTGCGTGGCAGTGAGAAGTGATACCATCCTCAGTGTCAAGACCTGACTGAATTACTCAGAATAGGCAAACTGTACTCCAAGCTTTGTCAATAAATTTGTTAAACTAAAAAGCCTCGCCATCTTGAAGGAGTTGCCAGCTCGTGTTTATGAGTTTATAATGCTCCAGCCTTGTTGGTGAAGTTGCCAGCGTGTTGTGATGGTGAGTTTATAATGTTCCGGCCATGTAGGAAGAGTTGCCAATTAGTGTCATGGTGAGTTTATAATTATGTTTCGGTTATCTTGGAATAGTTGCCATAAGTGTGTGTTGAGTTTATAATGGTCCGGAAATCCTGGAAAAGTTGCAGGTTTTATCTTTTCTCCTTAGATAGTACTGTACTGCCATGCCCTCAGCAGATTTCATTAAAATTAAAAAAAAATAATAATAAAAATTGGTTTAGTTTTGTTAAAGTAACGTTCAATTTTGGTAGAGATTTCGTTAGCACTTCTGCAATTAATAAATATAAGTGATTGGACATCGTTTAAGACTTTAATTTGTTTATTAAGTACTGTATAATGATAATTTGTTGACATTATGGAGTAACCCATAACACCAACAATGTACAGATTACAATAATACAATTCAAAGTAATCGGTTAGAGATATATCTTAATAAGAAATAAATACCTTTGGTATGGAGGATGCAAATCTTTGGGCTCAGTATTTGAACTATGAGGGACAATAGGACGAGCTTTAGGGAGCCACCTGACTAAGCTGTATACCATCATGAGCTGCTCCACAACCTCGCTCATTGCTTTAAAGCTCACACCGGCATTCCACCTCGGCGCTCGTTCTTTGGTTGAAAATGATTTTTTTATTATTTTTTCTTTATTTTACTCAGATCGTATTTTCCTGCTTGTGTCGTAAGGTATCCGCAGTGGAGAACAGTAACGGGAAGTCTGGTACAGTAGATGGTCGAGGGAGATTGCTATTAAATGATGGAGAAGGGGAAGACTAGCAAAGGAATGTGTATATAAATTCCCTTTATGGTGGAAACTACTCGTTCGTAACTTAAGTTCTCCATCTTTTTTCATCACTTAACTGTATTTTCCATAATCCTCATCATCATTATTATCTCTGTTTTTTTAGACTTGTTAAGAACTGCATCAGGATCGGCCATGGAGCGTTCTGAACAGTTCCTCCCCGCATGTCTCAAGAAAATGTCACAGCCAACGCGTTGAACAGATACAGCTATGTGTAAAATAGTAATGGAGTGTTGTTTAAAAGAAACATCTGATGGCGTTGTCGGCTAACCTTGGTCGAATTGTCTTAGTGTACCACTAGTTTCTATACCTGCGTTGTCTAAATGCATACTGAAATGTTTACCTGTTTATATATATATATATATATATATATATATATATATATATATATTTATATATATAATCACACAGGGAACCAATAGAGAACCTTAGCTTTCGGCTTTATTCAAGACATGTTTAACTGTATACCTGCTTTAGTAAACTTGTATGACGATTTTACTGGATATCTGTCTCTCTATCAAGGGATTGTACAGTACATGCAAACATCAAGGGACTTTATTAGTCATGGTGTACAGTAATGAAAGGAGGGAGGTAGTGGGTCTTGTATACAGTGAGGCGACCAACGGATATACAAGTCTGGAGGGAACACTTTTACCAGTCTTCCGGGTGGGGACGTTTCTCAATACCAAGTCATATGGTGAAGCATTGTTCGACTTTTCCTCGCTGATGTGCTTTTTTCTTTTGGATAAGTCTGGTGTTCATTTATTAGTCAAGACTGCAAGGTTAATGAATTAAGAGGAGTGGTTGATATAGCTATGGTGGCGGCCTAACTTGGCAACACCTAGTACGTCTGACCGCAGGCTTGAGTGCTGCCGCCAGATGGGTATTGGGGGTCAGTTATTCTGTCTCTCTATGCCTCTCATTACTGCCTCTCATACCCCCCTCTCATCGTTGATCGAAATCTCCTCGCAAGTGACAAATCATGCTCACCTTGGAGCTTAACCGTGGCCAATTGTCAACAGTCCGTGCAGGCTTTTAACAGATAATGATAACCGGCAACTCCAAGCTGTTCCCTCCCGCGTGCCTTACAATGATTATTGAAATATCGTCTTTGTCTTTAAGTACAAAGAGCTCGTCGTGTTGATCAAATAAGTGTTATTCTTCTTGAACACTCGAGTTTTAAGTGAAGACCCGAGTGAGTGAAGGATCTTCTAGTCATTCCTGCGAGGTACACGCACCCAGACGGGAAATTGTTGGGACTCAAAAAGTGATTCCCAAACGCGACGAAATGAACGAAATTGTTTTTATTAAATTGTTTTATCACTATTCGGGTATCTATTTTAATGTAGATTTGTACTGTATTGTGTATTAAAAATTAAAATAGTTGAAATTTATATTAATTTCCTCGAGAGACAAGTTATTTGTAGAAAAAAAAGTGTAGGAAACGACAACATGGCGTCACCTCCCCCCCCTCCCTCCCCCACACACACACGTTGAGGTGAGTCCAGTTTCTTGGCCACAAAAGGAAATGATACTGCTACCTTGTCATTCCACCTCACCGTTTACTTTGTTTGGTTATTTATTTTTGCCCATTAGGTTAGTAGAATGGTCTGAAAAATGGCAGATGAAATTCAATGTGGACAAATGTAAAGTACTCAGTATAGGAGATGTAAACAGGGAAACCAGTTACCAGATGAACAACGATGCCATTGAGAAATCCGACTGCTAGAGAGATTTAGGAGTAATGATAAGTAGGAACCTTAAGCCAAGTAAACAATGTGTTTTTGTTCGTAACAAGGCTAATGGTTGTGAATGGTTGTCAAGGGCAGTTGGTGTCAACGACCGTCTTGACAGATATTGCAAGTCAATATCAGTCCCATTCATTGACAACTGGGACAACTTCTACGGCAGAAGGGACCTTTATGCTAGGGATGGGGTACACCTGTCTCGGGATGGGGTGGCAACCCTGGCTGGGTCTCTAGGGGGGGCAGTTCAAAAGATATCGAAGTCTTTAAACTACTAGGGGAACATATGGGCACTGGGGTGGAGGAGACTGCAGTGGGAGCAGGTAAACAAAGTAAAAGGTTACAGGGAAATAGTGTTAGGAATGATGACAAAGCTAAATTAGACAGCGAGTTAAGACCTAAACGCGGTAAAGGGAGGACTCAGAACACGACTAACCTAAATGTATACTACGCGAACAGTAGAAGTATGAGAAACAAAATGGATGATATTAGGGCCTTGGTATGTACCGAAAAATCGATATAATAGCTTTCACTGAAACATGGATCAACCTAGACTCACGTGAGTTATAGGTCGAATACCAAATTGCAGGTTACAAATTGTTCCATACCGACAGGCAGACCAAGAAAGGAGGCTGAGTAACAGTCTATGTCAGGGATAACCTGAAGTGTGAAATAAACAAGGAAATAAAAACTGGGTGGAATACAGAAACAATTTGGATAGAATTAATCGACGGTAGGGAAAAATTAATCACAGGAGTAATATATACAGTAGACCTCCCAATCTTGATAGAGCTAATGAGCGACTTATCTGGGATGAAATGCGCAGGGCTTCCATACACAACAAAGTCTGTATAGTAGGCGACTTTAACCTTGGCCAAATAGATTGGACTGACCTTACGGGTAACTCAGAATCAGAGGATTTTCTCGAAACGATCCAGGACTGTTTCCTAAGTCAACATATAACCGAACCCACCCGGGGTAATAAAATACTGGATTTAGTTCTGTCGAACAGAGAAAACCTCATTAGCAATGTCGAGGTAGGGAACGAACTTGCAAACAGCGATCACAAAGAAATTAGATTCCATTTAGATTTTCAGGGCAGACGAAAGGAAAATTCCACTAAAGTCCCAGATTTCAGAAGGGCAAACTTTGATAGTTTGAAGAGGCAGTTGGGGAAGGGGTATCACGCCTGGGGGTGACTCACACCGACCTCACCCCACCCATGAACCTGACGGTTGACACCGACCTGATAACGAGATCTGAGATTGCCGAGTTCCACGACAATTTAAATAATGAGTTACTTAATGCTCAAAGGCAGAACATACCATACAAAAAACTCAGATCAGACAACAATGACCCTAAATGGATGAATAATTATTTAAGTATGCCCTTAGCAAAGTTGTTAAACATGTCCTTAAAAACAGGTGTAGTACCAGAATCCTGGAGGATAGCGAATGTAATACCGATTTTCAAGAAGGGGGATAGATCACTATCCTCTTAACTACCGCCCAATCAGTCTAACATCAATAGAAGGCAAATTCTAGAAGCAATCACTTCAAACTCTATTCGAAATCACCTGGAGAAGCACCGATTGATCAATGATTCCAAGCATGGCTTCACAAGCTGGCGTTCATGTCTAACTAATCTATTAACATTCTTTTCATCAGTTTTCGAATCGGTGGACGAGGGGCACAATTATGATGTGATATATCTCGACTTTAGCATAGCCTTCGACAGAGTCCCCCACGAAAGACTAATTAGAAAGGTAGAAGCACATGGCATCAAAGGTAATATCCTTAAATGGATTAGGGCGTGGTTACAGGACAGGAAACAGTGAGTGAGCATTAACTGCACTAAATCCCATTGGAGCAACGTCACTAGTGCAGTTCCCCAAGGCTCAGTACTTGGACCATTATTATTTATTATATGCATAAACGACATAGATATCGGCATAGACAGCAACATAAGTAAATTTGCTGATGACACCAAAATAGGATGTGTCATTAAATCTGACGAGGGCTCCACAAAACTACAGGAAGATCTAAACAAATTTTTCGAATGGTCTGAAAAATGGCAGATGAAATTCAACGTGGACAAATGTAAAGTACTCAGTATAGGAGATGTAAACAGGGAAACCAGATACCAGATGAACAACGATGCCATTGAGAAATCCGACTGCGAGAGAGATTTAGGAATAATGATAAGTAGGAACCTAAAGCCAAGTAAACAATGTATTTGCTCTAAACAAAGCTAATAAAGTACTTGGGTTCATACTAAGGAGTGTTAGTTACAAGACTAGCGAGGTCATCCTAAAACTGTATCTTGCACTTGTGAGACCACACCTGGATTATGCAGTTCATTTCTGGTCACCGTATTACAGAATGGATATAGAATTCTTGGAAAAAATTCAGAGGAGAATGACAAGACTAATCCCGGGCATTAGGAACCTTGAGTATAGAGACAGGTTAAAGCATCTTAATTTGCACTCCCTCGAGAGACGTAGAGCGAGGGGCGACCTGTTAGAGGTGTATAAATGGAAGTCAGGGCTAAACAAAGGGGACATTACAAAGGTACTCAAACTATCCAACCAGGAGCGAACTCGTAACAATGGTTTTAAATTGGACAAATTTAGATTTAGGCGCGAAATAGGTAAACACTGGTTTGGAAACAGAGTAGTGGATGAATGGAACAAGTTACCAAATATCATCATTAACTCGAATACGCTGGATAGCTTCAAACATAGGTTGGATGCTTATATGAGCAATAGGGGTTGGGTGTAAACGGGACTGCCCAGTATGGGCCAATAGGCCCGCTGCAGTTTCCACCATGCTTATGTTCTTATGTTCTTATGACCTCTCAAAGTTGTTATATGGATCTCAGACTTAACTTTTTCAAAAGATGTTACTCGTTCCTTTGGAATATGATTGATAGTTACACGCGGTAATGAAAGGTGAATATTGCATTATTCTGTTACTGGCCCGTTATTTGTTAAGATTTAAAAAAAATAATTATGTAATATGTGTTCGCACCAGTCCTTAAGAAAATCTATCTGAATTTGTCCGAACAAATGGGTGAACCATTGGTGGTAGAGCAGAAGCCGCGGCCAGTCAGGGAATAAAATGTTTCTACTTGATATATTTACGCTATAATTTTTTGCATTAATAATACCTAAGTTAATTTGATTACATTAATTTTTGTTAATGTTTTTGGATACTGCTGAGAGGATGTAAAAACGTAGAGGTTTATATAGTAATTATATAGTAGTGTTATGCCGAGGCATAATTTCGTATTGATACGTTTATTGAGATACAAAAACATTAATACATCTCAAAGGGATGAAGTGACATGTCATCCTCACCCCAGTTAATTTCGTATTATTTTGTAAATTAGGTGTTTCGATTATTTTCTGTCCCATGCAGCAGCTATTATGGCAAATTTAGTGAAATTTTCGTGTATATATTGATGTATTAATTATGTAAGAATATTCAAGAATGTATTGCATTAATTTTTTATGATTTTCTTATTATTGTAAGCTTCGTTCAGAGTAGAACGTTCTAGAATCTCTTTCTGGGTGGTGCTAGGATATTCGAGAAGCGTCTGACGAGGCGTTTATAAACACCAGCGAGCAGGCTAGGAGTCAGTTGATCGCTTCTGTTCATAGTGTAAAAAATAGGCCTAGCAGAACAGCTAAAAGATAACTGTTGTGCAAGTATTGTGGAATTGTTGTGATTAATATGAAGTGAAAAGATTAAGGAATTGTTCACTGGTAGTGTGCTGACTACAGTAAATATTCGAAGTGAAAAGTCCAGCAGTGAAGCCATTACCCTGTTAGCAGTGTTGTGAAGAATTAGTGCTTATTAAAGAAGACTACAGTGCACAAGTGTGTTTCTGTCACCTGGTGGAAGTCTACCTGCCTATTGTTTGTCTGTACACTGATGCCGATCATCTGGAAGTTACCGGGGACTGGCGGGACAGCCAGTGGTAATATCGACAACACTTGTGAGGTAACCACTGCTTCTGTACATACTACCCTAGCCGCTGGTAGCCAGTGGTGGAAGCTGGGTAAGTGGTGAAAGGGGGAGGGTCGGAACAGTAGCAGTAGTACGTGCTGCACTTGCTGCGTGTGTGCATTTTACATTCGGATTTTCTCTGCAATTTGTCATTATTACTGTTGTTGATAATGGTGACGTTGTTTTACTATTATTATTTATAAAACATATTTATTTTGATGTTGTTATTGTATTAGTTTAAGTACAGTACGTGTACAGCAACCCGAAGAGTGGTAGTAGTAGCCACTATAGTAATAAAGATATATAATGACATAAATTTGTTCGTAGATAATATACTCATCACCTCCCGATATTTGAGTGGTGTCACGTACAGTTGATGGGATAGATGGGCAACTAACTGAGACATGGGGGGGGGGGGGGCATTTCAACTGGTTTCGTATACTGTTAGTTGTTAACTATGATTGTGATAAATATAACGATGGCTATTATTGTGGGACCCAATGTATACTGTAAGTGATAAAAGTAAAAATAATAATCTAACAGTAATTATAATAGTTAAAATTTCCGCTGAATAATAATTATAATGATATTCTTCTGTTACTACAGGTACTGTATCACAATGTTAATTTGTACGTGTACTTTTTACAAAGGACAGAGTCCAGGCACCCGTGACCTGACCGGCGAGGTGGTTTGGACGGTCAGATCTTAAGCTTACTACTCCCGAACCATGAATCCCAGACTCCTGATCCCCAAATCCCTACAGAGTTACTATAAAGGAATCATACTTCTAAATTATGAAACACGCTCTATCTGGTACATTTACATACATATATTACTTAAGGGGTTCGTAGTTCTGGATTCGGGGTTCAGGGTGTTTGATAGTGGGTTTTAGACGTGACCTCGTGGAACAGGTGAGGGAGGTCGCCCAGGGACAGGTAACTTAAGATTTACATCTGTGTGGTACTGTCCCGCCAGGGCAGGAGGAGAATGGGGGGGGGGAGAGTCGATTCCAGATCGACGTGTTAGTTAATGTTCATATTATTGTTATTATGGATCACCTGAAGAATCGTCACCGCAGAGTTTGGCAGGGTGAAAATTGTTCTGGTGGGGCAACCTGGGGTGACGATTCTTCAGGTGATCCATTATTATTATTATTATTATTATTATTATTATTATTATTATTATTATTATCATCACATTGAAGGAACGAGCTATATTTTTATCCATGTTATGCAAGTCACTCTTTAGGGGTAACGAGAAAGTGAGTTTTGTGGTTGTGAAAGGCGACCAGCATGAAAATATGACAATGACAGGTGATTGACAGGCTCGTGACAGTGATGAAACTGCCAACACGTTACTGGAATGAAGAAACACCTTATTGATGTGACTTTTTCACCTGTGTATGTGTGTGTGTGTGAGATGTGTGTGTGGTGGTGGGTGAGGTGTGTGTGTGGTGGTGGGTGAGGTGTGTTAGTGTGTGTGTGAACTTTGTTTATATGTTCGTATGGTTGGTGAGAGGGAGATAGGAATGACAAAGAGTGGGTTGGGAAGGTGGGCTGGAGGGGTGGGTTGGGACGGTGGGCTGGAGGTGGTGGGTTGGGACGGTGGGCTGGAGGGATGGGTTGGGACGTCAGAGCGAGACACACTAAGTCAGAAGGTCGACCGTGTAACCCACTTTACCACTCCGTCTGTTGAGTATCGCTTCTGCCTCCTCCTCCTTACAGTTATCCACACCTCTCCACATTATCTATCTCATTTGTCCACACTATCTATCGACTTCCTTACCATCATACTCAGGACATGGCTTCCTTCATATTCACACTATCCATGTCCAGTCATTACATCCTCAAAATCCAATTGTACCGCCCATGTTCTTTTTCATCTTCTCAAATATCATCACATCCATCCTCCCTCTACTACCTGTCATCCACAACCTCTACTCAAACGATCATCTTCACACCCACTCCATCCACCCTCACATCTTCGCTATCCACTCGCCTCCACATCTCCCCAACGGCACCCACGCACACCCACCAGCAGTAATACCGTCATGTAAGTACTTGAGGGTCATTAGGTATGGCTCAGGGCTAGTGTAATTTGAACATATTTCCTCAGATATGTCTTAATATTAATGACTTTTAGTTTTTCCCTTTTGCGGTTCCGTCATACAGGGTATTTATGTGTTGAAAGCCGCGTTATTAGTTACACAGTAAACCAACCATATATATATCACCCACAAGTAGATGCCAGATATTGCCAAGTGTTCAGGGAATTATGTCCTCAACTGTACTTACCTGTGGTCATTAACCTCAAAAGATAAAAAAAAAATAACTAATTGGCAACCTTACCACATGCTCAGCTGTTCTATGTAAACAAACCATGATAGGGCCACACCTCACCCTGACACCAGCCTCTCTCTCTGTCTCACACACACCTCACTATCACCCACTCACTCCCCCGTCTTTCAAAGGTTACCACAACCAACTGGATGTTCTAAGTCACTCATCCATGCCATCTACTTGTGCGTGTTATCCACTCATCCACAATCTTCGTCATCCATGTACAGTATATATAGTAGTGAATTTCTCCTGTATTGGAGCTGGTGTGTGTGTTTGTGTGTGTGTGGTTGTTAGATACATGCATAAAATACAGTTGGATTACTGTATAATTATACAGGTACACATACAAATCCTGGTGCAGATAGCAGGTACCGTACAGGTATAATTACAGGTACCGTATAGTTGATTATCATAAGGTTACAGCATAATGCATAGTTTTGTGTAGACTGTAAGGGTTGTGGTGGTCTTATGGGTGTTATTATTGTTGTTGACGTTATTGTGTTGTTGTTGTTGTTGTGGTCTTATGGGTGTTATTATTGTTGTTGACGTTATTGTGTTGTTGTTGTGGTGGTCTTATGGGTGTTATTATTGTTGTTGACGTTATTGTGTTGTTGTTGTTGTTGTGGTCTTATGGGTGTTATTATTGTTGTTGACGTTATTGTGTTGTTGTTGTTGTGGTCTTATGGGTGTTATTATTGTTGTTGACGTTATTGTGTTGTTTTGTTGATGTTATGTTATTGTAGATGCTTTTGGGAGCTGTTCATGGGGATGCAATAGGTGAAGGTGACGCACTTGTGATTCACCGACTGCTTTACTCACCTCACCGATACCTTTACCCATCGCCCTTTAGAGTTAACTTGTTTACCTTCTGTCACTGTCCATCGCTGTTGGTAATTACTTTTTTTACTACTGATGGTTTATTGGTGATGTTCTCCTTACCTGGTTATTGTCCTATGTAAACTAGTATGTGTTTATGTATCGTGTGTAAGTATATGTATGTATGTAAGTATTGATCGTATGTGCGTGTGTATGTGTGCACGCGTATACGTGTGTGTGTGTGTGACTCACCGCTTGAACACTCATCTCGGTTATGCTTGTCATAGTCTTGTTCTCTGGCGCGTCAAGACCGTCATGACCACATTTAAAGCTTTAAGGAGCCCGCTGTACTCTTGTAGGAGAGAGAGAGAGAGAGAGAGAGAGAGAGAGAGAGAGAGTATCAATTACATAAATGCCGTTCTTCTTTGAGACAGTATCAACAAGAGTCTCAGAGTGTTGAACCAAATATTGCAAGAATTCTCAATGGCTCCCTTGTACAGGACCTCTAAGGGTGACGATGATATTAACTGAACTCCTACACCTCCGGCATATACACCTCCTTTTAACGGACTCTGTCCGTTAGATCAAAGTCCGTCGAGATGAAGGTTCCGCTGTACTAGGTAATTCAAAGATCACCTGTGGGATTCGGTCCTTGTCTTGTTGTGGTAATAAGATTTTCTCCCTGTTTTGTCTCTTATTGGGAAAGATGTTTCTTGGACTGGCTTACAGGGCACGTCAGGTAGTGGGTGTGTGTGAGTGTAGGGTAGGTCATATTAGGTTAAGTTACATTTGGTTAGATTAGGTTAGGTTAGAATATGTTAAAGTTAGATTAGAATGCATTAGGTCAGATTAGGTTAGGTTATGTTAGTCTAAGTTAGGTTAGGTTAGCATTTGTTCGTCAACAACTTTTGAGCGCGTCAGTGTTATGCATGTGTGTTAAAGGCTCCGCCGGCACGCCATGTGTGTGTGTGAGGTCACTTAATGTAAACATCTTGGGAGAGGCAGGTGATATCATGGTTGTTTGGTGTGGTCAAGGAGGACTGTTATATATAGCCGACACATACCTTAAAGTGTTCAGTAAAATAACACCGTGGTAAAAAAAAGATCACATGAAGATTAGACACCCCAGCTCATTTCATCTGATAATTAACCACCTTAACGTTAACCTAATGTAACCTAATTAATCCAACTTAACCTGATCTAATCTAATCTATTCCAACATGAACTAACTTAACCACGTAACCTAACCTAACCTGGCCCAACCTCTCTCTCCTCCCATGTAGCGTTGGGGTGTTGAATCATCAGGTAAAATAAGCTCTGGGGAGGCCAATCTTTAGGTGGTCAGTATGAGCACCCAAGTGAATGATATACATACCTTACTGGTAATATTTACACCAATACACTAGCTCTTCTTCTTCTTCTTCTTCTTCCCTCTTCTTCCTTCCTTCTCCTCCTTCCCTCTTCTGTCTTCCCCCCTCCCTAAACATCACCTGTCGTAAACATTGATCCCCCTGACAGAGATAACTAGAGTGTAATTACCGCCTTTAGTGTGTGGTAAGAACAGTACATCCCACTGCTGTCTCTTACATCAGGGGCAGTGTACCTGGGTCCACCCTTCTCACCTGAGATTTATGGTATAGCCCAGAGCCTCGACCCAACTTTATGTGTGTGTGTGTGAGAGAGAGATCCTGTGTGAACATTTGGCACTCCTAAAACTCCCTTGACTGTATGTGTGGTCTTGAGTTTGTGTGAATATACAGTAATTCTTAGAGGATGGGTGACCTTTTCAATATATACCTGTACGAGTGCTAGATCCGTACGACTGAGGTACCTTTAAGTGTGCACTGTACGTCAGATCGTCTATCAGGTATATATAGTAAAGTACCAAGGCGCTGCTCCCACTTCCCTTGGCTGTGGACCTGAGTGTGGGGTGAAAAGTTTGTTGAGATAGATCCTTTCTTTTGGAGTTGAGTAATGTGTTTATATAACCATGGAGTATATACAGTACTTTATCCATACGCCCTTAAGGTGTCTTTAACGATGCCATCACTACCTTGAATCATGTTGTTGTTTGTGTAGTCCTGAATATGTTTAAGAGATTCCTGGGTTTTTTTATTAGTGTTATTAATGTAAGTGATTTGTCCTTACGCCTGAGCTTTCTTTTAGAATTAATGTGAGGTCTTCAACTAACTCTTGCCATACCCGTGACACTCTTGAATCTGAACTTAATTAGTATTTTATATATTTTAGCCTATATTTTCCTCTATCTAACTAGCTTCAGTATACGGTAGATATATATTTGTATAATTACAAAATATCACGATCTACAGTAGTCCAGTCCTCACTACTACTACTAAACGCTGATGAAGCTCAGAGTTTCGCCATGCCTTATACCGTAAATGTATAGACTCACATATTCAGAATCTTATCCAAAGTTTTGAAATTGAGGTTAGTTATTCCTACGTGTGCTGGGGCGAGGCGCCGGGCTTAAGATTTATGCAACACTCGCTATGAATGTTCCACCACCACACCAAACGTGACCTAACCTAACACTAATCTAACCTTAACCTGACCTAATTTTAATCGAACCTAATCCGACAATTAACCACTTTCCTGATGATGGACGTAATATAATTTTTAGCTTTTGTTAATATCCTTGTGATAACCTTTCCTGACTGACTCACTAACTGGTGGACTGAAAGACACAATTTGACTGATGCACTGGACTGACTAACAAAGAATTTTAGCCCCACCTCCACACACACACACACGACCCTCTGACATCCGGGACGTCACTCAGGCCCGGACGCACCAAACCACTGAACACAGGAGGAGGTGACCAGTTCTTGATGACTTTACCTTTTACACCTGAACGTATACGCCGGGTTGATGAATTATAATAAGTATAATTTATCTATAGGTAAGATCTTATAACCGTGGAAGTGATAGCGAATGAGGGGCTGGCGGGTGAGATATTGTTGGGTCAGAATGATGGCCAGGGTGACTGTGGTGGATGACTGATGGTGGTAAGAGGGCCAGGGTGACTGTGGTGGATGACTGATGGTGGTAAGAGGGCCAGGGTGACTGTGGTGGATGACTGATGATGGTAGGAGGGCCAGGGTGACTGTGGTGGATGACTGATGATGTGAAGAGGGTCAGGGTGACTGTGGTGGATGACTGATGATGGTACTACCAGACTTATCTACAGTGTCACTACCAGACTTATAGCTACAGTGGCACTACCAGACTTACACCTACAGTGGCACTATCATACATACCTACAGTGGTACTACCATACACCTACAGTGGCACTACCATACACATACCTACAGTGGCACTACCATACACATACCTACAGTGGCACTACCATACACATACCTACAGTGGCACTACCATACACATACCTACAGTGGCACTACCTGCACCCCATACACCTACAGTGGCACTACCATACACGCACCCTACAGACAGCACTGCTATACCCCCTATACCTACAGTGGCACTACCATACACATACCTACAGTGGCACTACCATACACATACCTACAGTGGCACTACCATACACATACCTACAGTGGCACTATCATACACATACCTACAGTGGCACTATCATACACATACCTACAGTGGCACTACCATACACATACCTACAGTGGCACTACCATACACATACCTACAGTGGTACTACCATACACATACCTACAGTGGCACTACCATACACATACCTACAGTGGCACTACTATACACATACCTACAGTGGTACTACCATACACATATACCTGTGGCACTGCCACGCCTGCAGTGGCACTACCATACATACCTACAGTGCCATCTTACCTACAGTGGCACTACCATACACATGCCTGCAGTGGCACTACCATACACATACCTACAGTGGCACTACTATACACATACCTACAGGTAGCACTACCATACCCCCATACCTACAGCACTACCATGCACATACCTACAGTGACTACCATACACATACCTACAGTGGCACTACCATACACATACCTACAGTGCTTTTCTGTACATGCCTGCCGAGTGGCACTACCATACACATACCTACAGTGGCACTACCATACACACCTACAGTGACACTACCATACACATACCTACAGTGGCACTACCATACACATACCTACAGTGGCACTACCATACACATACCTACAGTGGCACTACCATACACATACCTACAGTGGCACTACCATACACATACCTACAGTGGCACTACCATACACATACCTACAGTGGCACTACCATACACATACCTACAGTGGCACTACCATACACATACCTACAGTGGCACTACCATACACATGCCTACAGTGGCACTACCATACACATACCTACAGTGGCACTACCATACACATACCTACAGTGGCACTACCATACACATACCTACAGTGGCACTACCATACACATACCTACAGTGGCACTACCATACACACATGCCTACAGTGGCACTACCATACACCTACAGTGGCACTACCATACACATACCTACAGTGGCACTACCGCCCACCACACATACACCTACATTCTTTCATACACATACCTACAGTAGCACTACCGCCCACATACCTACAGTGGCACTACCATACACCCATACCCCAGTGGCACTACCATACACATACCTACAGTGACACTATCATACATACTACAGTGGCACTACCATACACATACCTACAGTAGCACACCATACACATACCTACAGTAGCACTACCATACACACACAATGGCACTACCATACATACCTACAGTGGCACTACCATACACACATACAGTGGCACTACCATACACATGCCTACAGTGACACCTATCCACTTTATACCTACAGTGGCACTACCATACACCATACCTACAGTGGCACTACCATACACATGCACTACAGTGGCACTCCCATACACACATACCTACAGTGGCACTACCATACACATACCTACAGTGGCACTACCATACACATACCTACAGTGGCACTACCATACACATACCTACAGTGGCACTACCATACACATACCTACAGTGGCACTACTATACACATACCTACAGTGGTACTACCATACACATACCTACAGTGACACTACCATACACATACCTACAGTGGCACTACCATACACATACCTACAGTGGCACTACCATACACATACCTACAGTGGCACTACCATACACATACCTACAGTGGCACTACCATACACATACCTACAGTGGCGCCACTAACGGTGTTTTACGGGGTAGATAGAAGGTTTCTTCGCCTTTGATTTAATTTAGTTCTCTTAAGGGTTAGCTCTGAATATTTTCCATTGGGTTGGTGGGGCCGTAGGTACACTGTGGCCAGGTGCTGGTGCTGACCAGAGTAAGGTTGGGTGATGGAGGGCAAGATATCTGTTATGCTTCAAGTTTACGGTAAGGGGGCGAGCCACATACATACATATGTGGAAGTGAGAAGGAGGAAATTCTCTCTTTCTCTCACTTGGGAACGAGACGCTCCAGAAATCGACGGTGGCCACTGTTTTTGTTCTCTCTCTCTCTCTCTCTCTCTCTCTCTCTCTCTCTCTCTCTCTCTCTGTCTGGTACTCTCTCTCTCTCTCTGTCTGATACTCTCTCTCTCTCTCTGTCTGGTACTCTCTCTCTCTCTGTCAGGTCGTACCACTGCCAGGAACACCTGTCATAGCCAGTGAATTAGACAGCGCTCATCATCTATTTTAGGCGCTGGTTGGCGATTATCGAGAGACCTTGACGACTACCATGAGACCTTGACGACTACCATGAGACCTTGACGACTACCATGAGACCTTGACGACTACCATGAGACCTTGACACTACCATGAGACCTTGAAGACTACCATGAGACCTTGACGACTCCCATGAGACCTTTAACACTACCATGACCTTGACACTACCATGAGACCTTGACGACTACCATGAGACCTTAACACTACCATGAGACCTTGACGACTACCATGAGACCTTAACACTACCATGAGACCTTGACGACTACCATGAGACCTGACGACTACCATGAGACCTTTTGACTACCATGAGACCTTAACACTACCATGAGACCTTGACGACTACCATGAGACCTGACGACTACCATGAGACCTTGACGACTACCATGAGACCTTGACACTACCATGAGACCTTAACACTACCATGAGACCTTGACGACTACCATGAGACCTTAACACTACCATGAGACCTTGACGACTACCATGAGACCTTTGACGACTACCATGAGACCTTGACGACTACCATGAGACTCGACCACTACCATGAGACCTTGACTACCATGAGACCTTAACACTACCATTAGACCAACACTACCATGAGACCTTAACACTACCATTAGACCTTGACGACTACCGTGAGTCCTTGACGACTACCATGAGACCTTGACGACTTCCATGAAACGACCAGTCTTCACAAATGAAATTGAATTGTTGACAGATACATTACCATTGTCCCTGATGATTCACCTGTAATTAGTCACCTGGAAAGCACGACTTTATTACCTGTGGCGGAAGCTGATTCATATGTAGTTACAACCGATCTGTGTTTATCATAAGAGTCGTAATGGTACTTGGCACCATTGTGTATTATGGCACTGCACTGTTCTGTATTATGGCACTGCACTGTTCTGTATTATGGCACTGCACTGTTCTGTATTATGGCACTGCACTGTTCTGTATTATGGCACTGCACTGTTCTGTATTATGGCACTGCACTGTTCTGTATTATGGCACTGCACTGTTCTGTATTATGGCACTGCACTGTTCTGTATTATGGCACTGCACTGTTCTGTATTATGGCACTGCACTGTTCTGTATTATGGCACTGCACTTATCAAGTATTACGCCTCTCCTCACATGGGTTATGGTGTTAGTGTAAGAGGCTGTAGGTGTGTTAAGGTTAATGCTGTATGTAGCTACCTGTCCCCGCTACCTTCATTAACTAGATATTCTTAACTTTTTTCACCTGTAATTAATCACAGTTTTAACCTCTGTTCATTTGTGGTTTATTTTTTGACGAAATTTTTATTTGATTTTAACATTTAATTTTAACACATGGTCGACGAATTCTATTAATTTTTGTTTGACAAGTTGAATTTATTACTGTAATCTGTGAGTAATACTAATTAACTGTCGTGTTTAAATTTTGAATGAAGTTGAATTACGTATTTGAGATTAAATATTATATAATGTTAAATATTGATGTTGTGTTGGTGATTATTGTAATATTAAAACCATCTATATTGATGTTTATATCAATGTTGGTTAATTTATAAAAAAAAAATAAAAGCTTAGGTTGATGTTCACTTCAATCGTCGCTAATTATTCTCATACTAATGAGACTTTTGAGTAATTACTGTCATCAGGAAAAAAGTTTAGCCATTGGGAGGTAGTTTTTGTGAATACCTTATTTGACTATCGGCGCCGTACATATTATTATTACTATTATTTTTATTATTATTATTATTATTTTATGATTATTTTATTATTATTATTATTATTATTATTATTATTATTATTATTATTATTACTAGTACAGTTTCAGTAAGGCGGAAATTGCCTCTTTGACTCAGCCCCCCAGGTAAGGTAGATGTGGCGGAGGCGAAGGTGAACTAGTGGCGTGTGGAAATAGTTTAGAGGATCACCGGTAGTCAGTCGGTCTTGTTGGGGCGTAGTGGTTTGTGACGAGCTGTGTGAGGAGGAGGAGAGAGAAGGAGGGAGGAGAAAGAGAAAGTAAGAGAGGGAGGGTGAAGGGGGAGGAGAGAGTGAGGGAGGGTGAGGGATAAGAAGAAGGGAGAAAGTGAGAGATTGAGGGAGGTTGAAGGAGAGATGAGGGAGGGGGAGGGTGAGGGTGAAGGTGGTGAGAGAGAGAAACCCACACATACAGAACATGAAGAAAGAAAGAAGCAGGAGGAAGTGGACGAGAGAGCAAGAAGATGATAAACCACAACACAAAAACAACAAGGAGAAGGTGGAGACGACTAACTTTCTCGTGTGATGACCAGAGATGACAACAAAGAAGAAATGTATCTCTCTCTCTCTCTCTCCACGTGTCTATACTAACCATCGTTCACTCTTCGTTTATTTATCTATCTCACCATGCACTCATTTATTTCTATCTATCTTCATTTCTTTTCTCAAGGAGCCAACTGAGGAGACTGGAAGATAAACAAAAACAATTAAATATCGGTGAAAAAAGACGATTAAATAATAAATAAAAAGGAAAAAAATATAAAAGATGAAGGGAAGGAGAGAGAGAGAGAGAGGGGGGGTGTAGAGGTCAGGTTCAGTCAGGTGGACTCTGCCTAGCGTCCCGGACCGCCTGGGGCTTCGGGGGTGAAGAGGAGAAAGGAGGAATGGGAGACGAGGGGGGTGACTTAGGGAGATAGTACTAGGGTGAGGAAGAGAAGAGAAGAGAAGAGAGGAAAGGAGAAGGGGGAGGGTTGAGGAAAAGGAGGAGGATGTTGCTTACATAAGGTATACACACAGCTACACACACACACACACACACACACACACACACACACACACACACACACACACACAACAACACAGACACACACACACACACACACAGAGTTATCCTACTAGTTTAAAACGGCTTGTAATATGACCCAGACTGTGAGGTGGTGGGCGTCAAATCCTGTCTGACTGTCATCACTCACTGTCTAGGTCTGTCACTGCAAACCTGAGCTGTTTAGTTCCGTCACTGCTAACCCCGGGTGTTAGTTCCAGCACCCGCAACCCCACCTGTTTAGATCCAGCACTCGCTAACCCTGCCTGTCTAGAGCCAGCACTCGCTAACACTGCCTGTCTCGATCTGTCACTCGCTAACCCCACCTGTCTAGATCTGTCACTTTATCAATGTATGTCTACTGTATTGAACGTTCATAAATATGTTCATTCAATATTAAGACAACTATATACACACTACACATGATATACATACAGTAGGTTATATATAAACTGTCCAGGTGTGGTGACATCAAGGTGAGTCATAACAGGTGTTCCTGGAGGTTGTGTCTTACGGATCCCAGCCATAAGGTTGTGAGCCTGTGTTACTTACTCCCCAGGCCAATTTAACTTTATTTTGTTATTGATTTTCTACTTCAAGTTCGATTTTCATTATTGATTTAGTTTGTGATTTAGGTAGAAATGTGTTGAGTTGGTGATAGGTATTTGATAGTCGGTTTGTGTTTTGGTTAGTGGGAGAATTCGGCCGTGCACTGATTCCTTTGTTTACATACGATCAGCTGACTTGGCCCGCTATCAGCTGTCTCTGTCCGCGTGAACCTCACCTCCCTCTCCACACCTTTGCTTACCTCCTCTCCTTTTCCTTCCATTTACTTCTTTTATTTTCTTCTTTCCTTTTTTTTCTCTCACCTCCCAACCCCCCCGTTCCTTCCTTAGGCCTCGAATTACCAAAAGTTCGTACTTATCCCCAACCCTCCTACCATCCCACCCTCCTACCATCCCCTCCCATACCATCCCATTCCACTCCCTCCCCACTACTCTATCCCTCTCTCAGCCCCCTCCACCTACCACCCCATCCCCTTCACCCCACCTCCCTCCACCTACCCTCCCCCTACCTCTCCATCTTCCTCCTCCCACCCCTCCACCCTATCTCTCTTCTCACTTATTCTTCACACCATCTCTCCCTCCACCAACCTCTCCTTCCCACTCCTCCTTCCTCGCTCCTCTTCCCATCCTCCTTCCCACTCCCCTCCACCAACCTCTCCTTCCCACTCCATCCCATCTAACAGGTGATAACACAGTCCGTTACAGTAGAGTCTCAGGTTAATTTTGAGGCCCTTGTGACCGCTGTCTTTGTGTTGGTAGTGAGGTTGTCAGATGTGTCACTTTATCTACGGTGGCTCGTTCTCTTCTGTGTTTGTTTTGTTTCCGAATCTTAGACTACCACCATTACCACCATTACATACCATACCACCATTACCACCACATTACTCTCTATCTCCTCTCTCTTCTCTCTCCTCTCTCTCTCTCTCTCTCTCTCTCTCTCTCTCTCACCTGGACAAGATCATGAGAGAGAGAAAGAAAAATAACAGGTCTATCTGTTTCTCCCTAACTTTTGTTTTAAAACTCTTAACAAAAGTTGTGTCGAGAAGAATAGAACTGGAATATTTGCAAACTTTTTCATCCAATTTTGCTTTCAAGTATTTTTTATTTTTAGCTTTTAAAATACAGTAGAGGGGAAGGGAAAAGGGGAGGTATGGGAGAGAAAAGGGAGGAAGAAAGGATTTGGGAGAGGAGCAGGAGGAGGAAGGCAGGGGGAGGGGAGGGAGGAGGGAGGGAGGAGGTGAGGGGGAAAGGGAAGGCAGATATCCCCTCCTCCGTTTCTTAAGCCTTTTTTTTTGTTTAATAAATTTATTGACAAAGCTTGGAGTACAGTTTGTCTATTGTGAGTAATTCAGTCAGGTCTTGACACTGAGGATGGTATCACTTCTCACTGCCACGCAGGACAGAGGTTAAGCCAGTAACAGGTAAACAACATGGTAGGGAGAGGGGAAGGGTTGGGAGGGAGAAGGAAGAGGGGAAGGGAAGGGAGAAGAGTTGGGGAGGGGGGAGAAGGATGAACTGGAGAGGAGGGGGGGAAGGGAGAAGAGTTTGGGAGAGGAGAAGGAAAGGATTATACCTGTTTACTCTCCGTGTTGAAATATATTCCATTAGCTTCAGTAATATCGTAGGGAATTGCATTGAATACATTATATTACCTTGATTTACCTTAAATTACCTTATATTTTTTAATTTACATTATATTACCTTCGTTTACATTATATTACCTTCATTTCCCTTATATTACCTTAATTTTTAACGTACTTTACATTTGTAATTATTTACTATGACTTATTCAAAGGTATTATCAAATATTTGTGAGGTTATGTGTTATTATATCATTACACTTCTGTAGATATTAAATCACAGATGGTTATATACAACGTGGTATCCTTGAATTGGTTTATAGTCAATGCTTAAAGTTTTGGCTCCTACCTCAATATTTTGCCCCACTTAATTTTTTTTGGGTACCAGGCTCCCGACACTCCTGAAATGTCTACCATTGTGATCAAATTACTTATATACCTCTACTTAAGTACCTCAGGCAGCAGCATTACCAAGGAAAAAAAAAACCTTTCTTTTAATCCTATGACAATTTTTTCCCCTGAGAGATATTTGACAATGACCCGACACGCTTCAGCGAATCTCCTGGGAAAGACCCGTATTTGTTTTGCATAATATTACCTTGCATTTAATTTATTCTGCATAATATTATCATTCATGGTGCTCTATTTTATTATTGTATGTATTATTGTTGCATGAAGTTGCACTATAATGTTGCATTGCATTTCACTGTTACATTACATTGTGTTACATAACGTTGCATTACACATATTGCTCTTTATTACATTATATACATGCTAATACAGAGTGTTATATAACATTACATTAAACACAGTGATTTTTATTACATTACATAACTATAACGATATAATATTACATTACATACACGGTTAATACTATTGGTTTTGGAGGATTCGAACCCACACTATTCTGGTGGTAAGCGAGGGCAATACTAACCATGTCACATTAATTACATTACATTAATAACAAACACGATACCTTACAGTCTGTCATTATAATTTACCTTCCTCTTCGTTATTGTTTATTCGTTGGCCTTCTGTACCTCCTTCCTTCCTGCTTTCCTTCTCTCTTCTCTCATTTGGTGTGTTTGTCCAATTAGAGAGAGAGAGAGAGAGAGAGAGAGATGGTTCGTTGGCCATACCGCTAATTGAGGTCCAATGGGGTACAGTATCGCTATTACTCGGGTAGATGGTAAACTGCAGATGGTTTTAGGGTGTTGTCACTGTTACACGGGAAGATACAGGTAGGAGTCTTATTGTTAGCCGGGAAGATACAGGTAGGAGTCTTATTGTTACACGGGAAGATACAGGTAGGAGTCTCACTGTTACACAGGGAAGATACAGGTAGGAGTCTCACTGTTACAGGAAGATACAGGTAGTCTCACTGTTACACGGGAAGATACAGGTAGAGTTTATTGTTAAGCGGGAAGATACAGGTAGGAGTCTTATTGTTAAGCAGAGATACAGGTAGGAGTCTTATTGTTAGCGGGAAGATACAGGTAAGAGTCTTATTGTAAGCGGGAAGATACAGGTAGGAGTCTTATTGTTAAGCGGGAAGATACAGGTAGGAATCTTATTGTTAAGCGGGAAGATACAGGTAGGAGTCTTATTGTTAAGCAGGAAGTACAGGTAGGAATCTTATTGTTAAGCAGGAAAGATACAGGTAGGAGTCTTATTGTTAAGCGAAAGATACAGGTAGGAGTCTCACTGTTACACGGGAAGATACAGGTAAGTCTTATTGTTACACGGGAAGATACAGGTAAGTCTTATTGTTACGCGGAAAGATACAGGTAGGAATCTTATTGTTAAGCGGGAAGATACAGGTAGGAGTCTCACTGTTACACGGGAAGATACAGGTAGGAGTCTTATTGTTACGCGGGAAGATACAGGTAGGAGTCTTATTGTTACGCAGGAAGATAGTTTGTTAGCCTACCTGTTTTTTATTTCCACGAATACACTATTTCTTATACTCTTGGTCATGTCTTTCTCAAGTAGTGTAATTTCAGAATTGCTCTCAGGTATTTCTTAAAACTCCCGTGGGCATCTCTCATACTCCCTCACTTCCTGTGGCGGTGAACTAAGTGGAGCCCCGGCAGGAAATTCTCCTTCACGTGGCTCACAGATGAAAGGCTCCTCCCCTCACGTCCTGGGCTTTCGTAATAATAATATAAAAAGACAAATTTTATACCTAGAAGTTCGGGAAAGTGCGGCATGTGGTGTGTGTGTGTGTGTGTGTGTGTGTGTGTGTGTGTGTGTGTGTGTGTGTGTGTGTGTGTGTGTGTACAAGTGGTGGTCACTAGGTATGTGAGTTCTATGTATGTTAGTGCTACTAGTGAGGGGAGGAGCTAGTAGTGGTTACCAACAGAGTGTGACTTGTTGTGGTGGTAGTACTAGTGGTCAGCAGCAGGTAGTGGTGTGAATGTGGTCAGCAGCAGGTAGTGGTGGTAGTAGTGGTCAGCAGGTGGTGGTAGTAGTGGTCAGCAGCAGGAGTGGTGGTGGTAGTCGTGGTCAGCAGCAGGTAGTGGTGGTAGTCGTGGTGGTCAGCAGCAGGTAGTGGTGGTAGTAGTGGTCAGCAGCAGGTAGTGGTGGTAGTGGCGGTCAGCAGCAGGTAGTGGTGGTAGTAGCGGTCAGCAGCAGGTAGTGGTGGTAGTAGTGGTCAGCAGGTGGTGGTAGTAGTGGTCAGCAGCAGGTAGTGGTGGTAGTAGTGGTCAGCAGGTGGTGGTAGTAGTGGTCAGCAGCAGGTAGTGGTGGTAGTAGTGGTCAGCAGGTAGTGGTGGTAGTAGTGGTCAGCAGGTAGTGGTGGTAGTAGTGGTCAGCAGCAGGTAGTGGTGGTAGTAGTGGTCGTCAGCAGGTAGTGGTGGTAGTAGTGGTCAGCAGCAGGTAGTGGTGGTAGTAGTGGTCAGCAGGTAGTGGTGGTAGTAGTGGTCAGCAGGTAGTGGTGGTAGTAGTGGTCAGCAGCAGGTAGTGGTGGTAGTAAGTGGTCAGCAGCAGGTAGTGGTGGTAGTAGTGGTCAGCAGGTAGTGGTGGTAGTAGTGGTCAGCAGGTAGTGGTGGTAGTAGTGGTCAGCAGCAGGTAGTGCTGGTAGTAGTGGTCAGCAGCAGGTAGTGGTGGTAGTAGTGGTCAGCAGAGGTAGTGGTGGTAGTAGTGGTCAGCAGCAGGTAGTGGTGGTAGTAGTGGTCAGCAACAGGTAGTGGTGGTAGTAGTGTCAGCAGGTAGTGGTGGTAGTAGTGGTCAGCAGGTGGTGGTAGTAGTGGTCAGCAGCAGGTAGTGGTGGTAGTAGTGGTCAGCAGCAGGTAGTGGTGGTAGTAGTGGTCAGCAGCAGGTGCTGGTAGTTGTAGAAACTAGAAATCTATGCTACTTGTCTGAACAATGATGACGAACACTAAAGGTCGTTCTCACCATTGCCACCAAGACCCTCACGTTCCCTCACTTTTCCTCACCTTCCTCACGTTCCCTAACCTTCCTCACCTGCCTCAAATTTCTCTCACGTTCCTCACTCTCCCTCATCTTCCTCACGTTTCTTCCTCACCTGCCTCAAATTTCTCTCACGTTCCTCACTCTTCCTCACGTTCCTTAACCTTCCCCATATACCCTCACCTTCCTCAGTTTACCTCATCCCTCCCTACCTCATTTTCCTGCTCGTCCCTCTCTCGCTGGCTCACCCCTCTTCATCCCTCCCTCACTCATCTTTCTCCTTATTATTCATCTTTCTTCTTCTTCAATCCTACTTCCCTTCTTCCTCATCTTGTCCCTTCACTCTCCTCCTTCTTCCTCGTCGCCACTTCCTCCCTTCACCACTTCCGGCATCATTACACCATTATCCATAGCTGGCAGGCGGCACTTACACCGGGCCACCACCCCCCCTCCGTCCTTCTGTTATTCCTGTCATTCTTCTTTATCTTCGCTTCTGTTTCTCCTTTCTTTGTCTCTTATTCTTCTTTCGGTTGTTCTTACTTTCTAATACTTTTCATCTCTTTCTGTCTCATAACAGTTGAGTGCATTACACACACACACACACACACACACACACACACAACACACACATACATTTATGTTGAGTGTGTGTATGAAGAAGAGAGAGTCTTGTCTCAATCAATGATTTCCTCACCTGTTTAATTGCGACCGTTGGATTACCGTTGTTGTACCGTTGCGTCACCAATATTTTTTGTCAACAGCTAGGTGACCGGAAATGACAGCAATAACAGTGTGTAGTGAGGAGGGGGGATGGTAACGTAGGCGAGGTAGGGAATGTGGGTGTCCCTCCCCCTTAAATGAGGTAGGGAGGGGAAAGAAGGGGGGGAGGCCGTGGTGCCACACAATACCTGTCGCTGACACCTGGTCGATTGCCTGGCGTTTACCTGGCGTCGATACTTAGGGGAGGGAGTTCCACCTCCCCTTGCCCCTATCCCCTATCCCTTCTCCCGCCTCTTTCCCCTCTCCTGCCCCTTCCCCTATCCCCCACCCCCGTGCAGCTTAGCAGGCGACCAAACTCCCTCTGGGTAACGTACTGATCAACTACCTTGTTACTACCAGCAGTTAAACAAGCTGACGTGTTCTTTATGGCCTCAAGGTTTATGAAGAAGGTTTTTAATTAAGGTGTTCGTCAAGGTCTCGCTGCCGGGGTGTTGACACTACACTACCGTGTTCTACCTTACTTATGACACTTATAACTTCTCTGCCTGAATTATGACATTCTTCTCACTTACTCACCCAGGGACGTTTTCTTGTGAGTCGTGGTGAACATTAGAGTATGTTGACTGGTGACTTACTGTAGTGACTGGGGATTATTTTTGGTTTGGTGAGGTTGTTGGTGATAACAACGGTTGTGGTGAAGTTGGTGGTGAGTGTGGTAATGATAATAGTGGTGGTGATGAGGATGGGAACTGGTTGTGGTGGTGATGGTGATAATTGAATTGAATTGAAACGGTTTATTTAGCCAGACAAACACAGATACAGAGTGGATAATAATAACAATATTAACATGGCTGAGCCAGTTGAGAACCTGAGCTCTCTTTTAGGCACCTAATATATACTGTACATTTATCTCAAGGAAGTATTATGTAACATTTAGTATCATCTGGAATAGTACAATAGCATGGTGGTAATAAGAACATCTCATAATGTTACCACGGTTATCACTTCAATATTTATTTATTTTTTAGTTTATCTTATATATATATATATATATATATATATATATATATATATATATATATATATATATATATATATATATATATATATATATATATATATATATATATATATATATATATATATAGCCTATATAAATTACAGTGGAATTGAAAAACATAAGTATAATGGGGAGCAGTACAACATGGGTTGTACAGTAACAAGGTTGAACAAGAGGACAGAGCTGTCAGGATTATGTCTAGTTGGCAATTATGTTTATTGCAATGGTAATTACTCATCTATTTAGATGATAATTTACATGGTACAATAAAAGCTGGTACTGTAAATATAGTAGGTGTTACAAGAAATATTAATACTTAGACAATAGATATTTTTTAAGAGATGTTTAAAGGAAGGAAGCGTAGTCTTTACTCGGATAAAGAATGGTTGTGGTGATGGTGATAGTTCTAGTAGCTGTGGCGACGCTGGTAGCGGTGGTGATGATAATATTTTTAGTAGTCTAGTAGTAGTAGTGATGGTAGTGGTAACATTCTGTAGTAGTAGTAACATTTGTAGTATTAATGGGGGTAGTGGTAGTTAATGTGAGAAGGAAGGAGGGTGGGAGAAACAACATCCACTCCTGTACAGTAGTAAGCAACAGAGGTCCTCCAGGTGGCAGGCGTGAATCTTCTGCTTCCCGAGTCATCACGGTGTAACACTTAGCGAGACTCAATGTAAATGCCTTAAAAATAAGTTTACGACCTGAGCATTTTCTGACAGATTAGACCTATTACTTGAGGTAAAATAATTTGTTGATGTACAGTACAGTACATATGGTAATTATAATGTCTGGTAATTGAGATAAACATATTTATTGGTGGGATTGGGAGTTATATTGTTTATTACTCGAGGGAAAATGACTCGACTTGCTGAGCTGTGAATTAAAATGAATTTAACATAACACATAAATAACTTGACTTGATGGCTGATCTGGTGTGTGTTATTGTTGTATTAAAAACTAAGAAAATTATTATGTAAGTTGGTAAGAATTAAGACATATTATGAGTTGACTAATCTTGAGACTTTAAACTTAGACTTATATAATGTTTTAGTATTGATTTAATAACAAGTGGTTGTTCATGTTCCACTGTGCTGTACTTTATGTCACCGTGTTGGTGGTCAAGCTGACGTTGGGTAGATGTCATCCAAGGCGGTAATTTTATGATATAGTAACGTTAATCGCTTGGTATTACTGAGGATAGCGTTACGATATCGGAACATTAACAACTTAGCGATACCTAACCTAACTTAAGGCTAACCTAACCTAACCTAACCTAACCGAATCGCCAGGACGATAACATTACCAACGCTCAAGACTCAAATACATCGACTGACTATAAGATGATAAAAAATAAACTACCAATTATCATAACCTGTGACGTGAAGGTCTGCCGTATTCAACTCAAGTATTGTAGACGAGGTCAAGAACAGTTAATCATGTGACCTTTTCAGGAGTTGGGGCCGGGGGTGGAGGGTCATGCAAGGTCAGGATGCGAGGGGGAGTTGGAAGACTTGCTCGTGTGTGGCGTGAAGAGGAAGCTATCAATCAACGTTCGAATCCGGTTTGGTAGAAAGTTCGTCATCATTATGTAGATCTGTGCTATTAAAAAAAATCAACGCCAGCACGAGCATTTGTCATCGTCTGGCGTTTCTTTTGGAGTATGAGTGGTTGTGAAAGCTTACGTCAAACGACTGTTCGCTTGGTATTATGGCTAGGGTCACGTGATACAGGGAGGGAGGTAACCGTGGTAACAGTTGGTCCTCGCAGCCCAGTTATCTTGTGCCTGTCTGGTCTATGGTGGTGGTTGTTGTTGGCAGTGGTGGTGGTTGTTGTTGGCAGTGGTGGTGGTTGTTGTTGCGGTGGTGGTGGTTGTTGTTGGCAGTGGTTGGTTGTTGTTGGCAGTGGTGGTGGCTGTTGTTGGCAGTGGTGGTGGCTGTTGTTGGCAGTGGTGGTTGCTGTTGGCAGTGGTGGTGGTTGCTGTTGGCAGTGGTGGACGCTGTTGTTGGCAGTCGTCGTGGTTGATTATTGGTGGTTGATGGTATTGGTGGTTAGGGTTGTTGAAGGTGGTTGTGGTGGTTGGTGGTTGATGTCGGTGGTGGTGGTTGTTGTTGTTGCTGTTGGTTGATAACGTTGGTGGTGGTTGTTGTAGGTGTTAATAGTCGTGGTGGTCGTTGTTGTTGCTGGTGGTGATTGTTGTAGGAGTTGATGGTGGTGGTAATTGACAGTGAGAATGATGGTGATTATGGTTGATAATTGTGGTTAATAATGGCAGTAGTGGTGGTGGTTGAATACAAAATAATAATCACATCCAAAGAGTTAAGTCAACCATGAGGCAGAGTAAATGTAGTAATAGTCGCTTTTAATTGAGTCACGGAGAGTCAAGTCAGCCATGTTATTAAAGAGTGTCAGTCGCCTTTAAATGAGTCATGCAGGGTTCCGCCGCCATTCTTAATACAGTGAAACTTCCATCTTACTCACTATATATATGGGGGGTTACCTGTTAGACCCGAAAGTCCGTTGGGTGTGTGTGTAGGTGTGTGTGTGTGTGTGTGTGTGTGTGTGTGTGTGTGTGTGTGTGTGTGTGTGTGTGTGTGTGTGTGTGTGTGTGTGTGTGTGTGTGTGTGTGTGTGTGTGTGTAGGTGTGTGTGTGTGTGTGTATAAACAGTGAAAGACGGATTGTTTAGTATTGTTGGTGTTTTTTAATTATTTTTTTCCTTCCCTTGTTGTCAAACTTTACAAAACAAACTCCACAGTTAAGGATTTGTTTTCTATTTATTGCTTTTCAGCTCGCTTGCATGGACACACACACACACACACACACACACACACACACACACACACACACACACACACACACACACACACACACACACAGTTTTAAGTTGTTTTAACCCTTTATCTTTCTTTTCTCTGTTTGGCAGACAAAAAACACACACTCCTGATGGAGATTTAAACAAACACTGCAGTTAAGTTTTAATCCAGTTTTATTCCCTTAGTTTGTCTCTAAACCTTCAGGATTTTTTTGTATGCAGAAACACACAACGTTCTTTATTTTGTTTCATCACCGATTTTTTTTATTAAATGCCACAAAAAATAGATTTGTTTGTGTCCAATTTTAAAAAGTATCCAATAGTTGTATTTTATTTTACTCTCAGTTTGTAGTGAAATTATCAGAAAAACAGGATTTTATTTTTTATTTTATTTTATTTTATTTTTATCCTGGTTACTTGTACTGAAACCAAGATGGCTAAAACTTCTTAACACACACACACACACACACACATACACATACACACACACACACACCTCACGCACTCATATTATTCGGTGTTTTATTCTCGTGTTTTGTTGTGGAGCCATTCAAGAGTGGTTCGTCAGTGTTCAGTCGGGTGTGAACACTCCTTGACTCCGCTCTCATGCGGTCGACCAACCAAGGTTCGTTCTGCTGAATCCGTGACGTCATACATATTTGAGAACGAGAATCAAGATTTAGCTGAGGGTTGGATGAGGAGGGTGGATGACGGGAGGGATGGATGATAAATGAGGGTGGATGACGAGGAGGATGAAAGATGAAGAGGATGGATGACGGGAGGGAGGGAGGTGGGATGAGGAGGGTAGTGTGTGTGTTGGGGGTGGCCGTCACCCATCACTCAGTCAGTCGGTCACGGCCTCACAGTCACCAGGCCTCGGTCGTATGTCTGGTGAGAGTAGTGGTGATGGCGGTGATTGTGGTAGTTGTGATAGGAAAGGTGGTGGTGACTGGTGGTGATGTTTATAGTAGTAGTAGTAACTAAGCAAGGCCATGCTGGTAGTTGTGGTTGTAGATGTTAGTCATTGGTGGTGACGATGTTTATAGTGATGTTTGAGGATACTGGTAGTAGTTGTTGTTGTGAGGAGGGGGTGGTGATGTGATGTGGCAGTAGTGGTGTTAGTGGTTATGTAAAGTGGTGGTTTTGGTAGTAGTTGTGGTGATGGTGGTAGTCGTCGGATATAGGTCAATTGTAGGTCTGGTAAAACTGTGTGGTTTTTGAGGGACGGTGGGGAGGAGGGAGGGGGGTGCGAGGTTATAGGTGGAGAGAGAGAGAGAGAAAAAAAAAAAAGAGAATGGTAGTTGTGGATGAAGGGTGAAGGAAGAGGAGAAAGGTGAGGGGGGGGTTAAGGGAGGTTCACCATTGAGATATAATTCTATGACTATAATTTTCTTAACATAATTTAGGAGACAAAATTATCCAATGTAACTCAACCTAATTTCAAGTCTGGCGTGACCTTCCCTACTTTAATGGGCCTAACCTAACCTACTAACCTACCTTACCCTACCCTAGTGTGGCCTAACCTATTTTCCTTTAGTGTGAACCTACCTACCTGAGTGTGGTCTAACCTACCTCTCCCTAGTGGCCTAACCCACCCTACCCTAGTGTGGCCTAACCTACCCTACCCTAGTGTGGCCTAACATACCTTACCCGAGTGTGGCCTAACCTACCCTCACCCTAGTGTGGCCTAACCTACCCTTCCCCTAGTGTGCCTAACCACCCCACCCTAGTGCCTAACCTACCCCACCCCTAGTGTGGCCTAACCTATTTTCCCTTGTGTGGCCTAACCTACCTTCCCTAGTGTGGCCTAACATACCTTACCCGAGTGTGGCCTAACCTACCCTACCCTAGTGTGGCCTAACCTACCCTACCCTAATGAGGCCTAATGTAACCTAAACTTAATCCAACCTAATCTAACCTAATCCTACCATTGTCTACCCTAACCTACCTAGCCTACCCTAACCTAACCCTACCATTGTGTAGCCTAACCTAACCCTACCATTGTCTAGCCTAACCTAACCCACCAGCTGCACTGTTTATGTACTTCATAGCGCTGAACCAGTGTGAGCATGTAAGACAGTTTTACCGAATATCTGGCAATGTCTATCTATCATTCCATCTATCTTTCTATCCCTTTATTTTCTTTCTTTCATAAATTGATAAGATCTGGCAAAGGAAGGTGACGTCACAGACAGAGGCGGTGACAGGGGGGGTGGGGGGGGGGGAGCAGCTGCCAGGGCGGGAAGCTTCGTTTTTGACCGGGGTCTTATGTTCGCGATAACGATATTTGTATTTGTATTTGTGTTTCTTAGTCACATAAACAGTTTTTATTACTATTTTTTAAGCCGTTTTTATGGTTGTTTTAATTTGGAAATGTTGGGTATTTTTTTTTTTTTTTAGTTAAGGTTGAGTAAATGGCGCGGGGAAAAATTGGCGGGTGGAGAGGGAAGCGAGTTTAGGCGGGGAATGTTACCAGAGCCACAGTTGAACCCATCGTTATTACCTCCGTCCTGGCAACACTGAGGTAATGGCTAGCCTCTTTACACCAACGTTAATTGTGATATCTCTTATGAGTGTGGGAGAATTTGTATTTATTTTTTATTTTTCTCGTCTGTGTCTGGGCGAGAGGTGTGGCGGCAACGGGCGTTTGGCAGCGGTGTGTGAGAGGGGAAACTAGACCAGAGCTTGATGGTGTTTCCCAGACGGCGACATATCTCTCTCTCTCTCTCTCTCTCTCTCTCTCTCTCTCTCTCTCTCTCTCTCTCTCTCCCTCAGGGTCACCATTAAAACCTGTACAGACAAACGTGAAATTGATATAACTATTAGTGACGTGTGGGAAGGAGGGAGCCAAGGTGATTGGTTCCCCCTCATCTCCACTGCACCGATATTCAGGTCATGTGTCTGTACGTGATTATTATTATTATTATTATTATTATTATTATTATTATTATTATTATTATTATTATTGTTTTTCCTATTTTATAATTACTGATGAATTTTATTATTATTATTACTTTATTATAATTACGGTATTATTTGATATATAATTGAGGAACAATTTCGTCTTAAAAATGTTGAATAAATTACCTCAATTATACCAACTAAATATACAACGGGCACTTATTAATTACAGTCCCGTACTTTACTCATTATATCAATTATTGTTCAGCTTGTTGACGAAAATGCTAACTGTACATTGTGTGTGTGTGTGTGTGTGTGTGTCGTGGGGAGATTTAAAAATAGATGAAGGTGTGGTAGTGTGTGTTGGTAGGGGAGGAGGAGAGGATGAGGAGGAATATTGGGGATAGAGGAGGAGGATAGAGAAGGAGAGAAGTTGATGTAGGATTTTAGAGAAGTTCTTCCTCCCTTCATCTCGTACCACACTGTATGGTTGGCGGCAGTGAGGGGATAGGGGATAGGACGGGTAGATAGAGAGGGTAGAGGTGATGGTGAGGAGCAGAAGAGGGATGGAGGGAAGGAGAGAGAAAGGGAGTTTAGTTTTTGGGGATCGTAATGACGCCATCTCCCCTCCCCCTCCCTCTCACCCCCTTACATACTGTAGTGTAGGTAGGTCTCTCTCTCTCTCTCTCTCTCTCTCTCTCTCTCTCTCTCTCTCTCTCTCTCTCTCTCTCTCTCTCTCTCTCGCTTACTGTCGACATTTTCCCTCCCTTCCTCTTCCCTCCTCTCCTCTCACACTGTTACTATGGCAAAGGGAGGCGAGAGGAACCGTGAGAGGGGAAACTACCGGCTTGTGAGGGGTCGCCCACATCTGTCTGGGTCCTGGGAGAGAGAGAGAATGAAGTTAGGAGACTGTGTGTGTGTGTGTGTGTGTGTGTGTGTGTGTGTGTGTATGTGCTGGACGGTGGTGACAGTCGTGGGTGGTTGAGCTTGCTGGAGGTATATTGATCAATGACCTAGTTCATCGCGAGAGAGACAGGGGGTAGTCAACGCACCTGTTAATCTCTACCCCAAGCGAGAACAAACACGGTATGTATCAATACTCTCTCTCTCTCTCTCTCTCTCTCTCTCTCTCTCTCTCTCTCTCTCTCTCTCTCTCTCTCTCTCTCTCTCTCTCTCTCTCTCTCTCTCTCTCTCTCTCTCAAACCTAGCTTAACCTAACTTAACTGCTACCTGACCTGACTTAACCTTGGCGTGATCTAACAACCTAATCTTGACCTACTTAACCTAAGTTATCTTATTATTGACTTAATTAACCTTACCTTGGGCTACCCTGACTAAACCTAACCATTTGCCTGACCTAACTTAACCTAATCTTGGCCTACCCTAACCTAACTACCTGTACCTTAAGTGTACCTGTACCTTAAGTGTACCTGTATCTACCTGTACCTTAAGTGTACCCGTATCTACCTGTACCTTAAGTGTACCCGTATCTACCTGTACCTTAAGTGTTGGTACTGTAGTGTACCTGTATCTACCTGTACCTTAAGTGTACCTGTATCTACCTCTTATCTGCTGTACCTTAAGTACCTTAAGTGTGTACCTAAGTGTACCTTATCTACCTGTATGTACCTGTATACCTGTACCCAGTGCAGTACCTGTACCTGTGTATGTGCCTGTATCTACCTGTACCTGTATACCTGTATCTACCTGTGTTACCTTAAGTGTCAATCTACCCTGTAACTACCTGTATCTACCTGTATCTACCTGTAAGGTACCACTGTATGCCTGTACCTTTAAGTGTACCTGTACCTACCTGTACCTTAAGTGTGTGCCTGTATCTACCTGTGCCTTAGGTGTACCATCTACCTGTACCTTAAGTGCCTTGTCCCCTGTACCTTAAGTGTACCTGTATCTACCTGTACCTTAAGTGTACCTGTACCTACCTGTATACAGTGTGCCTGTATCTACCTGTACCTTAATACCTAGTGTAAGTGTACCTGCCTATCTACCTGTACCTTAAGTGTGTACCCGTACTGTACCTAAGTGTACCTGTACCTTAAGTGTACCTGTTCTACCTGTATCTTAAGTGTACCTGTATCTACCTGTACCTGTACCTAGTGTGTATCTACCTGTACCTTAAAGTATCTACCTGTACCTTAAAGTGTGCTGTACCTTAAGTGTACTGTGCCTTAAGTGTACCTGTAACCTGTGTGCTTAAGTGTATCTACCTGTACCTTAAGTGTGCCTGTATCTACCTTACCTTTTGTAAACCTTATGTACCCGTATCTACCTGTAAACCCCTGTGCATCTACCTGTACCTTAAGTGTACCTGTCTACCTGCCTACCTGTGCCTTGTGTACCTGTATCTCTGTACCTTCACCTGTACTGTACCTGTATACCTGTACCTGTATCTACCTGCCCACCTGTCTACCTGTGTACCTGCCTACCTGTGTGTATCTACCTGGGTACCTTAAGTGTGCCTGCACCTGTAAACCTGTTTTGCCCTGTATATACCCCCTGATCTACCTTAAGTACCTGATCTACCTGTACCTCCTGTGCACCTTACACCCCTGAAGTGTTTTACCCCAGGTAAAAGTACAACAAAGACTTGGCTCGAGACCTCCTCCTCCTCCTCCTCCTCCTCCTCCTCCTCCCTCCTCCTCCTCCTCCTCCTCCCTCCTCCTCCTCCTCCTCCTCCTCCTCCTCCTCCTCCTCCTCTCTCTCAACAAGATATCTTATTTCATCTCTTCCTGTGTCTCCCATTTCCTCCTTCTTCCCCCCCCCTTTCCCCCTCCTCCTCCTCCTTCCTCTCATCTTTTCTTCTCCTCCTCTCATCTTTCTTCTCCCCTCCTCCTCCCCCCCCTTCTCCCTCTTTTCCCCCTCCTCCTCCTTCCTCTCATCTTTCCTCTCCCTCTTTCTCTAATGTCTCTTTTTAGGTCTAAATTTTCGCTCCACCTCCTCCCTTTTCCTGTTTCCCTCCCTATTTCCACAATCCCTCTTCCAACTCCATTCCATCTTAGCCCTTCCTTCTCCTCCCTCCCTCCCCTGCTTTAAAGAGTCATCTACACCCCCATGATTTATGAACTCCCCCATCTCTCTCCCCAACCACTTCACCCTCCCTCCATCGTTACTGTAGCCCTCTCCCACCCCTCATGATTCATGGAACACCACAAACATCATTTCCCTCCCTCATTCACCCACGCTCAACCCCTCCCCCCACCCACCTATTTACCCCTAAACTCCCCATTCATCCTCTTAATCCCCTTCCCCCACCCATTCCAGCACTACAATAGGCTCAGTCTTACACTCTTTCTCTAACCCCATCCCATCGACTTAAGCAAAGCCTTCGACAGAGTCCCCCACGAAAGACTAATTAGAAAGGTAGAAGCGCATGGCATCAAAGGTAATATCCTTAAATGGATTAGGGCGTGGTTAAGGGACAGGAAACAGCGAGTGAGCATAAACGGCACTAAATCCCATTGGAGCAACGTCACTAGTGGAGTTCCCCAAGGCTCAGTACTTGGACCATTATTATTTATTATATACATAAACGACATAGATATCGGCATAGACAGCAACATAAGTAAATTTGCTGATGACACTAAAATAGGACGTGTTATCAAATCTGACGAGGACTCCACAAAACTACAGGAGGATCTAAACAAATTTTTCGAATGGTCGGAAAAATGGCAGATGAAATTCAATGTGGACAAATGTTAAGTACTCAGTATAGGAGATGTAAACAGGGAAACCAGTTACCAGATGAACAACGATGCCATTGTGAAATCCAACTGCGAGAGAGATTTAGGAGTAATGATAAGTAGGAATCTTAAGCCAAGTAAACAATGTGTTTTTGCTCGTAACAAGGGTAATAAAGTACTTGGGTTCTTACAAAGGAGTGTTAGTTACAAGACTAGCGAGGTCATCTTAAAATTATATCTAGCGCTTGTGAGACCTCACCTGGATTATGCAGTTCAGTTCTGGTCACCGTATTACAGAATGGATATAGAATCATTGGAAAGAATCCAGAGGAGAATGACAAGACTAATCCCGGGCATTAGGAACCTTGAATACAGAGACAGGTTAAAGCATCTTAATTTGTACTCCCTCGAGAGACGTAGAGTGAGGGGCGACATGATAGAGGTGTATAAATGGAAGTTAGGGTTAAACAAAGGGGACATTACAAAGGTACTCAAACTACCCAACCAGGAGCGAACCCGTAAGAATGGTTTTAAATTAGACAAATTTAGATTTCGGCGTGAAATTGGTAAACATTGGTATGGAAACAGAGTAGTGGATGAATGGAACAAGTTACCAAATATCATCATTAACTCGAATACGCTGAATAGCTTCAAACATAGGTTGGTTGCTTATATGAGCAATAGGGGTTGGGTATAAACGGGACTGCCCAGTATGGGTCAATAGGCCCGCTGCAGTTTCCTCCATTCTTATGTTCTCTCTCTCTCTCTCTCTCTCTCTCTCTCTCTCTCTCTCTCTCTCTCTCTCTCTCTCTCTCTCTCTCTCTCTCTCTCTCTCTCTCTCTCTCTCTCTCCCACCGTTGCCTCCAGGAAGTGAGAGGGGAGAGTTGAGGGGGTGAGAGTAGCGAGGCTTCTTACTGTCTGGGTTTAGTATTACTGGAGAGAGAGAGACCTTTCTGGTTTATTCCATTATTTAATTACATGTTTATTACTCTCTCTCTCTGTCTCTGTCTCTGTCTCTATCTAACACTTGTCAGACAGCGCTCACCTACCTTCTGCTTACACTGGCGCTCTGTGTGTGTGTGTGTGTGTGTGTGTGTGTGTGTGTGTGTGTGTGTGTGGAGGCAGTAACGGTGGTATTGAGGTGGTGGCCATGGTGTTAGGGGGTGGTAGTTGTGGTTGTGGTGATGGTGGTGGTGGTGGTGGTGGTGGTGGTGGTACTACTACTATCACTACTGACGGAAGACAGGTGTTGACCGGAGGGAGGGAGGGGGAGGGTGATAAGAGGGAGGGAGAGGAAGGGTGACACAGGAGGGAGAGAAAGAGGGAGGAAGGGGAAGGGTGATAGAGGAAGGGTAGGTGAAGCAGGTGGTCATTTTGGCTGATGGGTCACGCCGTTGTGTGTGTGTGTGTGTGTGTGTGTGTGTGTGTGTGTGTGTGTGTGTGTGCAGTGAAATCTTGTGGTCTGTATTACGCTACACAGCCAAGCACACACACACACACACGCACACTCACAGACACACACACTACACACACACACACACACACAGAGAAAATTCAAGGTTTGTAGATTGTCGTGGAATGTGGTGAGAATGGTGGGGAGTGATCTTCGTGATGGGGGAGGGTAAGAGGGGGGTGATTTTGAGGTTGGGAGATGTGAGGGAGATGAGAATATGGGGAGGAAGGGTACAAGGACCGGGGGACTAGATAGGGAATGGGTTTGTAGGAGAGAGAGTGAGTTTATTTATCCCAAAGAAAATTGCAGAAACACAGTGAACAATAACATCAATATGACTGAGCCAAGTGAGGGCCCTCTTACTGACACCTGATATATACTGTACAATTATCTCAAGGAATTATTACTTAACGTAGTACGATCTGGATTATTACATGTTACATGGCGTCAGTAAATACACATTGTTGGTGATGGTGGTCATTGTGGTGGTGTTGATGGTAGTGGTGCTCGGGTTGATGGTTGTGTTGGTGGTAGTCTTATTGGTAGTAGTAACGTTGGTGGTGGTGGTACTGGTGTCAGATGTTTACAGGTGCGACCATACGAGGGAGTAAAGATAAAATGGAGGCGGGAGGAACTGGGTAGTTAAGGTGGGCCGTCACCCGAGACCCTCCCGGCCAGCCACCAGGGTGTACTGCCTTGCCGAAGTGCGACCCACGTCTCCCTCCTCCTTCCTTCTGCCTTTCCTCCTCCTCTTCCCATGCTTCTTATTTCCTCGCCTCTGCTTCTGATCTTCTTCTTCCTCCCTGCTTCTTCTTTCTTTGCTTCTGCCCTTCCTTCTTCTCTTCCTTCACATCTTCCTCATTCTCTGCTTCTTCTCTTCTGCCTCGTCCTTCTCCTTCTGTTACTCCTTCTCTTCCTGCAACTGTTCATCTGCGTTACTGGCTACTGTAGTTGCTACTGAGGACTAGTCGTCGTCACATGCTACTGAGGATTCGTCTGCGATACTTGCTACTGAGGACTCGTCTACGTTACTTGCTGCTGATAATGTGTACCCACTCACCTTACCTGCGTTACCTGGTGGTTGGTGGGGAGGTGATGCAAAAGGTGATTAAGGGGGGTTTGACGAAGGTGATGATGGGGAGTGGCGGCGAAGCTAGTGGTTGATGGTGCCAGGGGGTGGTGGTGATGGTTGCGGCATCTGGTCAGCTGGTACCTGTTACCTGTTGTTGTTGTTATTTTATAGCCCTGGTCTACTGCTGTTACCTCCCGTTTTGTCGTGGTCAAAGGGATTCTGTTGAAACGGTGATGTAACGGCACGGGGTAAAAGAAGTTAGGTAATCCTGGCACAGCAACAAGTTGTACCTAACCTAACTTAACCTAATCCTAATATAACTTAATTTAACCTTACATAACTTAATAGAGTTTATGGACATGAAGGACCCCTGAGCTTGTAAATAGTCTAATATATCCTGTTGGGATTTTGCCCAGTGGGAAATATTTAGTCCACGAAGCAACATCCACATTACAGCGGCAGCGTCTTGAGGGAGAGGCAAGTGGGGTGCTGAGGCAAGGGGGTAAAGAGGGGTTGTGAGCCAAGGAGATGGGTGAGGCAAGTGGGAAGCTTAGGGGCAAAGGAGCTAAGAGGCTGGGTGACATTGGGGGAAGGGGTGATTGCAGGTATTCTTGAGTTGATTTTGGTTTTCTACTATGCTGCTGGACACCTGAGCATCGCCAGGTGTAAAAAAGAATCAGGGAAATGCTATGTAAACAATAGATAAATGCTATGTAAACAATATATACATGCTATGTAAACAATAGATAAATGCTATGTAAACAATAGATAAATGCTATGTAAGCAATATATAAATGCTATATAAGCATATAAATGCTATGTAAACAATAGATTAATGCGATGTAAACGGTAAAGCGCTTATAGACAAATGCTATACAATATACAGATTAATGCTATGAAAAAACAGATGTATATTATGAAAACAACGGGTATATAAATGAGATGCAGGTACGTAAACACAGGTTATTTAACCAATGTTAAGGAAAAATTGAGCCTTGGATGTAAACACAAGTAAACAACAGATATAAAACCATTTTAAGCAACAATAAACGCAATGAAAACAAGTTGGCAAAAAAACCCAAGTAAAATAGCGCAATATAGAGTAATTATTAGTGTAAACAAGGAATACTTTGCAAACAAATAAACGATGACATCACGAAAATGGCACAGTATCACCGTATGATGTAGACGGATAAACAACAGTAATGATGTAAAAATGTAAACATCAAATACAAACCAGTATACACAACTGTAAACAACGTGTAAGCTCAGAGGTAAACACTATTGAAGCCACAATTAAACGTCATATACGAACATGATTTATCACCGCTAGCGACTCCGTGTACAGAGCGGTGACCAACCTGTGTTTTTATTTGGTATTTTGATTTTACTTGGATCAGCTGGTGTTCCCATCAATAAGTTAAACCAGTCGTGTGGTTTATCCTGAGTTTGGGTAGAGCTGATTGAGGTTCTGATTGGTTTTTAGGTTTGAGAAAATAGTTGTAATAAATTAATAAATCTTTAGAAATAGATAAATGACTTTTTATAATAATAGTTTTTCTTTTGTCTTGCAGGTGAGTGTCTTGCTGGGTCATTAACCTGAGTTTAAGGTCTTCCGCCGCTTGAGTCCTGAGTGACGGTACTGTGATGGTGTTGTGTGTGTGTCTTGTTGCTGGAGGCGGAGGCTGGCGAGAAGTAGTGGTACAATAGTTGAGTTACTTAGTATACAGTATGTCGCCTGGGTGGTGGGGCAACTGATAGTGTTCGACCAGACATCCGCTCTCTATCTTTAGAACACACACACACACACACACACACACACACTGTATTATATAGATGTAATTATCATATTATTTTGCTTCCTATTCTTCTTTCTTCTTTATTGTTATTATTATTGTATTATTATTATTATTATTATTATTATTATTATTATTATTATTATGATGATGATGACACGGGCTGGTAGAAAACTAATAAGCATAAAGAATAACATTTTTGTCTGTGATTAAAATGCCTTGGGAGTGTGTGAAGACTATGGGACACACTGTAAGTTCCTGGAAGTGAGGAATTGTCAGTCTTTCCGGGACTCCCACCACCCTCCCACCCTGCCCTCTTTGTTCACCCGACAGATAATGTTCAGTGGGATAAATTCGGCAGCATTCTCTCTCTCTCTCTCTCTCTCTCTCTCTCTCTCTCTCTCTCTCTCTCTCTGTCGGCAAAAACGAAATACTGTTTGTCACTATTTTTAAACATTCAATAACCTGTCGGGGAAATTGACAGATCTGTCTTACCCCTCCCCCCAGCCTATTGATCATCCTGTCCATCTGTCTCTGCCTGGCTGTCTTAAATGTTTGCCTGTCTGTTAATCTATCATTCTTTATGTATGTATATGTAAGAATATCTATCTATCTATCTATCTATTCTTATCTACATTCACTCCTCTCCAATTCTTTTATCAGCGCTATATTCATCCATCCATCCATCCAATACACTCATCCATGTATTCACCCGTCCATTTATATAACCATTAATCCTATATCTGCCATTCAGGCCATGCATCCATCCATCACTCCATCTATCCATTCATCCATCCATCACCAACTATCCACTCATCCATCCATCACTCCAAATATCCACTCATCCATCCATTACTCCATCTACCCACTCATCCATCCAGCTCTCCAACTATCCACACATTCATCCATCACTCCATCTATCCACTCATCCAACCATCGCTCCATTTATCCATCCACTCATCCATTCATCATTACATCCATCCATCCATCCATCCATCCACTCGACTATCCACAAACGTGAACCATCATCTGTGCGGCCCATCAAACAGCTTTCGATCAACCAAACAAACTGACCTGTCCACTTCCTTGACCAAACAAACACCGTGTTTTACCTGCATTTCAGCCACTTTATCCAGCACAATGGTAGAGAGTTTCCTTTACTAAGTCGTTTTCAATGTAAGGGATTTGTAGCAGGAAGCCATCCATGAGTTCACGACTTGTTGTGTCAGCCGAGCTTCCCACTGGCTTAACCCACCCACTAACGCACGCCCACATTATGTTGCAAGCCAGGCGACCCCTCCCATCCTGTACCAAGCCGGGCGACCCCTCCCATCCTGTACCAAGCCAGGCGACCCCTCCCATCCTGTACCAAGCCAGGCGACCCCTCCCATCCTGTACCAAGCCAGGCGACCCTTCCCCATCCTGTACCAAGCCAGACGACCCCCCATCCTGTACCAAGCCAGACGACCTTTCCCATCTGTGTACCAAGCAGGCGACCCTCCCATCCTATACCAAGCCAGGCAGAACCCTCCCCATCCTGTACCAAGCCAGACGACCTTTCCCACCCCTGTACTGACTGGACAGCCTCCCATGACACCCACCACCACTCGCCACCACTTAACCCCCCTCATACCAACCCCTACCCTCATACAACAACCACCACTCACAACAACCCCCCCTCATACAACAACCCCCACTCATACAACAACCCCCCCCACTCATACAACAACCCCCACTCATACCAATCCCCCCCACTCATACAACAAACCCCCCACTCATACAACAACCCCCCCACTCATACAACAACCCACCACTCATACAACCTTTACTCATACAACAAACCCCACTCATACAACAACCCCACCACCCCTCCTTTATAAACCCCCACTCATACAACAGCCCCCCACTCATACAACAAACCCCACTCATACAACAACTACCCCACTCATACAACAACCCACCACTCATACACAACCCACCACTCATACACCAACCCCACCACCCTCATACAACAACCCACGTCTCATACAACAACCCACCACTCACACAACAACCCCACCTCTCCTTGCAACAACCCCACCACTCATACACCCAACCACCACTCCATACCCCAACCCCCCACTCCTTCTAGCTTAACCCCCCCCACTCCTTACAACAACCACCACTCACACAACAACCCCACCACTCAGCCACCAACCCCACCACTCATACAACAACCCCCCACTCATACAACAACCCACCACTCATACAACAACCCACCACTCATACAACAACCCACCTCAGTAACAATGTTCCAGCTGTCACGTTGAGACGACTAAGCCACACCCACACCCGCGTCCCCTTGGCAACGGTACGATTACGTAGGATGGAGGAGGAGGAGGAAAGCATAATGAAGAGAGAGAGAGAGAGAGAGAGAGAGGTTGCAGGTGATGTTTTTGTCATTACAGAATGTGTAAAGTGTAAGGGTTTGACCACAAGTTTGTTGGGGAGAAAGGAGTTCATTACCATCCCCCCTGCCCCCCCTCCTTCCACTCATTATCTCCTTCGTCCTCTCTCTCTCTCTCTCTCTCTCTCTCTCTCTCTCTCTCTCTCTCTCTCTCTCTCTCTCTCTTTCTCTCCTTTACGACCTCTCTCTCTCTCTCTTTCTCTCCTTTACGACCTCGCAAGATTCACTCTCTCGCTACATGTATGTGGCAGTACTATTGTGGAGTAGTAGTAATAGTAGCAGTAGTAGTTGTAGTAGTGTAATGGTAATAAGTAATTAGCGGTTAAATGGGATAATGTAGTAACCAGAGGCAGGTTAATTCACACTGAACAGAGATGACATAGATTACATACAGGAGTGACATTGAGGAGTGGGTCAGTTAACAAAGCTTTCAGTACAAAAAGAGAAGGAACCTGACCTAACCTTAAAGCTAAACTAACATAAAGCTAACCTAACCTTAAAGCTAAACTAACATAAAGCTAACCTAACCTAACCTTACAGCTAACCTTACCTAACGTTAAGGCTGAACTAACATACAGCTAACTTAACCTAATCATCAAGGTACCATTCGGGTGGTCAATAATCTTACAGTGAAAGAAACTTTGGAGCTAATCTTCCTGTCATCCAATATTAAGGATACAATATTTTGGTACTATATATTTTGTGACGTATACTGACCACTATATAGTTTTACTGGTTTATCGTGTGTGTGTGTGTGTGTGTGTGTGCGTGCTCGTGTGTGCGTGTGCTGACAGGTACGGTATGTTTTACTCGGGGTGTACTCTCCTGCTGGTTTAGGGAGTCGTGCACACCTGTATAATGATTGGTCTAGTTACTGTGGCTGAGTTGACGGGGTGGTTTTGGGGGCTATGTCGGAAAATGCCAAGTTTAAATTGTGGAATGATATTTTTTTTTACTTTTTCTCACCATTTTCGCCAACACACACACCTGGCTCATCACCACCACTCCCACTCAAACTAGTGTCCACTCTCACACCACACCCGTACCACCACTACATCCATAACACCACGCCCTCACCAACACTAGACCACCCTACCTTAACACCCTCACCATCACAACCACACCGCCACCACACCCATCCCACCCCACACCCACACCACTACCACCGAGAGATATAAACAGACGGAAGAGAGAGAGAGAAAAAAGAGCCATGCAGGGATATGTAGTACCAATATTAATAGTTAATAAAGAAATCCTCGGTAACTTAACCCGTGCTCCATTAAGCTGGCTTGACACTCGTGTAAGGCGGCAACTTTGGCTCATATTCTTGCTTTATTATGGAGGCACAGATGGTCGAGGTCTATGTAGTAAAAGACGCAGGCATAAACACTTCTTATTCTCAAGGTGAGGTAAAGCTTTTAGAATAAACGTCTAACTTGAGGTCATAGCGGAGATACGTTAGTAGGTGAGCCAACACGGGCGAGCTCCTCTGTGAGTCTGTTTGCTTCGTTTCATCGGGGTCGCAATTTGGGCAACCTTCCTGGAGATTAATTCAGTGTTTTTCTGGTTTATATATTTCATACCATTCGCAAGTGAAGTTTATCAGACTACAATATTATTCTATTCACTTTTGGTATTTCTGTGGAAGTTTCAAAGTGATTTTTAGGTGATTTTTGAACGGATAGCTAACGTTTCCTCTCGTCTCAAATGATTCGCTGGTGGCGTCTGGACGTTTATGCTGCTGCCCAAGCAACATCACCTTTTTCGTATTATTAAGAAAATAGCTCAATGAGCGAAGCTCATTCTCGAGGATTTCAATGTTATTCATAGTTGTGTTGCCGTAACGTTTAAAGAGAAGTAGTAGTAATAATAGTAGTAACGTAATGTAGGTTAAAAGAGCTGTGTAGGGCCGGTCCTGAGGGAGGGAGGGAGGGACGGACGTTTCAACACTGATGCCATCACTATATTCTTGATTTATTTTCCGGAAGGTTGTGTTTATTCCGTTTTTCCTCTTTCGTAATCATGTCATTACATTGTCTAAAGAACAGTAGAAACGTAGGTTATAAGAGCTTTGATAGGCTTTATCCTAGAGGCAGGCAAGAGCAGGCAGGCAAGGCAAGGCAGGCAGTCGGGGAGGGGAGCCATCACTACCACCACCACCGCCGCCCTGATCAATAAGCTGACTCACCCACTGCTGTTGCCACACACCGCCGGACACCACACCACTCCCCCCCTCTCTCTCTCTCTCTCTCTTCCACCTCCTTCATCACTACTACCCTTCTCTCTCTCTCTCTCTCTCTCTCTCTCTCTCTTCCTCTCATTGTTCCTATTGAAACTCCTCCTCCATCACCACTCCCTTTCTCTCTCCCCTTCCTTCTCTTGCTATTCCTCCTCCTCCTCCTCCATCACCACTCCCCTTCCCTCTCTCCTCTTCTTCTCTCACTCTCCATTAGCAAACACCAGCAGGAGGTAAGACGCTTAGTGTGTTGCAGCCCGCCTTGTAGTACTAGAGAGAGAGAGAGAGAGAGACGCATTTATTTTTTTTAGGAAAATTTGGAGGAAAGTGCAGTTGCCAAGTTAGCCCCCCTCCCAACTTGTGCATTGTCGTAGTCCCTCCCGGCGTGATGCTCGCATTCGGAAGCTCCCGTGTCTAAGTGCTTGGGATCTCTTTCTCTCTCTCTCTCTACGGAAGAGTTAAAGTAGTGAAAAGGTCTTGGTACTGCTGGCTGGCTGACTGACTGAATGACTGGCTAGTTGGTTGGTTGGTTGAGTGAGTGAGTGAGTGACTGACTGACTGACTGACTGACTGACTGACTGACTACCTGGCATATCTCTGAGTATCAACTTTCAGATAATAAGACAGGAGGAATTTGGTCAAATGAGGTAGATTTAAGAGAGAGAGAGAGAAAAAGAGAGAGAGAGCCGGGACAGTATAATGGAGAATGCGTAACAAAATTGTTTAACTTGAAATCTGGGAAAGAAAACTCAGTCAGTATGGAAGACGTTATTGGTAAGATTTTGTCCTGTGAGATTTCGTTCGTTGGGATGTTGTGTTTCAACTTGTCCAACTCATCTGGAAGTTACTGCAAGATGTCAATACACAGGGTCTCTCTCTCTCTCTCTCTCTCTCTCTCTCTCTCTCTCTCTCTCTCCTCCATAATGTGTTTGTTACAGCCATTATTGGGAATTAAATGGGAAAAGAAGAGGGGTCCTGTTATTGGGTGTTTAGAGTGAAGAGGAGGAGGAAAACGAAAAAAGGGAGGAAGAGGAAGACGAAGAAGAAGAGGAGGAAGACGAAGAAGAGGAGGAGGAAGACGAAGAAAGAAGAAGAGGGGGCCTTCTGTATGTACAAGATGGTAATATGATGTAATAATTATGTAGGTATTATGTCTGTACCTGTGCCTACCTGTGCTTCCTGTACCTACCTGTGTCTGTACCTGTACCTACCTGTGTCTGTACCCGTACCTACCTGTGTCTGTGTACCTGTACCTACCTGTGTCTGTACCTGTATACCTGTGTCTGTACCTGTGCCTACCTGTGTCTGTACCCGTACCTACCTGTGTCTGTACCTGTACCTACCTGTGTCTACCTGTGTACCTGTGTGTCTGTACCTGTGTGTACCTGTACCTACCTGTGTCTTCCCGTACCTACCTGTGTCTACCTGTACCTACCTGTTGTCTGTACCTGTGTCCGTACCTGTACCTACCTGTGTCTGTACCTGTACCTACCTGTGTCTGTACCTGTGCCTACCTGTGTCTGTACCTGTGTCCTACCTGTGTCTGTACCTGTACCTAACTGTGTCTGTACCTGTACCTACCTGTGTCTGTACCTGTACCTACCTGTCTGTACCTGTACCTACCTGTGTCTGTACCTGTACCTACCTGTGTCTGTACCTGTACCTACCTGTGTCTGTACCTGTACCTACCTGTGTCTGCCTGTGTCCCTACCTGTGTCTGTACCACCTACCTGTCTGTACCTGTGTACCTACCTTGTGTCTGTACCTGTACCTACACCGTGTCTGTACCTGTGTGTCCATGCCTGTGTCTGTACCTGTACCTACCTGTGTCTGTACCTGTACCTACCGTCTGTACCTGTACCTATCTGTCCTACCTGTGTCTGTACCTGTACCTACCTGTGTCTCTGTCTGCACTGTGTCCATCCCTGTGTCTGTACCTGTACCTACCTGTGTCTGTACCTGTACCTACCTGTGTCTGTACCTGCCTCCTACCTGTGTCTGTACCTGTACCTACCTGTGTCTGTACCCCTGTGACCTACCTGTGTCTGTACCCTGTACCTACCGTCTGTACCTGCCTACCTGTGTCTGTACCTGTGTCCACCTCCTGTGTCTGTACCTGTACCTACCTGTGTCTGTACCTGTACCTACCTGTGTCTGTACCTGTACCTACCTGTGTCTGTACCTGTACCTACCTGTGTCTGTACCTGTACCTACCTGTGTCTGTACCTGTACCTACCTGTGTCTGTACCTGTCCCTACCTGTGTCTGTACCTGTGCCTGCCTGTGTGTCTGTGTACCTACCTGTGTCTGTACCTGTACCTGTGTGTCTGTACCTGTACCTACCTGTGTCTGTACCTGTACCTACCTGTGTCTGTACCTGTACCCCTGTATCTGTCTGTACCTGTACCTACCTGTGTCTGTACCTGTACCTGTGTCTGTACCTGCACACCTGTGTCTGTACCTGTACCTGTGTGTCTTTACCTGTGTCCACCTGTGTCTGTACCTGTACCTGTGTCTGCCCACCTGTGTGTCCCGTACCTGTCTGTACCTGTACCTACCTGTGTCTGTACCTGTACCTACCTGTGTCTGTGCCTGTACCTGCATGTCTGTACCTGTACCCTGTGTCTGTCTGTACCTGTACCTACCTGTGTCTGTGCCTGTACCTACCTGTGTCTGTACCTGTACCTACCTGTGTCTGTACCTGTACCTACACCATGTCTGTACCCTGTACCTACCTGTGTCTGTACCTGTACCTACCTGTGTCTGTACCTGTACCCTACCTGTGTCTGTACCTGTACCTACACTGTGTCTGTGCCTGTACCTACCTGTGTCTGTACCTGTACCTACCTGTGTCTGTACCTGTACCTACCTGTGTCTGTACACCTGCTCTACCTATGTCTGTACCTGTACCTACCTGTGTCTGTACCTGTACACCTGCCTGTGTGTCTGTGCCTCTGTGCCTACCTATGGTGGCTTTACCTGTGCCTACCTGTGTCTGTACCTGTACCCTACCTGTGTGTCACCTGTACTACCTGTGTCTGTACCTCCTACCTGCACACTGTGTCTGTACCTGTACTACCTGTGTCTGTACCTGTACCTACCTGTGTCTGTACCTGTACCTACCTGTGTCTGTACCTAACCTACCTGTGTCTTTACCTGTACCTACCTGTGTCTGTACCTGTACCTACCTGTGTCTGTACCTGTACCTACCTGTGTCTGTACCTGTACCTACCTGTGTCTGTACCCCACGTACCTACCTGTGTCTGTACCTGTACCTAAGTGTGTCTGTACCTGTACCTACCTGTGTCTGTACCTGTACCTACCTGTGTCCTGTGCATGCCTACCTGTGTCTGTACCTGTACCTGTGTCTGTACCCGTACCTACCTGTGTCTGTACCTGTACCTACCTGTGTCCATACCTGTGCCTACCTGCGTCTGTACGTACCTACCTGTGTCTGTACCTGTACCTACCTGTGTGTACCTGTACCTAAGTGTCTGTAACTGTACCTACCTGTGTCTGTGCCTGCCTACCTGTGTCTGTGCCCATGCCTACCTGTGTCTGTGCCTGTACCTACCTGTGTCTGTACCCATGCCTACCTGTGTGCCTGTACCTGTGTGTACCTGTACTAGTGTGTCATACCCTTGCCTACCTGTGTCTGTACCTGTACCTACCTGTGTGTACCTGTACCTACCTGTGTGTACCAGCCTCACCTGTGTGCCTGTACCTACCTGTGTCTGTACCCCGTACCTACCTGTGTCTGTACCCGTGCCTACCTGTGTCTGTACCTGTACCTGTGTCTGTACCTGTACCTACCTGTGTCTGTACCTGTACCTACCTGTGTCTGTACCCATGCTACCTGTGTCTGCTTACCTACCTGTGTCTGTACTGTACCTACCTGTGTCTGTACCTGTACCTACCTGTGTCTGTACCTGTACCTACCTGTGTCTTGTACCTGTACCTGTGTGTCTTTACCTGTACCTACCTGTGTCCTGTGCCCCTGTGTCTGTACCTGTACCTGCTGTGTCTATTCACCTGTACCTACTTGTGTCTGTACCTGTACCTACCATGTGCTGTACCTGTGCCTACTTGTGTCTGTGACCTGTACCTCTTGTGTGTCTGTACCTGTACCCTACTTGTGTCTGTACCTGTACCTACTTGTGTCTGTACCTGTACCTACCTGTGTGTACCTGTACCTACTTGTGTCTGTACCTGTACCTACTTGTGTCTGTACCTGTACCTACCTGTGTGTATGTGCACCTACTTGTGTCTGTACCTGTACCTACCTGTGTCTGTACCTTGTACCTACCTGTGTCTGTACCTGTACCTACCTGTGTCTGCTACCTGTACCCTACGTGTCTGTACCTGTACCTACCTGTGTCTGTACCTGTACCTACCTGTGTCTGTACCTGTACCTGTGTCTGTACCTGTACCTACCTGTGTCTGTACCTGTACCTGTGTCTGTACCTGTACCTGTGTGTACCTGTACCCTACCTGTGTCTGTACCTGTACCTACCTGTGTGTACCTGTGTCCCTACCTTGTCTGTACCTGTACCTACCTGTGTGTGTACCTGTACCTACCTGTGTCTGTACCTGTACCTGTCTGTACCTGTACCTACCTGTGTCTGTACCTGTACCTACCTGTGTCTGTACCTGTACCTACCTGTGTCTGTGCCTGTACCTACCTGTGTCTGTACCTGTACCTACCTGTGTCTGTACCTGTACCTACCTGTGTCTGTACCTGTACCTACCTGTGTTTACCTGTGCCTACCTGTGTCTGTACCTGCACCTACCTGTGTCTGTAACTGTATCTACCTGTGTCTGTACCTGTACCTACCTGTGACTGTACCTGTGCCTACTTGTGTCTGTACCTGTACCTACCTGTGTCTGTACCTGGCCCTACCTGTGTCTGTACCTGTACCTGTGTCTGTACCTGTACCTTCCTGTGTCTGTAACTGTATCCTACCTGTGTACCTTGCCCTACCTGTGACTGTACCTGTACCTACTTGTGTCTGTACCTGTACCTATCTGTGTCTGTACCTGTACCTGCACTGTGTGTATGCCTGTACCTGTGACTGTACCTGTACCTACTTGTGTCTGTACCTGTGTCTGTACCTGTGCCTACCTGTGTCTGTACCTGTACCTACTTGTGTCTGTACCTGTACCTACCTGTGTCTGTACCTGTACCTACCTGTGTCTGTACCTGTACCTACCTGTGTCTGTACCTGTACCTACCTGTGTCTGTACATGTACCTACCTGTGTCTGTACCTGTACCTATCTGTGCCTGTACTTGTATATAGCATCTGTGCCTGTATATGTAACTGTACTTGTACCTGTATCTGAAGTGATAAATGAACCCCTGACGTGAATACTACTACCACTACTACTACTATTTATTTATTTTATTTTATTTTTTTTTAAATATGACCTCCAGCCTCCCCCAATAGCCACACCTTTGCCGCTATTTTATTACCTTAAAATTAAATATCCTAATACATAAGTACTATCCTAGCTGTGTTGAGTTAGTTGAGCCGCAGATCTATGCGGCATTCAGTGACTGTTGCCTCAAAGTCAATATCTGCAGCTGTTGTCGGTTTTGGGGTCGATGCTCTCGTTCCCCTGAGGAAGAGCAAAGCCGACCGAAGGAGAGAGAAGGACAGTCGACATCTCATCCAGGCTGTAACATAACTTCTGGGCTGCTCCTTCTGTTCGTATATATATCACCTCCACGAGTCTGGCATAGAAGCATCTTGCACTTGGTCCCATCCCACCAGAGGTTGTGAACACTAGAGGAGTGAAGCTGCCTTGATCAACGTTCTGAATTCTCATCCCGTATGCTCTTATCTTGTCGTTCTCGTTTCTCCTGTGTGCGGCCATGGGATAAAAAATCCTGATGTCGAAGAAGGCTCGCTGTCCCCGCGTCCAGAATCCTCGAGCACTGACGTCAACACGGGCTTCGTTGGATGTGTTTGAAGTCCTATGTTGGAAAATATCACCGTCCAATGGAAGGAGGGTCGGTTCTACCCTGACATCACGGCAGATTTCCTTCAACATATTTGCTGTGAGATCCCTTATTTCGTCATGCCTCATGCATATGAAGCCCCCTTTCTTACACACCATGGCATGATCGACGTCATAGGAAGAGCCACACACGCATTGGGAGGGCAAACCTTCTACTGGCCTACCGCACCTTAGATCATTGGCATCTGTAAATTCTTGTTTATTGAGACTGAAACCATTTGCCCTTATCCTGTAACGTAGTTAACCAGTTCGAGGCGCCCACCTCCTGCGCTATAGCTATTTTTTTTTCAAATTCTCTGGTACTTGCAGCAACAGTTGCTGCAACTTTTCACTTTGGCTGTACTACTACCAGTACTACTACTACAACTACTCATACTACTACACATTCATATTAGTAGGAAAGAGAGGGAGGTCTCGCATGTGGGTGGTTGTGGGTGGGGTGGGGTGAGGTGGGAGATGCATGAGTGGGGGGGGTGTGGTTTAGGGGGAAGGAGTGGCATGGATCAATGCCTGTCGCACGGCAAGTAACGCAGCTCAGAGAGGTAACGAAGTACGCTAGAGAGAGAGAGAGAGAGAGAGAGAGAGAGAGAGAGAGAGAGAGAGCTTATACCTTCCTCAGGTGTGTGTGTGTGCTGACTTACAAACTCATACCCTATGTCTACGTGAATCCAGGAAAAAGTCACAAGAAAAAAGTCACAGATAAAAAGGCACGAAAAAACCTATCCTATCCTAACCTAACCTAAGCTAACATAACCTAACCTAACCTACGTGCAATGCCATCATATATTGTGTTGTCAATGTGTACAAGTCCTGTGACTTTTTCCTGTGGACTTTATTTCCGTCCACCGTCTACGTGAGTCCTTGTGTACACATGTGTTTATATGTGTGGAGGGGGACGTGAGATCACAAACATATATATACCCCGTGTACACCAAATGCCTATGGTTGCGTACTGAATACATAAACAGACATGCTTTCGTATACGCCTGGTTGACAAGAGCAAACGTGACGGTGGTGGTGAGAAAGAGGGGGTTCACACACACACACACACACACACACACACACACACACACACACACACACACACTGCATGACCAATATTCATGCGTGGACGAGGTTAAAACTGCCTGTCACCCGTACAACTGGCATTAACGCAGTCATCCCCGTGGTAGTGTTTCCACACCCTGAGGCAGGCATACAACCTATTGACAGATTTGCAGACAGACAAACAAACAAGTAGGCAGACACAGAAGCAGACAGAAAAATCAACAGACACACAAGCAGCCACTAAAAAATAAGACTGAGGATGGGTATGACGGTGCAGGGATAATGATAATACTGTATTTGTGATAGTAATGGTGAATGGAATAATAATAATACGGTTAAAGATATTGGTGAGAAAAAAAAAACAATCCCCAAATTTCCAGAAATTGGCAACAAAAAAATCCGAAGTTTGTACAATCGAGTAAAAAAATCATCATTATAAAATCCATTACACTATCGGTCATTTTTATAACCAACTTGGCAGGAAAAACAGACATCGGTTTTTCCCCGATTTTTGGAACCCGATGTTGAAAACACGAAAGTTTATATACATCCAAGTTCAGGTAAATTTTATAAACTTTTTCGTTAATATCTTTAAACTAATTCGAGGAAGTATCTCTCTCTCTCTCTCTCTCTCTCTCTCTCTCTCTCTCTCTCTCTCTCTCTCTCTGATCCGTCAATCTATCGGTGGCTCTTCTTCAACACTCTCTCCTCCTCTTACCACGCCCGCCCGTACTCACCCCACCGCCACCTGCCGTCCAGCTGCCTGGGGAGGTGGTGGGTATAGCGGCAGCAGTATGGTGGTGCTAGTCTTTCATGATTTGAGATGAACTGTGTATCCTTGTGTGTGTGTGTGTGTGTGTGACCGGGAAATGACGACGATGGAGTAGCTACCGGTACAGCTGTAAAAATATTCTGTTAGACTGTAATGTTTTGTGTTAATATTCTTCCGGCCGCTCAAACAAAGGCACGTGGGTTTATTCAGTGTACAGTTTGGTTGACAGTTCGCTATGCTGGTAAGGTTTCAGGCTGTTAATTCGTTATGTTGGTAATGGTAATTTGTTATGCTGGTGGTGAGAATGGAGGCTGTTTATTTTTATGTTGGCATGACTGATACCATGGTTTATTTCTTTTGATGACGATGGTTTAACCCCAAGATGATGGTTTCAGAGGACGAAGGTTTAATCTTTTGAGAATGATGGTTCATCCATTTGGGGACGGTGGTTTTACTCTTAGGACAATGGTTTTAATCCTGTGACAATGATGGTTTATCCTTCTGAGGACGAGGTTTTAATCATTTTAGGGCGATGGTTTTAACATTCTGACGATAAGGTTTAACCTCTGTAGTACAGTGGTTTAACTCTTTGGTGGCAGTGGTTTTAACCCTTTGAGGATAATGATTTAACCTGTGGACGATATTGATATTGAAACAGTTTATTTAGCCAGAAGAACACAGACAGCGCCGATCAAAATAATAATATTAACATGGCTGAGCCAGTTTAATCCTCTGAGGACGATGGCTTAAGTCTTTGAGGACGATGGTTTAACCCTTTGAAGACTATGGTTTAACTCTTTGAGGACGATGGTTTAATTTTTGAGGCGATGGTTTAAATCATTGAGGGTGATGGTCACTCTTTTAGGCGATGGTTTAATTTTGGAACGATGGCTTAACTCTAAGGACGATGGTTTAACTCTAAGGATGATGGTTTAACTCTGAGGACGATGGCTTAACTCTAAGGACGATGGCTTAACTCTGAGGACGATGGTTTAACTCTAAGGACGATGGTTTAACTCTTGAGGACGATGGTTTAACTCTTTGAGGACGATGGTTTAACTCTTTAAGGACGATGGTTTAACTCTGAGAAGGATGGTTTAACTCTGAGGAGGATGGTTTAGCTCTGAGGACGATGGTTTAACTTACATGTTATGCATCAGAAACTACTGCACTAAACCAAGCTACTACAGCAGTAAGAAGTTAACCACTAAATCCGTTTCCGGTGTTGAGTGTGGCCGTAGCCTCGAACCACGGAAGTGTGTGTGTGTGTGTGTGTGTGTTGTGAGGCGGTAGAGTGCTGGTCTTGAGTACTTTTGTAAATGGTTATAAATAAAGACCCTTCGCTGAGGTTTGTGCCCTGTTACCCCAGCACACACACACACACACACACACACACACACACACACATACACACACACACCATAGTACGTGTGTCTAGGAAGCTACTGTACTTTCAAGTTAGAAATGTACTCAAGTCCGCCTCGTGACCAAGAACCCATAGGAACGGTACAAGTGATCGTGTGTTATACGGACGGATCTTATTTTGTTGAGATACGTGAACAATATTGTGTCTGATGCCTTTCAAGAACTGCAACAATTGAAAAGGTGAATGTATTGTTGTTATTGTTCACATTTTGTCTGTATTATTCTGGCGAAGTAAACTTTATCAGGTGTCTTTCAAGAGAGGCGCAACACTTGAAAAAGATTATGTGTGTCAGTATTTTTGTTGTTTACATTGTATTATTCTCACTAAATAAACTTTAGAAATATATTTCTCACCGGGACACTCAAAACAATACTACTAGCAATACTCTGTGCTAGTGGGCGTATCAAGGGGCTATTAATAAGTATACCCGAACGCCTGAGCACCGTGGCACTACCCTGAACCACTGCCGCCCCGCTTCCCCATCCCTCAGACACGCGGGGCACGACACGCTGTCTCTAGCTCGGATTCCTCTTTGTTCCGCAGCCGAGAGTAAAAGTTGGTATTCTGCTGTGGTGTGCCAAGCAATGAGGAAGCCGAGGTGGCGGTGGGCAGGGGGCAGGGGGCAGGGTAGACCATGGGTATAGGTTACTAGGGAACAGGGGGAAGGTGGTAGGCAGGGTAGGGCACAGGGGAAGGAGGAGGAGGAAGTTGGTGGGCGGAGGGAGGAGAGAGGTGGGGAAGGGGGGAGTTAGGTGGAGCAAGAGAGAGAGGACCTTCTCCCCACCACTTCCCTCCTTCTCTCCCTCACCCGCCCCCCTCCCTGGTGGCACTACTGCCCTGGTGTCTGCAGCGTCCGTTGGGCCAAGGTTACTGCTGCTGGGAGGAGGAGGAGGTCAAGTGGTGGTGGTGAAGGTGTAGTGGTGGTGGTGGACGATAGTGATGATATGGTAGTAATGGTGATTGATGATGATTGATTATAATAGCAGTGTATGATGGTGACGATGGCCTAGTTAGGGTGTTGATGATGATTGTGGTGGTGAAGATGGTAATGATATTGTGGTTTATAATGGTGATGGTAGCAGTGATGATGGTGAAGAGTGAGAGCCAACACTTCCTGGTCTTCAGTACACTGCCCCGTGTTTTATGCCACACTGTACATGACAATCTGGAGGCAAAAAAATCTGTCAGTGAAAAATTTTATCAAGGAAAAAATATCTGATAAAATTTTATGAACAAATCTGGGAAAAATGTTATGGTAAAAATGTGCCCCATATGAAGTTAGGTTGGGTCAGATTTACTGGCATGATACTCGAATCTTGTCATAATTACTGTAACTGTACTATATTAATTGAACCTGTACTTACGTTTCAGATTACAGACCGGTATGTTTTTACCCTAATCTGAATATGAAACACTCACTACAGCATACTACTTCTGGGGTGCTATATTTTAAGTCCATTTTGAGGTATTTCTTACAGAAAGTTGATATTATAATGATGTCTCAAACTAACTGTTGGTAGTGTTACTTGAGAGTTTATGTTACCTGTCCGACTGCCCTCTCACCTGCTTGCCAGCCCTTACACCTAAGCAGTTGCCCTCTCATCTGGTCACTTGTCCTCTCACCTGCTCGTTTACCCACTCACCTGTCCGCCTACCCTTTCATCTACTCACCTGCCCAAACTGCCTTGGTCTGTCTAGGTTGGTTCCTCTTTCTAACCAGACTCTCTGTGTCGGTACAACCAGGGGTCTTTGTCATGCCTGAGACCAGTTTTTTGTCTCATAGCGTAACCAGTACAGAGGTCTCTCGGTCTTGCTTCACTGGTCTTTGCTGTTTCCTATGACCATTTCTCTCTCTCGGGGTCCAGCCAGCTGTCTTTTTCGTGACTAAAAGAAGAAGAAGAAGAAGAACTTTTTGTAAGATCTTTGTCACTGCCAGAGGTTCAGGTAGCGCCTCCCCTTGGCTTGGTCTTGTGGTCTTTGTTGCCTAGCAGGACCAAGTTATCCCTCCTCCTTTGTGTGTGTGTGTGTGTGTGTGTGTACCGGGATAGCTTGGTTATATTCTTAGTGTTCTTTGTGTACCGGGATGCTTTAATTGTATTCCTGTGGTCTCGTTTGTGTACCGGAATGGTTTGGTTGTATTCTTAGGATGTCCTTTGTGTACCGGGATGGCTGGGGGGGGGGGGCGGATGTACGAGGATCGCCATGTAAGTGTACCCAAGGGTCTAGTGTACCCAGGTGAACCACAGTGGCCCGAGATACCGTGATGGTGAGGTTGTACTGGGATGATGTCGTGGTCAGTGGCAGTGCACTCACCTCGTAAGCAAGTGAGTCCAGGTTCGATCCCCGTTCATGGTGAAATTTGGATCAAATTTTTTCTATGCCTTTGTCTACCCAACTGGGAATCTGGATGTGATTTTAGTGTATTGATTAGCCAGTGCAGTAGGTGAGATGTTTGGTTTTCGTGGATTATTCCTTGACACTGGGTCCAAGCAGGTCGTTAAATCAGGTCAGTCCTTATGTTTATCGGTCGAGAATTTGACAACAATATTGAAATACTCAGCGTATGCTCAAGTGATCCAAGGGGGGAGAGAGAGAGAGAGAGAGGAGAGTGAGAAATGTAAATAAACCACATGATAACAGGGGTACGGTCTGTCCTCTGGGTACGGACGAGTGGATGTTCATGTGGTAGTGACGTTGGTGGTGGTAGTGATGGTTGATGCTGGTGGCTGAAGCATTGGTGGTAGCGATAGTGATAGGGATGATGGTGGTAGTGATAGTGGTAGAGGTGGGATGATGGTGGTAGGGTTTCACCTTTGCCACGTGCACGACCACACCAGCAGCACGTGCCCGGAGGGGAGGGGCAGTGTGGTGGGGGTGGAGGAGGGTGGGGGGTAAGGAGAGAGAAAGGAGGAGGAATGTTGGTGTTGAGGAAGGGGGACGCGGAGGAAATAAACCAAACCTTATATTACTCAAACCAAACCGAGCTAATCCTAATTAAACCAATCCCAACCTAACTTAACCAACCCAACCCAAACGAAACCTAACGTAACCTAACCCAAAGAAAGTACTTGACTATGTGAAGGTGGAGAGAAAGGGGGGATGGTGGAGCGGCTGGCTTAACTACCTCCACCTGTCTGTACCTGCACAAAAGCAAACAGTGTAGCCTCGTGCTTTTTGTTTACCTGATAGTAAACAATAGCGTCTCTTATAGCAAGGAGGCGAACGTGTCTCAACTCCTAGCTCAAGTTTCAAGGTGATGAACGAACGGATGGTGGATGGGTGAACTGATGGACGGGTGGGTGGATGGTCGTATGGATGGATGAATTTGGCAACTCTTGATTTATTGGATTTTGGTAATGTCAGAAGTGAGGTGATGTGTTGATGTTTTGTTAAAATATTTATTATTGTTTTTGATGTTTTTGTTGGCTGGCTGGCGGCTCAATACCGCCATAATCAAAGGAAGATCTCTCTCTCTCTCTCTGGTCTTACAAGGAACACTCACCTCACGAAGCTCACAGATAATGCTGAACCAATATATCGTGGTTCTTGTGTTAATCTGTGAGCTGAAACTAACAGGATTTAACGTGTGAGAAACTACAGTAGACTGGGGTGGGTTATATTTTGTAAGTTACTGATAAGTATTTTTTATTTATTAACACTTCTGTTGTGATAACTGGTGTTTGTAACGTCAGTGATCGTAGTGCCATAGTCACTGTAGTGCCACTATTTACACTCACCCATTATGGAGTAAGTCTAAATTAAGGAGTTTTGACAAGGACCAGATAAACTGTAAGGTTGGTAGACCTGAGTCGCCTGTGAATCACACTGAGTGGGGGTTGGGGTTGACAGGAGGCTGCCACACCGCTCACAAGTTATATTAAACTATTTTTTACGACGACCACGTTAAGCTTTATACCCGTTGATCAATTACCAATTTACACTATGCATTTACAATATGCTTCACATCAATTTAAAACATTGCTTGTATTAGACATAAAAGTAATTAACCGAGAAAATGTCATTCGGCATTCGAGTTTTGAATGAAGTCGACCAGTGAACCGACAATGACTTAAGCTTTTAGCATATATATTTAAATACAAGGATTAATTTAGGGGAGGCATGAATATTTATCACATAGAATAATTCCTCCGTATATTGGCATCATAATTTTTTTTTTTAAATATAAACTGTGGGATGGTGAGGGTTGGTTGTTGTTGTTGTTTATTAAAATACTTTGGCGAACGCTTCCTACCTCGATAAGCTCGACCCAAAAAGTTAAGGTTTATGCTTCTTGTGTTTCCAACTCCCGCTCAGGTGTTTCATATTCTTAATGCTTAAATGTTTTACCCCCCCCTGCTTAGCACTTTAAAGCACTGAAATACTTTAATACAATAAACTAAAGCTGACTTATTGTTCCACTTAAATTAAGCTTTAGTTACCTAGATCACTAAAGCCTCGTTATAGCGACATTAGGATTATTATTATTAGTAGTAGTAGTAACGAAATTACTTCGTAAACATTGTCACTCAGATAAATTACTTACGTCATGACAGATAAACAGAAGTGTCACTTGTCATACATTTGTACACTGGTACTATCAGAGGTTACAGTGGGGGGGGGGGGTGTTAACAGCGTGTGGCAGTTAGTGGATTGAGGGTGTTGTCTTGTAGATATTGTACTGATAAAGGTGTCTCTTATCGTCCCATGAGGTGTTTACAGCATGGTACAAAGTTGGTTTCGTCAATATTTTGGATGATTTGTCAAGTATGGTTGTGTATTTGCCCTATGATACCATGTAATTACTGTATACCACTATTTACCGACCAGGTGCTACCAGTCACCACACACCTTGCAAACACTACCACACATTTAGTCATATTACTGAATGCCAGGGTGAGGAGTGTATTGTACTATCGTGGACAAAAGTTCGCTCCCTGTAGTGAAACTGAGACTCGGGAATGAGTCTCCGAACTGACTTACCCTGATTGTTATCTGGTGCGGGTGTGCTGTGCGGGTCGATACTGCTTCAGTTTGGGAAGGAGCGAACTTTTGTCCACGATAGTACCACATGTAGTTCAGGTAATAATCGTGTAATTCACTGTAATTTTTAACTTTATTTATGTGTTTTATTATTAGCGACTATGAGGCTATAGTCACTGAATGCCGCATGGATCTGCGGCTCAACTAATTTAACACAGATAGGATAGTTTCTTATGTATTAGGATATTTAATATTAAGGTAAATAAATGGTGGCGAAGGTGTGGCTATTGGGGGAGGCTGGAGGCCACGTTTTATAAAAAAAAGTAGTAGTAGTAGTAATATATTATAACCTTCATTATTACTAACAATAGTAATGCTTTTAACGATAACCTCTTGACTTTCATGTTATCACCATTAAATGATCACCAACGTCTCAGACTGCTGATAACACCTTGAGGAGTATCGAAAGCTTGTCATGACCTAGAGACAACTAACTCACTGGCTGGCAGGAACAACTGGGTGGATCAGGTCCTCATCCCCCAAGGGAAAGGCTGGTGATGGGCCGGTTTGAGCCGCACTCCCCCTTCTCAAACATAAGAACATAAGAAAATAAGGAGTCTGCAATAGGCCGGTTGGCCTGTGCATGGCAGCTCCTGTCGAGAGTTACCACCACTCTATCATCCATGAATCTATCTAGCCTCCTTTTGAAACTTTCCAGAGTTCCCGCACTTACTACAAAGTTGCTAAGCTTGTTCCACTCGTCCACCACCCTATTTGTGAACCAGTTTCTTCCTATCTCCCTCCTAAACCTAAACTTATCCAACTTGAATCCGTTGCTCCGAGTCCTATCCTGCTCAGATATTATAAGAACTTTATCTATAGCCCCTTTATTGATTCCTTTCACCCACTCAAATACTTCTATCATATCTCCCCGCACTCTTCGTCTTTTAGGAATCTAGGGAATGCAAGTTAAGTTTCTTTAACCTATCCTGATATGGAAGGTTTCTAAGTCCCGGAATCATTTTTGTCATTCTTCGCTGCACCGACTCGAGTGAATTTATATCCATTCTATAATAAGGGCACCAGAACTGAACCGCATAATCGAGGTGCGGCCTGACTAGCGCAAGATATAGTTGCAATAAGACCCTGCACTCTTGTTACTTACACTTCTAGATATAAAACCCAATACCTGTTTGCCTTATTTCGAACATTAACGCAACTGTTTTAGCCGGTCCGCTTATACCCTCAGGTCTCTTTCATAAGTCGACTTAGGTTGATGTTGTTAAGGCCAGGCTCTCTCTCTCCGGAAAAAAATAGAGCGAAAGAGACTAGGAAATTAGTATAATTTAAAAGGGAGATAGATTGAAAAGTGAATAGTAGATTATGGAGAGAGAGAGGGGGGGGGGGGCATTTTTTCATGTGAAATTTTTAATGGGATGTTAATCAGTGAGATGATGATGATCATCATCATCATCATCATCATCATCATCATCACCTTAAAGATTTTGTCGTAGAAGAATCTTCCTAATTATCACCCAGCTTGTTGCATGACGAGAGGTATCCCAGCTTGTTGCATGACCAGACGTGTCCCAGCTTGTTGCTTGACCAGACGTGCCCCAGCTTGTCGCTTAACCAGACGTGTCCCAGCATGTTGCTTGACCAGACCCGTCCCAGCTTGTTGCTTGACTTACCTTATGACGGGTACGTCAGAGGAGGGCTGTAAGGGCACACGTTGCAGGTCTCCCTGACTAATTATTCATGGCAGGTAACGTCTGGTACAGTACCTCAAGTAAATTCCTAGAGGATACAGCCTCACACCTCTATTGTTTTAGATAATAATAATAATAATAATAATAATAATGATAATAATAATAATAATAATAATATCAACAACACGCCACTGGAGTACTAATCCCCCTCCCAGACCTTAACATACCACAGTGCTCGTTGGTAGTCGTCCCCTCCCCCTCCCAGACCTTAACATGCCACAGTGGTCGTTGGTAGTCGTCCCCTCCCCCTCCCAGACCTTAACATACCACAGTGGTCGTTGGTAGTCGTCCCCTCCCCCTCCCAGACCTTAACATACCACAGTGGTCGTTGGTAGTCGTTCTTCCCCCTCCCAGACCTTAACATACCACAGTGGTCGTTGGTAGTCGTTCTTCCCCCTCCCAGACCTTAACATACCACAGTGGTCGTTGGTAGTCGTTTTTCCCCCTCCCTCTCTCACCCAAACCAAGTACTGGTCCTATCAGTCTTGGCTACCCTGACGGAGGAACCAGCTGTGTGGCCAAGAACGGTCTCACAACCAGCTGTGTGTGGCCAAGAATGGTCCCACAACCAGCTGTGTGTGGCCAAGAATGGTCCCACAACCAGCTGTGTGGTCAAGAACGCCCCACAACCAGCTGTGTGTGGTCACGAACGGCCTCACAACCAGCTGTGTGTGGTCAAGAACGGTCCCACAACCAGCTGTGTGGTCAAGAACACCCCACAACCAGCTGTGTGTGGTCAACAATGGTCCCACAACCAGCTGTGTGTGGTCAAGAACGGCCCCATAACCAGCTGTGTGTGGTCAAGAACGCCCCACAACCAGCTGTGTGGCCAAGCACGGCCCCACAACCAGCTTTGTGTGGCCAAGAACGGCCCCACAACCAGCTGTGTGGTCAAGAACGGCTCCACAACCAGCTGTGTGTCGTCAAGAACGGCTCCACAACCAGCTGTGTGTGGTCAAGGGAGGGGCTGTTTTGTGTGTGTGTGTCACCCAACTGGGTGTGGACAAGGGCTGTTGGGAAGATTAGGACGACCTTGGAGTGGGCAGTGACCCGCTACCCCGTGACCTTGGCTGCCACCACCACACACACACACAGTTGTTCACCATACATTACAGTATTTTCCAATGTGTTAGGAAGCCTCGAGCCGAGTTGTGTACGAGGCTGAGTGGTTCGGGTGTGTTGTGTTAGTCTTAGGAAGGGAGAGAGTGGGGCAGCTGGAGGCTCTGATACAGTCTTACTCACCGGTTATTCCTGTCTCCTGACCTAAGCATGTACTGGCCAGTCTCTCTCTCTCTCTCTCTCTCTCTCTCTCTCTCTCTCTCTCTCTCTCCTGTTTTCAGCCTTCCTTTTATTGTTATTCTTTCCCTTCCTCTTAAATTGTTCGACTAACTAGCACTTTTTTGTCATTTCATTGCATCAGTTTTCTAAAAGCTAATTTTCTGAGCACGTCTTGTCACACGCATAGAGAACTAATGCTCAAGTCTTTCCGCGTTCGTCAACTGTAAACAAAGAAGATGGGGTTGTATGGTTTTCTCTTCATGTGTTACTGTATCTGTCGTCCCTTGGGTCCCACAGCCAACGATGAGCTCTAACTAATATTGTCTATAATGTATTCTTCAGAAGAGATAGAGAGGCCGTGAAGAAGTTTAACACAAGGCTCAATGTAAACAAACATAAGAAATATTAACGAATTTCAACATCAATAAAAAATAAACTTAAGCAATTTATTAAAAATGCAATACTGAATACTTTTAAAATTAAATTTAGTTATTTTACATAGATATTTATTGTATATAAATATCTCCATTGTCGAGTATAGATCTTGACGTAACCACAGAAATTGACGCAAGACAGTCAGGCGGATACGACATGTTTCGTCTGAGCTAGACGGACTAGAAAAATTGACAATTCGTGGAAAAAACGACAGAAACCGTGAAAGTTGACGGGAAAATGCAAGTGTGACGCCGCCTTAACTCTATTTTACGACTGTTAGTGATTGATTGTGGTTGTTGTTAATAATCGTGGTTGTTGTTTAGTTATAGTTGTTGACGTTAGTTGATACTAATAATTTGTGGTTAGTAAATACTAGTGATCGTAGTTGTTGTTGACGTTAGTTGATACTAATAATTTATGGTTAGTAAATACTAGTAATCGTGGTTGTTGTAAATATTTGTAGTCGTCGTTTTTGAATGCTCCACATTAATTATTGTCGTTGTTTGTTGTAGTTACAGAGATAATGAACGTTATCTAAAGTCCAGGATGTTGGTTTATCGTAACGGTATCTATGTCACGACACCTAACTTGTTGTTGTAATAAGAATTTATCGGGCGTTGACAGATGATCTTCCCGATTATAAACATTTATTTTGAAAAAATTACCAAGAGTAACAAGAAGAAAGCAAGATTGACTAATAAAGAAGAACACAAAAGTTTAATTTTTTAGCTACACAAGTTCAGCAGACGTCAAAGAGGTGTTCTGTTTGCCCCCATACATATTGTAACACTGAACTCTTCTAACAGCCTCATACATCTTTTCCTTCAGATTTTCCAAAATTGGTGGAACATGAACTTGCTTTCTGTTATAAGAACGTAAGAAAATAAGGGGTCTGCAATAGGCCGGTTGGCCTGTGCATGGCAGCTCCTGTCTAGCTCCTATCTAACCGCCTTTTAAAACTTTCCAGCGTTCCAGCACTTACTACAAAGTTGCTAAGCTTGTTCCACTCATCTACCGCTCTATTTGTGAACCAGTTCCTTCCTATCTCCCTCCTAAACCTAAACTTATCCAACTTAAATCCGTTGCTACGAGTCCTATCCTGCTCGGATATTATAAGAACTTTATCTATATCTCCTTTATTGATTCCTTTTACCCACTTAAATACTTCTATCATATCTCCCCGCACTCTTCGTCTTTTTAGGGAATGCAAGTTTAGTTTCTTTAATCTATCTTGATAGGAAAGGTTTCTAAGTCCAGGAATCGTTCTTCGCTGCACCGACTCCAGTGAATTGATATCTATTCCATAATAAGGGCACCAGAACTGTACAGCATAATCGAGGTACCGCACTCTTATTACTTACACTTCTAGATATAAAACCTAATACTCTGTTTGCCTTATTTCGAACATTAACGCACTGTTTTCTAGGCTGAAGGTCCGGGCTTACGAGTACCCCTAGGTCTCTCACAAGTCGACTTCTCTAGTTCGATGTTGTCAAGGCTGTATACGTTTACAATGTTTGTTCTTCCAATATTAAGTACGCTGCACTTTCAGGTGTTGAATTTCATTTACCATTGTCTGACCACTCCTGCAGTTTATTTAAATCCTCCTGTAGTGCATTTGCATCCTGCCCTGAATTAATCTGCCGCCCTATTTTGGTGTCATCCGCAAACTTGTTTATGTCACTGCTGATCTCAGTAGATTATGAACAAGAGTGGGCCCAGTACTGACCCCTGGGGAACCCCACTAGTTACACTAGTTATATGGGGTTATATGGAGTGATAGTACCTCTCTCCCACTAGCAGTCGCTCCTTAAACTAATAAGGTGGTTAGCGGAGTTTAACTCACCCATATGACTGAGCTCATATCTCTACCTCCTCGTGGTACCCCGTGGAAACGACTTCGACTAGTCGCCCTAACGAAATATGGGTAGCAGATGATATTCTGTGAACTACTTGAAGTCACTGGCAGCGGGGTGACTGGTGAAATTCCTTGCGGGTTACGACAGACTGTATTCCCGGCAGTAATTTCGGACGCTTATCTCTATGATAGGGGTCACCTGTCCAAGTTAGATGGTAACTGTTTTACACGAGGAGGTAGCCTCTTCTCTGGAGTACCTAGCCGTTGAAACCCCCAAGGATTCCGCCAACCATTATGAGAAAAACAGAGGTTATGAAAACAGACCAAGAAATTGAAGGGAACATTCAGGTGGAGGACCAAATTATAGAAGTTCCTGTTTTCAAGTATTTGGGGACACTTGTCAAAAATGATGGATCACTTGAAGATGAGTTTCAGGACAGAATAAGAAGAGGCCATCAAGTTATGGGCACACTGGGCAAAGTGTGGAAGTCACATAGACTAACAGTCCAAACCTTACTGAGATTATATACTTCACTGGTAAGACCCGTTTTGGTATATACGGAAGTGAATCTTGGTATGATTATGACATTTTATCCAGAAGATTCCGAACTTTAGAGAATAAGACATTTGCAAGAATCTTGAACATAAGATGGCGTGATCGTATTAGAAACGAGACGATAAGAGAAGTCACAAATGTTCCCTATATCGATGAATGGCTGATGAGGAATAGATGGAGGTGACTGGGGCACGTTCTGCGTGTGCGTCCGGATAGAGTATTGAGAGAGGCGGTCGAGTAGAGAGTGGACGGAACGAGAAGAAGAGGAAGACCAAGGCCAACATGGATCCGAACTATAAGAAGGTAGACGGGGGACGAGTTAAATACAATCATAGAAAGGGCTCAAGATCGAAATGGCCGGCGCTAGTATGTGGAGACCCTTAGCGTCGCACGGCGTTGGAGGCGGTAATAGGGTAAATGCTTAAAATTAGGAAGATCATTTATTGTGAGACAGTATACAGTATATACTCGTATGTCGGGTCTTATCTGAACTGATCTTTGAAGTATTTAACTCTATCAAAGTTTTTCCGTGGGAAGACGCGCAGTAAAGTTTATGAAGAGAAAGAACGCTTGTTATTTTTAGTCTCGATGCTAACCATAGCACCAGGAGTCACAGCAGAAGGGATGAGTACCCAGTGTCACGTATCAGCTAAAACCAAACAAAATTTAGAAATAAACTAAGAAGCGATAATTTTCAAGTGAATCGGATCCAAGTCAAAGCGCGTCAGGAGCGAGATTAAGGGTACCAAAGCCTCGACATAGTAACACATAAGAACATAAGAAAATAAGGAGTCTGCAATAGGCCGGTTGGCCTGTGCATGGCAGCTCCTGTCGAGAGTTACTACCACTCTCTATCATCCATGAATCTATCCAGCCTCCTTTTGAAACTTTCCAGAGTTCCCGCACTTACTACAAAGTTGCTAAGCTTGTTCCACTCGTCCACCACCCTATTTGTGAACCAGTTTCTTCCTATCTCCCTCCTAAACCTAAACTTATCCAACTTGAATCCGTTGCTCCGAGTCCTATCCTGCTCGGATATTATAAGAACTTTATCTATATCCCCTTTATTGATTCCTTTCACCCACTTAAATACTTCTATCATATCTCCCCGCACTCTTCGTCTTTCTAGGGAATGCAAGTTAAGTTTCTTTAACCTATCCTGATATGGAAGGTTTCTAAGTCCCGGAATCATTTTTGTCATTCTTCGCTGCACCGACTCTAGTGAATTTATATCCATTCTATAATAAGGGCACCAGAACTGAACCGCATAATCGAGGTGCGGCCTGACTAGCGCAAGATATAGTTGCAATAAGACCTCTGCACTCTTGTTGCTTACACTTCTAGATATAAAACCCAATACACATAGAGAATCCATGACATTCACTATAATAATATGAAGGTTATATTTCAATAATAATTCGTAAGTTGGGGTTTTAATAGTATGGTGATGAGGAAGGTGAGAGTGAGTAAATATTTCCAAGGATTCAGTTGCTGTTGTTTGTATTATGAATGTATTTATATTCCTTGGAAAAGTGCCTCGTGTTTTGTGAGTGGTTGACGTACTCGATGGATGGATGGATGGAGATTGAAAGATACATACTCTTGTGGATAGATAGATTAATAGTTATACTCGTGAATAAATTAGACATATTACTCGACAGGTGAATAAATAGATATACTAACGTAAATAGACAGGTGACTAACGACGACTAATAGCCCCATATCGGCATCTATTGGAGCGGTGAGGAAGGTGTGTGTGTGTGTGTGTGTGTGTGTGTGTGTGTGACTCAGGTGTGTCAGTGAGAGAGAGACATGGCCTTTATGAGTTCCAGGTAATAATTCATTAGCGAAAATGGTATTAGCAAGTGATTCTGACACACACACACACACACACACACACACACACACAGCTGTAGTGAGGTAGCGGCTTAGCAGTCAGGTACAATGGCCATCAAGACAGTGGGAAGGACTTTGTTGGCGCAGATATCAGGTCACAAAAATGTCTCCAGACCAGCTCCCACATTACCTGATCTACAGTTAATCTATATATTGACTCTTTTTCATATGTTTTCGTATTGAAAGCTTTAGTCAATCAAGTGACCCACTCCCCGATTTCACCATATGTAACTTATCGTCTCTGTTTATTGTATATTTTCAGTTTCGGGCTGCCATGTTATCTTAATAAACCGTTAATTATTATTATTATTACACACTCACACACACACACACACACACACACACCGTGAAGGAACAGGGGAGTGAAATATGAAGGGATAAAATGTCAAGGAAATGTGAACAGAGAGAGAGAGAGAGAGAGAGAGAGTGTGTTATTTATTGATATATCAACCTTATCAGCATGAAGTTGCCAGACCGTCACGTCAACTTGTTCCTCTGGTTATGAGCTTCACTACCCCAACTGGGGATAAAACTGATATTCTGTTGATCTATATTTTAAGATTTCATGATACGTTCTTATTTATAACACGTGGTATAAACTTGATGAATGATTATTACTCGCTAAATATTGATGAAAGATAGTAATATATATATATATATATATATGCTGATAACCACAAGGAAAGAAGAAAATTTCGTGTTTTCTTCTTTCCTTGTGGTTATCAGCATATACCTGGATCACGCGCACCCACAGTGATTTACTTGCATATATATATATATATATATATATATATATATATATATATATATATATATATATATATATATATATATATATATATATATATATATATATATATATATATATATATATATATACAGTATATATTATTTTTTTTAACACTACTGTAGTATATTGATATTTTTTTATCGGAAAAAGAAAAAAAATATACTGATTTTCATATTCACACATTCTTAATCAATATAAACTTCATTACTAAGCCACTTATGAGTTACTGCATTAACTTAAACTTAAGGTACTTTTTACTATTACGCGTTACTTTTTTCACATTCGAAAATCAGCAGTTGGCATCATTCATTCGCGACACTTGTAGTGTTACAGTGACGTCATTTTTGTAAACAAGAGCATGTCTGAACCAATCACGTTGAAGGGGAGGAGCTGAGCCAGTACTGAGTATTGGGTGACGTCATCGATTATTTTGTTTCGGTCCCGAATTTTTCCTTTTCCTATTTCGTTATTTGAAATTTAATCAATGATTATTGTTTTTTTCTTTAACGTAGATGGATATCAAAGAAGAGATTAATAGAAATAAAGAATCTGGAGAGAACTTTTTACGTAATTATCACATCTGTTGAAGTTCACGGACAGAGGAACTGATAGGACGAAGCGCACCTTGTTATCTTCCATCTGGCTGCAAGTGTCTCCATGACAACCAGCTCCACCAATCAGGAAGGAGCCCCTCACAGGTACATACACATAAGCCAAGGTCCTGCAGATTCTCAGACTCGTCCGCATAATTAATTATTTTACTCTCAGCTGGGGATCAGAGAACACCTCGTGGTATGGAAGAGTCAGTGCAAATTTGTCTGCTATTTACTGTCTTCATTTTGTAACTGAAATAATATTTTTGTTGTTGGCATCAGTGATCAGTTAATAATATCATTAATAATACATTTATCATTATTACTATTAATGTTACTCTCGTATATATTCTTCTGTATTATTACTTTTATTAGTGACTGCTTAATTATCTTCGCTCCGCCGTACAAGAACAACAAGTGGCAAGATGAGTCATTTAATGCAGGCAGACCTTCGGGAGGCTTGGGGGGGGGGGGCATTTCCGATAACTTGCGGAAATACTGACGAAGGCGGAGATGATGACGGGTACTGAAGGTGATGATGACGGAGGTGATAAAGGTGGTGATGATGGTGTTGAAGGTGATGTAAAGAGGGGTGATGATGACGGAGGTGGTGTTGAGAGAGGTGTTACCGATACTATTCTAGTGCTGTAGGTGAGGAGAATCTTGCAGGTGTTGTAGCCGACCCGGAAGTGACTGGCTCCTTGGTGCCACACACTTGCGGTAGTTGTTGTGATTCTCTCTCTCTCTCTCTCTCTCTCTCTCTCTCTCTCTCTCTCTCTCTCTCGGTAAGTCTGTACTGTACTTTTATGTCTCTTGTCAGTCTATTTGCCTGTCAGCCTATCTTATATGTCAATTTGTTTGTCTTGTCTGTACTTGTGTCCACCTGTTTATACAGTACGTGTCGTGTGTCAATCAGTGTCTGTGTT